>NC_143259.1:66726566-67029597 GCF_984573655.1 Nuphar pumila | reverse complement strand
CCTGCATTTCCCTCAAATTTCCTGTATTTTCCAAGTCTTATTCTAATTTCCATGTCTTCCAGTCCGATGGCATCCAGTCAGCTTGATTCAGTCTTCCCTGAGGGTCACATCTCCTACGAGGTGCGACAAAGTCTTCCTGAACATCGAATCCTTAGCACCGGATCCTTCTTTCCCCGGTGGTACTATTCATGGTTCAAGAACTTCTCTCGTATGTTTCCGGACCATCTGGACGAGTGTGGATTGAAACTGGCGTCCGCAGTGGGAAAGCTGACAGTCAACGACAACTTGATCCATGCACTAGCAGAGCGGTGGAATCCGAGCACTTCTACCTTTTGGTTCCCGTGGGGCGAGATGACAGTACTGATAGATGAATTTTCAGAGATTATGGGATTGGCCGAGCCAGCCGGTCAGCCTGGAGATCCATTAGAGAAACAATTTTTTATCAATGTCAAGGGTCTGGATCCCCGAGACGCTTTAGCTCGCATGACAGGGCGCAAGTCTTGGCCATTGATAGAGGAGGATGGAAACGAATATGTAGACCTGCTCGAAATCTACAGACAGTATGGGACATTTGTGGAAGTCAGCTCGTTGTCCAGGACAGCTCGAGAAAGAATTCAACATGCGATGGTTCTGTGCACGGTGGGATTGGCTTTCTTTCCCGATGGACGAAATTACATGGATATCAGAATAGTTCAGCTTCTAAGGAGATGGGGAAGTCGACAGACCAGCCGCCTCTCAATAGCCATGGCCGCACTCGCCTTTCTATACCGAGGGTTGACTCGTTTCGCACTCGGAGAATCGATCCTAGTCGAAGGATGCACCTATGCCTTGCAGTCTTGGTTCCTCCGGCATGTGCCAGTCCGAGCCAGTTCCTTCAGATACAATGGTGAGAAGCTTCTTCCAGTTGCGCGATACCGGTTCTTGATCGACAACCTTCAGAAGGAAGAGGTCGTATGGGACTACTTTGATCGCCAGGAATCACCTCCCAGATATACTTATGCATACGGCAAGTGATTCAGGCTACTTGGCCCGTTTTTCTGCGCATACTATCACCCAGAGCGGTGTGTCAGGCAGTTCTCTCAGAGGCAGAAGCGCGTAGAGATTCGTCCACTAGCCGGGGTTCTGCCAGAATTCGATCTCACATCAGATCAGTGGTCCGGAGCATACCATTCTGCCAAACATGGCTGGGATTCCTTTGTCAGTCTTACTATTTTTCCTGGTCCTCGTGTATCTTTTGATTATCTAGAGTGGTGGAAAATTGTTTGTCCCCCTCCCCTCTGTCAAGTGTATTATTGATAAAATCATGTTTTTCCTCTCAATAAAAATTCCTTTATTTTACATTGGTTTGACGACCTCGCCTAGGTAACAAGGCATATTTTCAGTTGTTTATCTTGCAAAGAATAGCAACGCAATTGTCGTAATCCTAGCGACGACTCAATCCCTAGTAATGGGATATTATTTCAATTGTCTACCAAAATTCTCAACAAATATTTTCCTCCAAACCAAATTTCCTTCGGAAGCCTAACCATCAGTTCTGCCCTGCAGAGAGCATCAGTAATATCCAAGAGAACATTTGCGATACCCGATGGTTGATACAAGATCCAGAAAGAAAGCCGCATCAGTTGAAGGCGTCGCGTACTCAGTAGCTTCAGAAGAAGAGATGGACTCACCTCGATCAATCCAGAGTCAGGGTCAGCAGGCGGATGATGGCATCGATCCCCAAATGTACGCCATGTTAAAAAAGATGATGACCAAGATGCTGGCAGAGCAAGCTGAGGCCAGTACTGAGCAAATTCAGACCAAACAGAAAGATAAGGGCCATGCCGTCAAGAATGTGAAGATCAGTAAAAAGCAGAATTGTCATGAGGAAATGTCTGATGAGTCAGAATCAGCAGATGATACTGACAAAGAGTATGAAAATAAGCAAGAATTCAAAAGGTCGACTCAGGGGCAGGGATCGGCCTACAAATCCAAGAATCAGTCTGTTGACGACCCTACGCAGTCACAACTGAAAGATGTGGTGAAGATGGTTAAAGATCTTCAAGCGCGTGACAAGGGTAAAAGAGTCTTTACAAGTGAAGACTTCTATGATGGACTAGATGGGGATGATGATCTTGATAATCTCCCCAAGAAATTTATCAAGTTTGATGGTTCGGGCGATCCAAAAGCGCATCTCGCCCTATTCTTCGCAGAATGTTCCAGGTTCAAGAGGAACAATCGTGCCTTATTTCTTTGCTTCCCTCGCAGTTTGGAAGGTGTCGCAGCAAAGTGGTACTCAGAGCACATTAATCTGATAGAACTGAAAGAATTCGACAAAGTGGTCAATTTATTTATTGAGCGCTTTCTATTCAATGCTGAAGCACTCCCGACTCTCAGTCATCTCTGCAGTCTGAGGCAGAAGGAAAACGAGAAGGCCAGGGATTTCATTCATAGATGGAGATCCGCTTGTAATAAGATGTGCGAGCCAATAGCAGAAAGACACGCACTATCTTTGATCCTGAGCCACTTCTCGCAACCCCTGAGGGGACTAATTTCTACATCTCCATCGAAGAGCTTCATAGAACTAACAGAACGAGCCGAATGGCTCGAGTTGAGTATGGAGAACGGGTCTTATGAAGGTTTTATGTTTACAAAGAATAACAGTCAACAAGAATCAAAGAAGAAAGCCTATTTTACCTACTCTGCCAATAACAGTAAGAATCAGAACAAAGGAAATGGAAAAAATCATAGTTATGCTTCAGGAGGATCAAATTCCAACAAAAGTGATCAGAAAGGCAAGTCGATTATTCAATATGATAAGCAGCCACAGCAAACCCTCGAACAAAGATCAAGACCACAAGAAAAGCCGAAGCGGGAAGGATGGAGTTATAACCGCAAGTTTACTCCTCTAGACCAGTCCCTCGAGACAGTATTAGAATATATGCTCGGCAGTGATATGATTAAGCTTCCAAGGGTAGCTGACCCGCCAGTGGTTATGGGAAAAATGAAGGACAGATTCTGCAAGTTCCACCGAACTGTGGGACATGATACCGAGAACTGTTTCGTTCTCAAAAACATCATACAAGATTATATTGACAAAAATCTGTTAGTAGAAGGGGCTGAAGATGAGAAAATGGAGATTCTAAAA
Source organism: Nuphar pumila (assembly GCF_984573655.1). NCBI lineage: Eukaryota > Viridiplantae > Streptophyta > Magnoliopsida > Nymphaeales > Nymphaeaceae > Nuphar > Nuphar pumila. The sequence continues at coordinate 67,026,470 of NC_143259.1, read as the reverse complement.
CAGCCTTTCTTGCAGCACTCAACAACAATGATATCTGATCATCCCTTTCAGCCACAAGATCATATCCGACCATGCCCTAGCAGTGATATCAATGTGCAGCATCAGGTATTAGTATTGCATAAGGCCCAGTCCAGTTCTCAAAAGATGGACCTCGTTTCAGCATTCAGTAAGCTGAAAGTTTCGAGAGAACTCGCTAGAATATCTCTAGAGGTAGCCAAAAGAATGCCATGGTTACCCAAGAACCTTGTCAAATCTACTTCGGAAAAAGGGAGAAAACCAGAAGAAAAGGTCGACACGGTGCAAAGACCAATCACTGCCCTCTCTAATATCCCTATCCTTGAGTTGGCACGTGCCTCTCCTAAGCATCAGCAAGTTCTGGACGATTTACTGCGAAAGATCAAAGTCAAGCCAGACACCACACCTAAAGACATTGCTCAGATCGTTAATCAGGCCATGACCAATGCTCCCATAACCTTCTCAGATGAGGATCTGCCAAAACCTCACGCATTTCATAACAATGCCGTGTACATTGTGGTGCGAACCCGGGGAATGACTGTACCCCACGTGCTTGTAGATGGAAGCAGTAGCCTCAACATTTGTCCTGAAATGACTGCCAAGGCTCTGGGTATAAAAGAAGAAGAGTATACACCGGATCCGATCACCATTTATGGGTTTGATAATCATGGACAGACAGCAAAGGAAAAGATCTTCTTGGAAATATTTATCAACTACTCTGTTCATACAGTGCTTTTTCATGTCGTCAACGTGCCACCAACGTATAATCTTCTACTGGGAAGAACATGGATTCATAATGCCAACGCCGTGCCATCCACTCTGCATCAGTGCATCAAGTGGTCTAAAGGTGGCATGATAACTACTGTTTTGGGGGAAGATCCTGAAGAGAGGCTACCTCAGCCCATGATCCCTAGGCCAACTTATACTGCTGATATCCCTAGCATTAGGGAAAGTGAAGAAATTGTTCTCAGTGAAAGCCTTGAAATGCTAAAGTTAGGAGCAACATCAGAGACAAATCACACATCAGCGATGGTCCAATGGCAAGGACCACATTTCTTTAAGATTGGGGGTCGTCTCGATTACAGTACTTTCAAGGACCATCCTCTTTTCCCGCAGTTTGTTAGGACCAGGAAAGGATTTGACCTGTTATTGAAGCATGGTTATCAGCCTTTCAAAGGATTGGGCAAGAACGGAGATGGCCGGCTAGAGCCAGTGATCCCTGATCATCATCCGCGCAGGGCAGGACTAGGATTCACGGGCAAAAGATCCCACAAAAATATTGTCTTCATTAAAGGGATCCATTAAAATTTTTCTACCATCTGTCTTTTCTATTCCATTCATTTGATTTTTGCAGTTTGTAGGGACAATGTCCCATTTCAGTTCATTTTAAATGTCCTTATTTCAAGTCTTCAATAAAGTTATCAAGTTTCTCGTCTATCTGGATGTCATCTTTCTCTTATTCCTCTACAATTTGTCTTCAAAATTCATTTTGTTCTTATCTTTTTTATTCCCATGCAATTTATGTCATAGTAAAGGAGCTATCTCTAAAAGCTATTCCTTTTCAAAATTTCAGAATGTCTTCTCAACCGATAAAAAGGTTAGTCATTAATCCTTCAATCCTATCGAAACCGGCAAAGATATATCGGGTCCGAGCAAGAGCAGGGGACAGTAAGGTCACAAAGCAGTCAGAAGAAATGGCAGAATTCGATTCGTCGCTTCCAGAGTTGCCAGAATTTGCAGTGATTTAGAAACAAGATGAACCATCGACCCTAGTCCAGGATCCGACTGAGGACATCAATATTGGTTCAGAAGATAGTCCGAAAATTCTCAAGATCGGCACCAGCCTAAGTACAGATGAGAAGGAAAGGCTCATTGACTTTCTCAAGCAGCACCAAGAAGTATTCGCATGGACTTATGAAGATATGCCCGGTTTAGATTCTAAATTGGTGGAACATCGACTCGTTCTGAAACCTGATGCGAAACCTGTTAAACAGAAGTTAAGGAAAATGGATCCTCGAATCGAGCAACAGGTCAAGGAAGGACTTGAGGACTTGCTTAAAGCAGGATTCATTCGAGCAATAGATTATCCGGAATGGTTGGAGAATATCGTTGCAGTTCCCAAGAAAAATGGCAAAGTGCGAATTTGTATCGACTTTCGCGATCTCAAAAAAGCTACTCCGAAGGATGACTATCCCCTCCCAAATATTGACCTCCTAGTTGATAGCACGGCTGGGCATGCCATGTTTTCCTTCATCGACAAATACTCCGGATATAATCAGATCAAGTTAGCCGCTCGTGACCAATCCAAAACATCCTTCACTACGCCATGGGGCACTTTCTGTTATACGGTCATGCTGTTTGGGCTCAAAAATGCTGGGGCAACTTATCAGCGTGCAATGGCTGCCATTTTCCATGATCAGATGCACAAGACTATGGATGCATACGTTGATGACATCTTGGTCAAATCCAAGGAGGAAGGAGACCATATCGATGCCTTAAGTCAAGTCTTTAAGCGGCTTATTCTTTATAAGCTAAGACTCAACCCTCAGAAGTGTGTCTTCGGAGTTGAATCAGGCAAATTGCTAGGCTTCTTGGTCAGCAAAAAGGGGATAGAAATGGATCCCGCTAAAGCAAAGGCCATCATTGACATGCCACCTCCAACTACTCTTAAGGAATTGCGTAGTCTTCAGGGACGTATGCAATCAATTCGGAGATTCATATCTAACCTTGCCATGAGATGTGAACCTTTCAATCATCTACTCAGAAAAGGAGTGAAATTTGAGTGGGGACCAGAGTGTCAGCAATTGTTTGAACGTATCAAGAAATATCTTCTTAATCTGCCAGTTCTAAAGCCACCAGAATTGGGAAAGCCTCTCTTGCTATACGTTTCAGTTAACCAAGCCGCTTGTGGCAGATTCTTGGCACAATATGAAGAAGGCAGTTTGGTTGAACATGCCATTTACTATGTAAGCAAGACTTTCATTGACTACGAGAAGAAATATTCTCAAATAGAGAAGACATGCCTAGCACTGGTATGGATGTGTCAGAAGCTGAGACATTACTTGTTAGCATCAGAAGTCAAGATTCTCTCAAAACTTAATCCTCTCAAGTATATTCTCGAACAACCATTTCCTAGTGGACGGATTGCTAAGTGGCAAGTCCTGTTAATGCAGTATGATCTGGGGTATGTTTCTCAGCAATCTATCAAAGGTCAAGCAATTGCAGACCAATTGGCAGATTTTCCTTTAGCAGAAGATGTTAGAATCGAGGATAGCTTTCTCGATGAGCGGATCTGTAATGTTCAACAATCCCCAGTTTGGAATCTGTTTTTCGACGGATCCAAAAACATGGCCGGCATAGGAGTCGGAATCTTGCTGATCACACCAGAGAAAGAGATGATCCCCTTTTCTCTAAACTGGATTTTCAATGTACCCATAATATGGCTGAGTATGAAGCTTTAATACAAGGTATGAGAATTTTGCAAGACTTCAATGTTCAGAGGGTACACGCTTTCGGCGATTCATTGCTCGTCGTCAGCCAAGTCAAAGCTGAATGGCAGGTAAAAGATCAGAAGTTGCTCCCTTACCAAAAGATCGTTTTATCCCTTATCAACAATTTTGATGAATTTCAGCTTTTCCATATTAAAAGAGAGTTTAATCAAATAGCTGATGGTTTGGCCAGCCTGGGCTCCATTATGTCTTTCAGAAATGGAGAATCCTGTCGCTTCTTTGAAATCGGTAGACTTGACCAACCTGCCTTCGTTCCGGTAATGCAAGTCAACCAGGCGGAACAGAAAAAGAAGCCTTGGTATCAAGATATCAAAAACTTTATTGAAACTGGGGAGCTTCCACCAGAACTATCAAAGAAGGAGAAAAAAGCAATTCAGCATATGTCCACCCGCTATTTTATCCTTGCCAATGTTCTTTATCGTCGTGGGTTCAGTTCTGAGTATTCCAGGTGCTTAGACGAAGAAGAAGCTAAAGAAATCATACGAGAAGCGCATGAAGGTATTTGCGGTGGTCATGTCGGCTACCAAACCCTTGTTAAACAAATCATTCGGGCAGGATACTATTGGAGAACCATGCAGCAAGACTGCTATCGTTTTGTGAAGAAGTGCGTTCAGTGTCAGATACACGCACCTTCCATTCATGCGCCAGCCACGTACTTGCAATCAGTCGTGTCTCCATGGCCATTTTCTATGTGGGCCTTTGACGTCGTAGGACCCATCTCTCCTTCAGCTTCTAATGGTCATAAATATTTCCTTGCCGCAACAGAGTATTTCACCAAATGGGTTGAAGCCGTCACTCTGCGTACAGTGGAAGGTCGACATGTAGTCTCGTTCATTCATAAGAACATTCTTTGTCGTTTCGGTATACCACACGACATCGTGTCAGATAATGGTACTCATTTCAAGAATGAGAGAATGAAGATCTTTTGTTCAAAATTCAGAATTCATCATCATTTTTCAGCTCCTTATTATCCACAAGGAAATGGTCAGGCAGAAGCAACCAACAAAAGTTTGATTCGCATCTTGGAAAGAACCGTTGAGACGGGTCGTGATTGGCACGAGAAAATTCATGATGCACTTTGGGCATATCGAACTACCATTCGAACCCCAACCAATGCGACTCCTTCAGAACTTGTTTATGGGACTGAGGTGGTGTTACCTCTTCATGTTCAGAAACCCGCCCTTAAGTTCGCGTCTCTTTTAGAGCTACCACTCGATCAATATCAGCAACAGAGATTGGTACAGTTAGATTTACTCGATGAAAAAAGACTCAAAGCAGCAGAACATGCTCAGTCTTATCGTCAGAGGATAGCAAGGCAATATGCCATGTCAGTCATCAAAAGGAGATTCCAAGTTAATGACTTGGTCCTTAGATCAACGGCTCATCTCAAGCATCGTCCACGTGGCAAATGGTCACCAAACTGGGAAGGTCCCTACGTGGTGAAAGAAGCGTTGCCCCGTAATTCATATCGTCTGATTAACGCAAACGGGGTAGAACTATCCGACCCCATTAATGCTCGACATCTGAAGAAATTCTATACCTAGAAAATCTCTATCCTATCTTTTGTATTCTTCAAAAATTCTCCTCAATAAATGATCAAATATTCTTTGGTCAAAATACCCCTCTTCCCCAGAATATACTGAGGCATTCTTGTTAAAGTTGCCTTTTATCCAAAACAATTTGTGTGCAGGCAGGATCTAATAAATCTCTCATTTTGCACGCATGTGCACTCAGTTGCATCCATTTGCATTTGCACGCATTCATCTGCGTCAATTTACATTGAATTTCCCATTCAGGATAAGGGATAAATCCTGAGACCCCGGCAAGTTGTCCAAGTCATCGCCAATTGATGACCCTTCAAAACCCAGTGCTCGTACTGGTAATCTTTTAAAAACTAGTGCTCGTACTGGTAATCTTTTGAAAACCCAGTGCTCGTACTGGTAATCTTTTAAAAACCAGTGCTCGTATTGGTAATCTTTTAAAATTCAGTGCTCGTACTGATAACCTTTTAAAACCCAGTGCTCGTACTGGTAATCTTTAAAACCCAGTGCTCGTACTGGTAATCTTTAAAACCCAGTGCTCGTACTGGTAATCTTTTAAAAACCCAGTGCTCGTACTGGTAATCTTTTAAAAACCCAGTGCTCGTACTGATAACCTTTAAAATCCAGTGCTCGTACTGGTAACCTTTTAAAGTCCAGTGCTCGTACTGGTATCCTTTAAAAATACAGTGCTCGTACTGGTAGTCTTTTAAAATTCAGTGCTCGTACTGATAACTTTTTAAAATCCAGTGCTCGTACTGGTAGCCTTTTAAAGTCCAGTGCTCGTACTGGTATCCTTTAAAAAATCCAGTGCTCGTACTGGTAATCTTTTAAAATACAGTGCTCGTATTGGTACTTTGCAAAAGTTCAGTCTTCATACTGGTCGCAACATAACTCTCACATTGAGGTTCAGGCTCAATCTTTAGACCTGCGAACCAAACAATCTGTATCAGACTCTTGGGTCGTTCCATTCTGTTAATCTAACATTCGGGTTGCCGATTTTGTCAAGACCTCTAGTCATTCGTGTTATCAAGCAGTTCTTTGAGTTATCAAAAGCTATCAAAATCAATCGCCAAGTATCTCTCTTGCGAGAGACCCTTTTTCCAGGGAGAGTTCGAGGGAGCTCGTTTCTTTTCGCATGTCTTTATTGTTCGGTCGTTGAACCCCTTTTTCTAGGGAGAGTTTGAAGGGACTCGTGATTCACAAACAGTTTGCAAAATAATCTTTATTGTCACACAAGGAACCCTTTTTCTAGGGAGAGTTTCGACGGAAGCTCGTCCTCCTTGTAGCCTTAAATGTCTTTTGTTAGGCCACCCCCGTCGTCGAGGACCCTTTTTCCAGGGAGAGTGTGATGGACTCGTTCCTCTATGATATCCTTTCAATCTCTGTTAGCGGCCCCCTTTCCATAAGAGAAGCCTAGAAATAGGGAGTTTTGACGAAAACTCTATTTCTCTTCGAAAGTTAGTTTTGCAAACACCTCCTCTTCAGGGAAGAGAGGAGTATCTTTTGTTACCCGTGCAGGTAAGGGTTAAGCCTGAGTCTCTCCTTTGGGGAAAGGAGAGGAGAATCTAGCCACGGATGTGTCATATAGATCTCAAATGATTTCCTTCACCAAGGATTCCAAGAATATTTTGCCAATTTGCCATAAAAAAAAAATAGTTGATTTCAAAATCTTTATCGCATAAAATTGTACCTCAGAATATCTTCAGTATTACTTCTGAAGTGACAAAGCTTTTGCGAAAAAGGATTCAAAATTCAAAATCTTTCTATTGGCCAACCAAAAGGATGAAGAATAAATCCGCGATATGGCCAGCAAAGAAAATTCAATGTTGTTGCAAAGCCAGAAGTGATTGATATTGATCACAGTCAATGGCATATTTTTAAAGATCATTCTTGGAAAACAAGCAGTCGAAATATCCTGGGTGATACAGAAAAAATCCACTCAATCTCCATGTCCCCTCAATCACATAAGCTGCAATTAAATATCTGCAAAAGGGATCTCTCAATTGTCGTCAAGATGAAGGCGAATTAAGCGAGTCGACCCCCGGGGCCAAAGAAGATTTGGATCATCTCCAAGATGACGGAGTTTGTGACGGATCCTTCCAGGGAAAGTCCAGATCACCGTCGAGATGAAGGCGAGTGTGATGGACCTCCCGACAATCCCTAAAAGGTATTTAATTTCTGTTATCATCAAGAGATTCCTAACCAATGAGCCAATAACCGTCAATATAATCCCTGAGAGAAAAGAAGGATCGGAACATCTCTGAGATGAAGGAGTTTGTGACGTACCCTTCCAAAAAAATAAAGAGAGAAAAAGCTAGGACATCTCCAAAATAAAGGATGATGTAATTCCCGAAAAATCCAAGAGAGCTCTAATTCTGTCAAAAAAAGAGTGCAGAAAGATCATCATGAGAAAAGAATCCCAGGATATCAGACTGCCGAATCTATCAAGAATCTTCTTTAATTTTGTGAAATTCTTTTATCAATATCCTTTCGCTAATAGCTCTCGCAATATCAAGAATACATTCTTTTCCGTCCACATCAATGAAATTGATAGCCTCCTTGAAGGAAAGTCAATTGCAAGTAATTTGAATTCGAATCTTGATTCTACGGAGTTAAGCCCAGTCGGAGGTAATACTTCAGGTAGAAAAGAGGGAATATTTTTCATATATATATGTGCTTATCATTCTTGAATTAACTACAATTTTTTGTCTTATTGGCAATCTTTTTAAGTTATCCTGACATGAAGTGAGAACTTGATGTTTATTTTGATGTATCCAGGCGTTGTTGTTATCCCTTTTAGGATCGGATGATGGGAGTTGTCCAAGATCCTTCCCTTCTTGTTTTGATCTGAGTGCCTGGGCTCTCAGATTCGCACACTTCCCTGTGCTCCCCACTGTCCCACCATAAACAGTTCCCGTTCAGGTTAAGGGTTAAACCTGAATTTTCTGCAAAAGGTCATCTGTCTTAAAAGCCATTCAGTCTTAGCAATGAGACGTCCAAGATCAATCCCTTTTCAAGCTTTAGGGAACCCCCTTTCTTCCTTTTGCAAACCTCTCTCGGATTTATTGTGCAGAATTCGAAGGTCCCATCATGGTTTCTTCATTTGAGGATTCCGTGTATCGTCCCCTTTCAGGTTAAGGGTTAAGCCTGAGCCTCGTTTTTTCATGAGGTATCGTCCCCTTTCAGGTTAAGGGTTAAGCCTGAGCCTCGTTTTTCCATGAGGTATCGTCCCCTTTCAGGTTAAGGGTTAAGCCTGAGCCTCGTTTTTTCACAAGGTATCGTCCCCTTTCAGGCTAAGGGTTAAGCCTGAGCCTCGTTTTTCCACGAGGTATCGTCCCCCTTTCAGGTTAAGGGTTAAGCCTGAGCCTCGTTTTTCCACGAGCTATCGTCCCCTTTCAGGTTAAGGGTTAAGCCTGAGCCTCGTTTTTCCACGAGGTATCGTCCCCTTTCAGGTTAAGGGTTAAGCCTGAGCCTCGTTTTTCCACGAGGTATCATCCCTTTCAGGTTAAGGGTTAAGCCTGAGCCTCGTTTTTCCACGAGGTATCGTCCCCTTTCAGGTTAAGGGTTAAGCCTGAGCCTCGTTTTTCCACGAGGTATCGTCCCCTTTCAGGTTAAGGGTTAAGCCTGAGCCTCGTTTTTCCACGAGGTATCGTCCCCTTTCAGGTTAAGGGTTAAGCCTGAGCTTCGTTCCATACGAGGTATTTCGTGTCCCATCCAGGTTAGGGGCAAAACCTGAATCTCACTTCTTTTCGAAGTAAAATTTTCTCCTTATTCTTCATTTCATATCTATCATCATCCTTTGAACTAATTCTTTCATACCCAGTCAGATTCATCTAACTGGGGCATTTTTATAGTCCAAATTTGGTATGTTTTCTTTGCCACTAAGCTCGGCTTTCAACCGGCTTAGCAGCAAAGAGGGGCGTCTGTAAACACACCAAATTTTTACCTTCATCTAGTGTTTGTCCATTTCATAAGTCATTACAGATCATTGCATGTCATTGCATGTATTCTGCATAGCATTGCATCTCATTTTTGAGATCCAGCACTCCTATTTCAAAACAATCAATCCAAATTTGAATTTTAAAGCTTTATTTCAAAATCAATTTCAAAACCTGGGTTTTTATTCAATACTCTGTCATTTTCCAACCCCAGGACTTTATATTTCAAAATATTTTCTCAAGGAAACAATCTGGATTCATTTCAAATTCAAATTTTAATCGATTTCAAGTCACAGATTAGACCCATTGAGGTGGTGTCGCTTCTGAATTCCTCTATTCATCAAATTTCTCAAAATTTTGAAAGTTTCAGTCCGATCAAGACTCTGTCTCAGAGTCCTGATCCGGTCAGGAGTCTGTTTTGAGGTCAGTTTTACTTCCATTTTTAATCTTTTCCGTTTGCTTTCGAAATCTAGGTCATTTCACAGAGTCCAGTTAGTTCAGGACTCTATTTTAGAGTTCGGTCGAGTTAGGAGTCTAACCCTGACTGTGTTTTCTGACTTATTTCATCATTTCTTGATAAAATCTTTTGAAAATTCTTTCATTTGGCTTTTAAAATATAAAATCTCAGAGTCTTAAGAGTTCAGGACTCTAACCTGGAGTTCCAGTTCGCTTGAGACCCTATTTTCAAAGATCTTTAATTTCAAATACTGATTTTAACCCCTTTTCAAAGCCATTTTCAGTGTTTATTTCAAAAATGTTCAAAATTCGATGTGGGCCCACTCAGTTGGCACCATATCCAGAGGAATTCTAACTCAGTTAGGACCTTATGCCATTTCAAAAATCCTAATTTTAAGTTTACTTTTAAAAATCTTTTGAAAATCTTTTGAAAACTCCTTCAATTTCAAGTTTTAAAATCGCTTTTTGAAAAACTCAAGTAGGGCCCACTCGGGGTGGCACCATATTCGAGTAAGTCAGGGCTAGACTAGGGTTAGTTGATGTCTTGGTTAGTGTTAGAGGTTTAGAAGAGTCAAAACCATTTTGAAAAACTCATTTTTGAAAGTTAGTTTTTAAAACTAGTGTTTTTAAAGGTTTTTAAAAGTGTTTTAAAAAACCCAATGTGAGAGAATGCCAAGTGGCACCACATTTGGGGGATTTTTAGGATTAGATAGGGGTTAATTAGGCATTAGTTTAGATAATTTAGGCTAGGGGTAGTTAGGTCTTTCCACCCAAAAATCGCCCCCCCTTAGAAGAGTCCAATTTTTTTTAAAACATTTGATTTTTAACCTAAAATATTTTTATAAATAGAAGGCCATAGGGGGTCGATTTTCCCATCTCTCTCCTATTGAGTTCTTGGAGCTTCTCTCTCTTCTCCAGCCCTTCCTCCATTGCATCAGCCTCAAGGTAATGTTTTTCTTTAATTTTTAGTTTTTTATTTAATGTTTTTCATTGTTTTAAGCATGATTTAGCCATTGGCACCATCATCTTCATGGATTAAACTATGAATTTGACCTCAAGAACCATCAAGAATCAGCAAGAACGATCCAAGAAGGTGATCTAACCCTGTTTTGGATGATTTACAGAGATTTTAATCCATTAGAATTAATTTTAATATGATTCTTTGCATTATTAACCAATAAAATATATGATTTACCCTTTTTAATGGGTTAAATCTATGTTTTAAAGGTGATATCAAATTCCAGCCATTGATTCCCTGTTTTTAATTTATTTTCATGGTTTATTCATGTTTGTTTTACGTTCTATAGCATAGAAATAATTTTTATTTACTGTTTTATGGTTTATTTTATTTATTTACATTAGTTAATGCATGGTTTTTCAAGTTTCTTAAATTTCTGTGTGTTCTAGGTTTAGAACAGTAAAGATGATGTTATTTCAGATTAAAGCACTCATTGTTTATTTCTGATTTTTTTATATGTGATGCATGCATGAGTTATTGAGTTACTGTAGAAAAATCAGAGGTTTTGGATTTCGGTAACTCTGTCAAAAAAATCAGACATCAAATCGGGTTTTTAAAGCTTTAAAATCGTGGTTAAAATCAAGAAGGTAACTTGATGTTATGATATTTCTCTCATCTTATATCCGATTTTAGATCTGTAAAGTGATATGGATTCACATTGAGTAGATCTGTCTGCTGTTAAATTTTCAGATTTTTTGATCACTGTTTATTATTTTTACCTATTTAGAGAATCTGTTTTTAAATTTAAAACTCGTTAGGGTTTACCAAAACCCTAATCAGATTTGTGTTAGTCATAAATCCCAAACCACAGATCCGATTTTAGATCTGTAAAAAGTGAGTATTGTTATTTTTTTGTCTACTATTCACAACTAAAATGTCAGAGATTTTGGTTTAGAATTTTTATTTATGTCTGTATTTTCAATCTGGAATAGCTGTTTTAATCCCTGTTAAGAGTGATATATTTTAGCTCAGATTGCCGGAAAGGTTTCTCCCTAACCGGAGATGATTTTTCCGATCTGTAAATTGGGAAATCTCTGTTTTTCTTTCTAGTTAGTCTCTGTAAAATTTCATAAATTTCCATGGAGATTTGACCCCTGATTCAGAGCTTGGATTGAAACTGGTTGGTGAATTAGGTCAAAAATAGCATATTTTTAGGGTTTAATGCAATGTTTGGATTAATTTAATGTCAAAAAATTATTTTTATAATTCCAATTCGACATTAGGGTTATAACAAGTGCAGGTACAAATTTTTATGGATTTTGGAATCCATTTGATGGCTGAATTAAGCAAATTGCAAAACCGGGTTCCTGAAAGATCCAAAAACAATGCTAAAATCACAGTTTTTGTGATATTCTTGAATTTTCGTGTATAAGCATATATTTTTAGAGTTTTATTATGTTCATAATCATATTAGGATGCTTTAGGTTTAATTTTGTGCTCATTTGATTTCATGTAGTGCATAAAACCTAAGTTTTACCAAAATCTCTTTTTAAAAAAAAAACCCTAATTTCAAGGCCATAGTCTTGCTATCGGGGGCAATTTGGTCATTTGACCTAAATTTCGAAATCCCTAACCCTAATTTTCATATTTTTAAGCATGTCACATCATATTTAGCTTAGTTTATTATATTCAAATTTTAAAACTTGCATTTTATCAAAATATCTTTCTGAAAACCCTAATTTCAAGGCCATAGTCTTGTCATTAGGGGTATTTTGGTCATTTGGACCCCAATTTCGAAATTTCATATTTTATCTTCCTTATTTATTCAATTTTATTTCATACTTTATCATTTTGATTTAAGGGAATCATGGCAAAAAGGCTTATATCTAGCAAAATCCAGCAATTTCCTGATATTGCTGGATAAATCTAGAAAAGCCAACATATTTTCATTAACCAAGTTTTCTAGTTTTGCAGGTACATTAAAGACTTTATTTTTCATGTATTTAAATTTCAATAGTGATGTAATTTGTAATTAAACTTTGGAATAAGAATTTACATTTCCTGCTTAGCTTAGGCAGCATTGCATATAGTTTATTTTTTTAAATAATGTTAATGTGTGATGAATGATGATTCATGCATATTCTTACAAATTCACCATGGTCTACACGAATGGCACATGCACTAGCTTCTATGAAGTTTATAAACTTGGTGGAATTTGTATTTATGGCCATAGTCAGAATACGAATGATACTTAGATTTATGATCTTCACATTAGCCACATTCAGCCTACACTCTTAGGCTAACTTCAAAATGCACTGCATTTCTCAAAAATACAAAAAGTATTTCTCAATTCCTTAAATCCATATTCATTCATTTCATGCATTTGCCAATTCTAATCTCAATTCAAAGAAGTTCATTTTCTCAAAATCTCCTAAGTCTTATAGCAAAATCGATTTTCCCAAAGACATTGAATTTCAAAGGATATTTTAAGTATTTCCCAAGTTCCAAATTCAAATTTTCTAAGTTAGAATTTCAATTTCAAAGTTTGAATTCAGAGAAACCAAGTCTCTCAGAATCGATTTTCACTAAATGTCAAGGATTTCTCAAAATCGATTTTTACTTCTCTCAGAAGTATATTTCAAATCCCATTTCACGATTTCTCATGTGATATCATTTCCAAGATTTACATTTTATATTTCAATCATTCAAAGCAAATATCATGTTTTCAAATGTGCATTTTTCTGAAAATTCATAGCACATGCCTCATTCTTTGTGCATTTAGAAATTAGAATATGATTTAGACAAGTTGAATAGAGTAGAGCATAAGATTGATTCTTGGTTCAATTACCCCTGTTAAAGGTGGCAGGAACGATTGAACCTCGTACCGACAGGCGAGTCCCATTCTATGGAATTTTCCCGCATTTTAAAACGGAGGCGAGTTATTTTCAAAAACTTTTTCAAAGGTCAGTTTGATTTGCAAAAGTAAAAATTTTGCGATGATAACAATATGCTGAAATTGAAAGAGATCCAGCCAACAGAAAATGTCACCGCAGTTGTTCAGTGGCAGGGACCTCGCTTCTTCAAGCTAGGAGGATGCCTCGATTGCACCTCAATTAAAGATCACCCTCTGTTTCCTCGATTCTCAAAATCAAGGAAAGGATTTGATCTTCTGATGAAGCATGGGTATCAGCCCTTCAGGGGCCTGGGCAAAGATGAAGACGACATCCTGGAGCCGATCATCCCTGTTCAGCATGCCACCGGCACAAGCTTAGGTGTTACAGGTCAGTCATCCGGCAGAAAGACCATCTTTGTCAAGGGAGCTCAGTAATGAAGACAATGCCAGTGTTTTCTGTTCTCTTTCCTTTTCGTCATCTTGTAAGGGCAAGATCCGCCCCAGTTTCTTTCTTTTCCTCAAAATAATTGCTTGTAAATATCAAAGTTTACTCAATCAATGAAAAGTTTGTTTGCTCTGTTCATCTTGGTATACACAAATCCTATGCTTATATCCTTATCTGTGTTGTCATTCTCTGTCTCTGTACAAAAGGCTATTTTTCGAACATTTTACCTTTTTTCTCAAAAGACCTCCTTTTCACTTACAGGATTGCCAGGATCATGGCTCCTAAATCATTCAAAAAGCTCGTCATCAATACCAACATTTTTCAAAATAAACCAGCCAAAGCATGCAAAGCGAAGGCAGGGGCAGAAGTCAGCAAAATGATAGAGCAGATTGAAGAGTTGGCAGAATTCGACTCGACAATTCAAGATTTGCCAGAGTTTGCCAGCATTCAGAAGCAGGATGAACCATCACCGTTGGTTCAAGATCCAACAGAGGATGTCAATATTGGTTCAGAAGATGATGCAAGAATCCTCAAAATTGGTTCCAGTCTAAGTTTAGATGAGAAAAAAAGGCTCATCTACTTCCTCAAATAGCATCAGGAAGTCTTCGCTTGGACTTATGAAGATATGCCAGGTTTAGACTCCAAGTTAGTCGAACATCGCCTTGCGTTGAAACCGGATTGCAAGCCAATCAAACAGAAACTCAGAAAAATGGATCCTCGAGTGGCACCACAAGTTAAAGAAGGGCTTGAAGAGTTATTAAAAGCAGGGTTCATTCGGACCATCGAATACCCAGATTGGTTGGCGAACATTGTAGCAGTCCCCAAAAAGAATGGCAAAGTTTGAATCTGCATTGACTTCAGAGATCTGAACAAAGCAACCCCGAAAGATGATTATCCACTCCCCAACATCGATCTTCTGATCGATAGCACGGCAGGCCATGCCATGTTCTCCTTCATGGATGGATATTCGGGCTATAATCAAATCAAATTGGCCGCTCGTGACCAATCCAAAACTTCTTTTACTACGCCTTGGGGTACTTTTTGCTATACAGTCATGCCGTTTGGACTCAAGAACGCAGGGGCAACCTATTAGAGAGCGATGGCAGTTATCTTCCATGACCAGATGCACAAGCACATGGATGCCTACGTGGATGACATCCTGGTCAAATCTAAAGAAGGAGAGGATCATCTCGATGCTCTCGGCCAAGTCTTTGAAAGACTTATCCTCTACAAATTACGACTCAATCCACAAAAATGTGTCTTCGGGGTAGAGTCAGGCAGGCTGCTTGGCTACATGATCAGCAAGAAAGGCATAGAGGTGGATCCTGCCAAGGCAAAGGCGATCATTGATATGCCGCCTCCCACCAACCTCAAAGAATTAAGGAGCCTTCAGGGGTGCATTCAGTCTATTCGACGTTTCATCTCAAATTTGGCCATGAGATGCGAGCCCTTCAATCACTTATTAAGAAAAGAAGTGAAATTTGAATGGGGATCAGAATGCCAACTCTCATTTGAGCGCATCAAGCAGTATCTCCTTAATCCACCTATTCTGAAGCCACCAGAACTTGGAAAGCCGCTGCTCCTGTATATTTCTGTCAACCACAATGCTTGTGGCGGATTTCTTGCACAGTATGAGGAAGGCAGCCGGATAGAGCATGTCATCTACTACATCAGCAAGACCTTCATCGATTATGAAAAGAGATATTCTCAGATGGAAAAGACATGTCTAGCCTTGGTATGGATGTGTCAGAAGCTGAGACATTATCTCCTGGCCTCAGAAATCAAAATTTTGTCAAGGCTCAACCCTCTCAAATACATCCTTGAGCAGCCTTTTCTTACTGGACGGATTACGAAATGGCAAGTCCTCCTGATGCAGTATGATTTGGAGTACGTTTCTCAGAAGTTAGTCAAGGGTCAGTCCATCGCAGATCAGTTGGCAAATTTTCCGTTAACAGAAGAAATCAAAGCGGAAGATGATTTTTCTGACGATCGAATTTGCAGTTTTCAGGAATCTCCAGTTTGGACTCTATTCTTTGATGGAGCCAGAAATATGTCTAGTATAGGGATTTGGATCTTGTTAATCACTCCTGAAAAGGAGATGCTCCCTTATTCCCTCAAGCTCAATTTCCAATGTACTCACAACATGGCTGAGTATGAAGCTCTAATACAAGGCCTCAAGATTCTGCAAGACTTTGATGTCAAGAGAGTACATGCCTTTGGCGATTCCTTGCTTGTTGTTAACCAAGTTAATGAAGAATGGCAAGTAAAAGACTCGAAGCTGATTACCTATCAGAAGATCGCTTTGGCTTTCATAGGCAACCTTGAAGAATTTCAGCTCAATCACATCAAGATGAAATACAATCACATAGCCGATGGCTTAGCCTGCTTAGGCTCTATTTTGTCTTTTAAAAACAGTGAATCCTGTCGTTCCTTCGAGATCGGCAGACTTGATCAGCCTGCCTACATTCCAGTCGAACGGGTAAACCAGGCCGCTCAGAAGGAAAAGCCTTGGTATCAAGACATCAAAAGCTTTATTGAAACCGGTGAGTTTCCAGCAGAAATGCCAAGAAAGGAGCAACACGCGATTCAACGCATGTCAGTCCGCTATTTTATCCTTGCCAATACTCTCTACCGTCGTGGGTTCAGTTCTGAGTATGCCAGATGCTTAGACAAAGACGAAGCCATGGAAGTTGTTCAAGAGGCGCACGAAGGAATTTGTGGTGGCCACGTCGGCTACCAAACACTCGTCAAGCAGATTATCCGCGCAGGATATTACTGGAAAACCATGCAGCAAGATTGCCATCAATTTGTAAGGAAGTGTGTCAAATGTCAGATGCATGCGCCTTCCATTCATGCGCTAGCAGCATACTTGCAATCCGCGGTCTCTCCTTGGCCTTTTTCGATGTGGGCCTTCGACGTGGTGGGTCCAATCACTCCTTCTGCATCAAACGGCCATAAATACTTCCTTGCAGCCACAGAATACTTCACCAAATGGGTCGAAGTTGTCACTCTGCGAACAGTAGAAGGCCGACATGTAGTTTCATTTATTCATAAAAATCTTCTTTGTCGCTTCGGCGTCCCACATGATATTGTGTCAGATAATGGCAGCCATTTCAAAAATGAGAAGATGAAGACCTTCTGCTCGAAGTTCGGGATTCATCACCACTTCTCAGCTCCTTACTATCCCCAAGGGAACGGTCAGGCAGAGGCCACCAACAAGATTTTGATCCGCATTCTGGAAAGAACAGTGGAAACAGGCCGTGATTGGCACGAGAAGATGCACGACGCACTTTGGGCGTACCGAACCACCATTCGAACCCCAACCAATGCTACGCCTTCAGAGCTTGTTTATGGGACAGAGGTAGTGTTACCTCTCCATGTTCAGAAGCCCGCACTCAAGTTTGCGTCGCTCGTTGAACTTCCACTTGATAAGTATCAGCAGCAGAGATTGGTACAGCTTGATCTACTAGACGAGAAAAGACTCAAGGCAGCAGAGCACGCTCAGGCCTATCGTCAGAGGATAGCTAGGCACTACGCCAAATCAGTTATTGAGAGAAGATTTCGAGTCAATGATCTTGTGCTCAGATCGACAACTCATCTCAAGCATCGGCCGAAGGGCAAGTGGTCACCCAATTGGGAAGGCCCTTATGTGGTTAAGGAAGCATTACCCCGTAATTCCTATCGTCTGATCAATGTAGATGGAGCGGAATTGCCAGATCCTATTAATGTTTTACATTTGAAAAGATTTTACACTTAAACTCTCGGCCTTTTGTACTCTTCCAAAAATCTCTCTCAATAAAGCAACAATGTTCTGTTAAATTCTCACATCTTCTCCCTAATACTGGGGCATTTTTTTTATTTTTGATCTATACATGTCTTCCTTCGTCATATGCAGGCAGGATTAGACGAACTCTTTTTCTGAAAAACTTGTCAATTTTTCAGTTGATCTATTTTTATTTTGCATCTATTTCATTTTCTGATTTAATTGAATTTGCATCGATTTGTTATCTATTTTTATCATTTTGTCAAGTTTTATCAAGCGTTTAAATTTTATCGATCTTTTATTTTACATCCCTTTCAGGTTAAGGGATAAAACCTGAACTACTTCCCATAAACTCTTCAATTCATATCAACCTTTATTCATTCCTCTTCAGGATAAGGGAAAATCCTGAAGTCATCAAAATTCAGACCATCTTGGGTCAAGGATCTTGAATAAATCTTTGTAATCGTCGGAACCTATTCATGCATTTTGTCAATTCTTCTAAAATCCGACTCTTGGATAAGAATTATCTCCTTCTCATCTGGGTACCAACTCAGATTTTCCTTTTGTATATTCTCATTTTTTGAAGTTTCAAGTTCTGACTTGAACTTCCTTTTGAATCCAACGCTCGTGTTGGACAATTCATTTGTTTTGAGAATTCAAGTTTTCGAACCCGATTCTCACATTCTTTCGTGTATTTAAAAACCGGGTTCCGACTCGGATTTTCCTTCTTGTATATTCTCATTTTTTAAGTTTCAAGTTCCGACTTGAACTTCCTTTTGAATCCAACGCTCGTGTTGGACAATTCTTTGTTTTGAGAATTCGAGTTTTCGAACTCGATTCTCACTTTCTTTCTTGTATTAAAAACCGGGTTCCGACTCGGATTTTCCTTCTTTTATATATATTCTCATTTCTGAAGTCTCAAGTTCTGACTTGAACTTCCTTTTGGATCCAACGCTCGTGTTGGACAAATTGTTGTGTTGAGAATGCGAGTTTCCGAATTCATTTCTCATTCATTCTCTTATATTTAAAAAACTGGGTTCCGACTCGGATTTCTCTTTTTATGTATTCTTATTTTTGAAGTCTCAAGTTCCGACCTGAACTTCCTTTTGGATCCAATGCTTGTATTGGACAAGTTATTGTGAATTCGAGTTTTCACTCATCACTCATCATTTCCCCTTCAGGATAAGGGATAATCCTGAAACACCGGCAATCATTCTCGCTTAATTCTCAAGTATCTTTGAATGTCGGTCTCATTTTTCAAATTCTCCTATTGAACCATCCAGTGCTCATGCTGATGTGCATTTCAAAAACCCGGTGCTCGTGCTGGTGTACATTTCAAAAACCCAGTGCTCGTGCTCGTGCTGATGTGCATTTTAAAAACCCGGTGCTCGTGCTGGTGTACATTTCAAAAACCCAGCACTCGTGCTGGTGTGCACTTCGAAAACCCGGTGCTCGTACTGGTGTGCATTTCAAAAACCCAGTACTCGTGCTGGTGTGCATTTCGAAAATCCAGTGCTCGTACTGGTGCGCATTTTAAAAAAAAAAACAGCGCTCGTACTGTGGCTTTCTTTTTAAAATCCAGTGCTCGTGCTGGCACATCTAGTGCTCGTGCTAGTATTTGGCTGACTAATCAGTTGGCACTCCAGGTTCAGTCTTTGTGATAACCAAGCATCATCATTTCAAGCTATAAATTCTCAATTTCAACCTTCGGGTTATCATTTCATCAAAAATCAATCTTTTCTTGCGAAGGACCCTCTTCAGGGAGAGTTCGAGGGAGCTCGTTCTTTTCGCATGCAACCATCTTTCGTTCGCAAGGACCCTCTTCCAGGGAGAGTTTGAAGGGACTCGTTTTCTTCACGAACAGTTTGCAAAACAACAACCAACTTTACACAAGAGAACCCTTTTTCCAAGGAGAGCTTCGACGGAAGCTCGTTTCTTTTGTGGCCCTCGTTTTATCATCTTTGGCCAACTCCTTCACAGAGGACCCTCTTCTAGGGAGAGTGTGATGGACTCGTTCCTCTGTGATACTTTCAACTTTGTTTTTCGGCCACCTTTCCATAAGAGAAGCCTAGAGATAGGGAGTTTTTACGAAAACTTAATTTCTCTTCGAAAGTTCTGTTTTGCAAACACCTCCTCTTTCAGGGAAGAGAGGAGTATTTCCAACTTCCCATTCAGGTAAGGGCTTAAGCCTGAGTCTCTCTTTTTGGGGAAAAAGAGAGGAGAATTTTGTCATGGATGTGTCGACTCGATATCAAGCGACCTTCATCAAGGACTTCTAGAATACGTTGCCAATTTGCTATCAAAAGTCATTGTTGATCTCAAAGCTTTCATCGCACAAAGAATTATCTCAAACTATCTTCAGTATCATTTTCAAAAGAGCAAGACTCTTGCGAAATAAGAGCTAAATTCAAGCTTTTTCTGTTGGTCAACCAAGAGGTTGAAGAAAAATCTTTGATATGACCGGCAAAGGAAAATTCAATGATGTTGAAAAGCCATAAGTGGGCTGATATTGATCATAGCTGTGGCGCATTCTTAAAGATTATTCTTTTGGCAGTAAGACAGTGGAAATATCCTGGGCAGTAAAAGGAACCTACCCAATCCATATATCCTCAGTCATCCAAGCTAAGCTGCAATCAAATATCCGCAAAAGGGATCTCTAAATTGTCGTCAAGATGAAGGCGAATTAAGCGAGTGGACCCCTGGGGCCAAAGAAGATTTGAAACATCTCCAAGATGACGGAGTTTGTGACGGATCCTTCCAAGAAAAGTTCGGATCACCGTCGAGATGAAGGCGGATGCGATGAACCTACCGACAAACCCTAAAAGATATTTGATTTCTGCTATCATTTAGAGATTTCAACTCAAGAACCAATGTCATAATTCCCGAGAAAGAAAAAGAAGGATCGAAGCATCTCCAAGATGAAGGAGTTTGTGACGTACCCTTCCTCGAAAAGAGAGAAAAGTCAGGAGCATCTCCAAAATGAAGGAGGATGTAAAAGAACCCAGAAAAGATCCATGGTTCAAAAGAGTGCAAACAGATCATCATGGGAAATGCCCAGGATATCAAACTGCCCGAAACTGTCAAGAATCATCTTTATCTATGTGAAATTCTTTATCAATGTCTTTTCACTTAATTGCTTTTATGAAGCTAAGAATGTTTTTCTCTCTTTTCATATCAAGGAAATTGATATCTTCCTTAAAGAAACTCAACAGCAACAAATTTGAATTTTAGATCTCAAATTCTACAAGAGTTAGCCCAATTGAAGCTAATACTCTAGGTAGAAAGAGGTGATATTTTCACACATGAGCACAATTCAATCATTCCGAATCAACTGCAATTTTTGGCATCTTATTGGCAATATTTTCTAATTATCCCAACATGAAGTGTGAACTTGAGATCGTTTTGACGTATCCTGACGTCATCCCTCCTTAGGACTGAAAAGTCCTTTCCTTCCGGCCGATCTGAGCACTCTCAGATTCGCACACTTCCCTGTGCTCCCCACTGTCCCGCCATAGACAGTTCCCGCTCAGGTTAAGGGATTAAACCTGAACTTTTTGCAAAAGATCTGTTATTGTCAAAATCTATTTTCAGTCTCAGCAATGAGGCGCCCAAGAACAATCCCTTTTCAAGCTTTAGGGACCCCCATTTTTATCCTTTTACAAAAACCCCTCTTGGACTTATTGTGCAAAGTCTAGAGGCCCATCACAGTTCTCCTCGCTCCTCGAGGATTCTGTATCCATTCAGGCTAAGGACTAAACCTGTCACCTTGCTCCTCGAGGTGTAACCCAAAAACCTTCTGCGAGAGGTCGTCTGTTTTTAGAAAGCTGATTTTAGTCTCAGCAATGAGGCACCCAAGATCATCCCTTTTCCAAGCTTTAGGGAATCCCTTGATTTTCTCTTCTCGCAAAACCCCTTTTGGATTTGTTCGTCCAAATTCCGAAGGCCCCATCATGGTTTCTTCATCCGAGGATTCCGTATAGTCGTCCCTTTCAGGTTAAGGGTTAAAGCCTGAACCTCACTTCACGAGGTACCTTCCGTTCAGGTTAGGGTTAAACCTGAGTCCCATTTCCGACTAGATATCTTTTCTAGTCCCATCACGGTTTCTTCACTCGAAGATTCTGTATGGTCGTCCCTCTCAGGATAAGGGCAAAGCCTGAACCTCGCTCCGCGAGGTACCTTCCTTTCAGGTTTGGGTTAAACCTGAGCCTCGTTTAGACGAGGTAATCCTTCTCATCCCATCATGGTTTTCCCCACAAAGGAATCCATGCTCTGTACATCCATCCAGGAAAGGATCATGTTTTAAACTTCATCTCACGAGGCATTTCTCTCAAAATGTCCCATCGAGGTCCGTTTATATTTCCTTTCTCCCATCCAAATGATCTTGATCTATCTTCGTCCCATCCAGGTTAAGGGCTAAACCTGAGTCATTCTAAAAGTCGCTCTTGTCTCACCCATGAAATTTGATTTAAATTCTTATCTTTCATCATTTGGGATCATCACCCAAAGTCCCATCACGATTTCCTCATCTCTATCATTCAGTCATGTCATTGTCGAGGATTTCGTCCCCCCCCCCCCAAGCCATTCAGAACAAGACTTTAAGCCTGAAAAGCCATAATTCTTCCATGCCCAGTTCAGATTTGCTGACTGGGGCATTTTT
Source organism: Nuphar pumila (assembly GCF_984573655.1). Taxonomy (NCBI): domain Eukaryota; kingdom Viridiplantae; phylum Streptophyta; class Magnoliopsida; order Nymphaeales; family Nymphaeaceae; genus Nuphar; species Nuphar pumila. The sequence continues at coordinate 67,004,295 of NC_143259.1, read as the reverse complement.
CAAAATTTGGAGTGTTTTCTTTGCCACTAAGCTCGGCTTTCAACCGGCTTAGTAGCAAAGTGGGGCATCTGTGAACACCCCAAATTTTTCAAAATCTTTTAAATAATCTCTTCTTGCCCCTAAATTCATCTTTTGAGCAAATGAGTCATTTTAAAATCTAAATTCCAGTTCTTTTCTCAAGCTTTACTGAAATTAAATTCATTTTATATATTTAAATCCGGATCCATTGTCCAGATCCAAAATTGAGGCTCATTATCCAATTTTTAAGAAAATACCAAAAATAGTTTTCAAGTAGCTTGGACAGTCCGTCCGACATCCGTTTGGATCCATCACATTGTATTTTTCGATTTGAGTATCAAAAACGCAGACATTTTTTTTTAACCTGGGGTCCAAACCCATTTTTTTGAAGAAATTTTCTCAAAATAGCCTTGAACTCTCAAAAAAATTCTCTCTTGTAAATACTTTGCAAAAATACAAAAAAAATTAGTGTCCAATCTTTGTTTTCTCGTAAAGTCTTAAATTTCTCTTCCAAAAATACAAAAAAAAATGATGATGAAAAATAATTGGAAAAATCACAAGGCAAACAAATGAGTTTTACTAAAAACCTCGTTTTCTTTTTGAAAAAAAAAAAAAGAGAACACTTTTGTAAAAATCCTAAAAACAAAGGGGCCCCTTTCGTAAATTTTCTTTTTAGGGTTTCTTTAGAAAACCTTCGTAAGAAAAGAAGGGAGCCTCTCTCCCTCTCTCAGTCTCCTTCTTCCTCTCACCGAAACCCTTTCCTTCACGAAGCTTCCATCCCCATGTGCGTTTCCCCTCCATGAACCCTCCGATCATCTCACTTCCTCCGCCTTCGTCGATCTCCAACGAACTCGCACGCCCCTCTCCTTCACGAAGCCTCCACCTCCCATGTGCAATCGGCTCTCTACCGCCCTCCGATCCTCTCCTTCTCCCATCCTCGAGCAATCACCCACCCTGGGATCGTCCATGGCCTTCTTCAACCCTTCATCGCCAACCATCTTCTCTCAGCCACCGATTTCTAACAACTCCTCTTCCCGATTTTTCCTGGACTTCCTATATAAACAACTGTAGGGATCAGGAGTGGGGGATCGACCTTTGCATTATTGCCCTTTGCTTCCTGATCGAAGAAAGGAGTTCCACAAAAAGAAGAAAGGAGAGTTTCTCTCCTTCAGAGTCCCTGCAACGCTTCGAAACTTCGAGCCATTCCCTGTGGTGGAGAGAGGCGATTCATCGATCCACCGGATGGTTTGATCCAATTCGTCCACTCCCTGGGACAAAGAGAGTCCCCTGCAGTAATCGAGTAGGCAACCAATACCCTCCTTCTTCCTGCTTCCTACTTAATTAATTCCCTGTGAAACCTTCTTATTTTTCTTTTTTTTTCTCTGACCTATGAGGCACGAACGAGTGGTGTTGGGTTGTTTATGGCAACATCGACCCCTCCCGGTGCTACAACGAAGGAATTGTGTATTCCGACATTCCCTTCCTTTTTTTTTAGCTAATCGTCTTTGAATCTTTGTAATTTCTGGGTATTTTGAATATGTGCTTATACTTGGTTTCGCTTTGTTAGTTATCTACGGTGTATGACTTCTTGTTTGTATTTCTGATCTCTTACTTTTTTTTTATTATTTTCTTTTTGCGTTTGATTTCCTATTCCAAGTAACTTCTGATTCCAGTTCGTTTATCCCAGTCTTACTGCATTGGTCGTCTTGAAATACATCATGATTGATCATCTATTGCATTTTTCTTCTGCTCATATTTACTTCAAGGATTACCCTTTTGATTCAGCATGCCATTGCGATTTACCCGAGCTCACATTAGACTCATATTCCTTTTGTCTATCCACTGTATCTTTTATTTCTTCGGCGTTAGTTCCTCTAATAATGTCTTGTTTTACCGTGGTTTTGGTTCTTGCCTTCGATCCATTCTGAAGTTCGAGTCTGGCTCTTTTCGTATTAACACTGATGTCTGTTTAGTAACTTCAAAATATGTTGATTCCCGTTCTATGACCGAACGATCAGTGGATGGCTGATTTATCGAGTTCCAGGAGCCAAGAGTGTCATTATTTAACCGGCCTTTAAACTGGCATATTGCGAGGAGTTTTAAGTATTTGATCCTCTACAAGTAGTTATGTGGTTATCAGTCGCCAGAATTTTGGTGATGGACTGTTTGAGTCCCAGCTTAATGTTCGAAACTGGATTTGTGTGAACACTGATCAATCATCTGGATTCCATGTGCATTTATTTGAACTCTAGAATGATCATCTGATTTCAAGCAATTAAGGTAAGTCCTGAACATTGCCCGAATGACCTCGGGTATCGATTGATCGGTTTCGATCAAGTAATCACATGAGTACCTGGACCAGCTACTCAACTTTCGGTGAGTAATTTCCTTCGCAGGTAAGTGTTTATTTTGTAATGTCCCTTTTCTTTTTTCTTTTTTTAAAAAAAAGGGTCTGAACTCTCTTGTTTTACTACCTGTGAAGAGCAATGGCGTTTTAATGTATTCTGCTTCTTTGTTAGAACTGGTTCCCTGATGATTCTTAATAACCAGATCCTCACAATCTGAGAATCTGATTACCGATAATTGGTGGTTTGAGGAATATTCCTGAGAGACTAAAGGCAGGTTGAATATGGATCAGATGTCTATCAACCCCTGGCCTGAATAGTCATCAATTTACCGAATCCTTCCATTGAATGTTATATTTTGTGGCTTGTGTTAACAAAGTTTCATTAGAACTTTAATCAGAGTCCCTCGAATCTCACTGGATTTCAACTAAGTTCAGAAGAGTCTGACTGAGTTTGTCGTTGACTGGGTTAATTAAGTTTATTGAATTCGATGCATAGACAATTAAAAGATTTTTTCTTTCTTTTCTTCTAGTCAGATTTCTGACCAGGGGAGTTTGTGGATCTTCAGATATGGTGAAAATTGAGATTCTGATCGGGCCTGTGTTACCTGTTTTGATGATGTTCCTACAGTTGCTAAGATAGCGCATGAGGGGGTGAGTTTGTTTTGTTTGGAGAAATCAATTTGCAACAATATTTAACAGGTATTCCTACCAACCATCATAAACCGCTTTCTATTTTATTTGTTGGACCTTATTTGTTGAGTATCATTCCTTCAAGCCATAACAAGTTGGTGTTCTTATAATAAGTGTTAGTGGATCTGATATTGTAAATGTAGTGTTCACAGCATTGTTTTCTGTGGGCATTGTGACCATTCATGACTATTTTTTTTTTTAGTCTTCTAAATCAGGAAGAGGAGGACAAGATCAGAATATTTTAAAATATGTATTTTGATATGCTGTGCATGTCCATCCCAAGCAAAATTTCAGAAGATTTCTCATTATTCTCATATGCTTGAATTACTTCTACCTTTAGTTATTTATTTTTCTTGACAGAGTTTATTCAAGGCCATTGTCCATATCTAACGAAATCATGAGGAAGTTCTGTGTAGTAGTTTTACTCTCTACCATAACACTCCCCACTTCCTTCTCATACACTTCTCCACTTGCACTTGCACAGCATATATACATCATCTTTTAACATGCATTACTTACTACAGTCCCAGCATTGCACTTCAAACCTGTCACTCACTTTCAGCTTACCACATTCTCACGCCCAGTAGCTCCACTTACCTACTACTTTCTCATGCATAATAGCATAATAGCCACACTATCTGCCGTTGTAGTCTTTACACAACCACCATACCATAGCCAGTTAGCTTAACCAACACAATGTTTAGTTAAACACCAGGGTTAGTTCATGACATCTCACTTTGGCGGGCCTGTCAATTATGCATACACATTGGTCACGCCCTTATGAGTTCAGCCATTTGTACAACATAAAACTCATGCATCAAACATAGGTAATATAGGTCTCACTGGTATACTGTTGTTTCCTGCATATTACATTAAATACCTCCCCTCAGCCCCTATTATACAGTACAGTATAATATCCTTCATTATTGTCATAAGTACTTCATCTTCAGCCTTTATACCAGTTGTTCATTACATCATACGTAGTCATCAACACTTAGTGCTCTTCCCATCACCCATTGCCTGTTAGATATCCATTTCCTTCAAGTGCACACCACCTGCTGCACTTCACTTGTGATATGTGTACATCACTGTGCACACCTTCACTGCTGCACATCAGTAAAAACAGAGTTCAATGCTGACAAAAGGTAACAAAAGCCATCAAAATCACAATACAGAATTGTGTCAGTAGCTGCTAGTAATAGAAAATTTTGGAAAGATCCAGATCAGTTGGGAAAAGTCTCAACGTGAGCTTGATGGGGTACCTCTGCTCCATGTCTGCAACTTTATATAGTCATTAGCATCCATCAATGTTAAAGGTGTAAGAAAATTGATATATGTAAATGTTTTGGATCGGGTCAGAACAGACCCAGTCCATTCTGTAAAATGTTATCTAAGGTATGCTTTATACCAAAGATATTCTGGTAACATACTGAACCCTACTGTTTCATATAAATACTAATGAAATATATTTCACAGTGGTTCACAATGAACCACCGTGGTCTCCTTCTTTTTATTTTATTATAGTGATTCGTCAGGAACTACTACAAATTATCTCTTGCAATGGTTCACAATAAGCCCCTGTAATCCCTCTTTACTATAGTAGTTCATTAAGAATTACCCTAGTAGTTTTCTTTCATAATGGTTCACAATGAACCACTATATCCCTTCCTTTCTATGGTGGGTCATCAGGAACTACCATATTTCAGGTTGATTCATCTTAGATCATCTTGACCCTTGACTTCACCCACTGTATATGCCCTTCTCATTCAGTATGAGCATAGCATCTTGCATTAGGATTGGTATAATCACATGCAAATTTTGCCTTCAAGGAAGTATTTTCTTCTGTGAGCATGCTAACTCATTTTTTTGTGTGGGGAATATGTGGAAAATGTTACTTGGGGTTGTGAATTCAACTTTATATGTTGTAAAAATTAGATATTAAATGTGAATCTACATTTCCAGTCTTAGATTAGAATGAATGAGCATTGTAAAATACCATGAATTACTTGTTTCCATGCATCTTTTCCTTTATTTCTCAAATTCTCACAAATGGTGAAACACGAATGGCACATGCACAATTTCGTAAGAGGTAATTAATCCTAAGTTGATGATTTACATCAATGACCATAGTCAGGATGTAAACAAAACTTAGGATTTTTATCTTTTACGAGATAACACTGGATCCACACTGGACCCGTTTTCAAAATTCATCATATTTTTCTTAAATATCTTCTTCTTTTATTAGAATTTAACTTAAAATTAATTCAAAATATATACCAATGGCCATAGTCAGGGTATATTGAGAGTTAATTTCATTTTGAATTCTATAAAAGCACCAAATGCGTTTTATTCTTCACCTGAATTTAAATATAGATTGGTATATAATACGTTCAATGACCATAGTCAAGGATGTATTATATCTTCAATCTTATTTTAATTCATCCAAAGAATGAAATAGCTTTTCAAAATCCAATCTCAAAAATTTAAATTCATTCATCATTTAGGATAGAACTGCGTCATATTTTCAAAATTTCTTTCTCAAAAATTCCAAGTGATGTAAATATATTCCTCAATCCATCTCCAATTCTTATCATTTTAAAATTCAATTTCATTTTTCAATCTCAAAGTTCAATTTAACTTTGAGATTTCAAATTCATTTTATATTCAAATTTAAATCAGATTTCGAAGTTCAATTTGACTTCATTTATATTCAAATACTCCAATCAAAATCAAAGTTCAATTTTAACCTTGAGGTTCTTGATTCATCTTCTAAAATTCTAAATTCAAAAACTCCAAATCAAATCCGAAGTTCAATTTAACTTTGAGATTCCCTTCATCTTCTAAATTTCAAATTCAAAACTTCAAAAATTCAAGGTCTAATTTGACTTTGAAATTCATTCGTATATTCAAGATTCAAATTTTAAAATTTCATTTTCCAAGTTCGATTCAAAACTTGGAAATTCAACAAATCCAAATCCATTTTAGGATCCTGGATTCAACATTCTTATCAGATCTCAGACTTCAGATCCAATCCCCCCCTTTAGGATCCAGAATCCAACTCTACCTTTGGATCTCAGACTTCAGATCCAATTCTCCTTTAGGATCCAAACTCCAATTTCACCTTGGATCTCAGAACACAGATTCAAATCCATGTTAAGGTCCAGAATTCAACTCTACATTGGATCTTAAACTTCAGATCCAGTTCCATTTTAGGATCCAGAATTCAATCACATGTTGGATCTTAGACTTCTGATCCAAATCCATCTTAGGATCCAGAACCCAATTTTATCTCGGATCTCAGATCTCAGATCTTAAATCCATCTTTAGATCCAACTCCATTCCCAATTCTAGATTTCAAATCCAATTCCATTTTCAGATCTCATCTGAACTCCCTAAATCAATTTCTATTCTTAAATACCATTTGAGTTTCTCAATCCATTCCGATTTAAAACTTCAAAATCTAAATTCAAGTATTCAATTCCTTTTCTAAAATCAAATTCAAAGTTCAAAGTCCATTTCTGACTTTGAAACTTCATTTCCTTTCATTTTAAAACTTCAAGTCATTCCTTCTCATTTATTCTTCCAAATCCTGATTTATTTCAAAGACTTAGAACTCCTCTGATCTATCTCAAGTTCTAAGTTAGATTCAATCATTTCTTCACTCCTTTACCAAGTTCATCTCAAAAATAACTTGGAGATTTCCAAAATATCTTTCAAAAAGAGCATACATTATGGCGTTGCACAAGCATGATTCATTGTGCATTTAGAGTTAGAATAAATTCTTAGATTATATTTAGGCAAAGCAAAAGGCATAGATTCGATCCTTGGTTCGATTACCCCTGGTAAAGGCGCCAGGAACGGTCGAACCTCGTACCGACGAGCGAATCCCGTCTCCCCATTTTTCCCGCAAATTTTCAAAACGGAGGCGAGTTGAATTTCTAAATGTTTTCAAATTAAGGTCAAGTTAGACCGCGCAAAACAGTTCCCCTTTTCCCTTTCTTTCTTTCTTTTCTCTTTTCTTTCTTTTATTTTCTTCCCTTCAAAAAGGAGGAAAATAGAGGTTAGAAAAAAAAAAAAAAAGAAGGAAGAGAGAGAAGTCACAAAGAGGAAAATTTTTGCGATGATCACATACGAGCACTGAATTTTTTTTTTAAATGCACCAGTACGATCACTGGGTTTTGGAAAAGAGACCGACACTACTAAGATATTTGGAAATTGAAGCGGGAATGATTGTCGGTGTTTCTGGATTATCCCTTATCTTGAAGGGGAAGTTCAGGTTTGTCCCTTAACCTAAAAGGGAATGAAAACGTGAGTCCAGAATTCGAATTTTTCAAAGGAAAACTTTGGTCCAATACGAGCATTGGATCAAAGGGAAAATTCGAGTCGGAACCCAGTATCCCAAAATAAAAGAAGAAAAACTCGAGTTTAGAACTCGACTTTTTAAAGAAACGATTGGTCCAATACAAGCATTGGATCCAAAAGGATGTCTGAGTCAGAACTCGAAACCTCGAAAATGGAAGATAAAGGGGAAAACCCGAGTCAGAACCCGGATCTTCAAAAAAAAAGATAAAAGAGAAAATCGAGTTTGAAAACTCGAATTTTCAATGTAACAATCGGTCCAATGCGAGCATTGGATCCAAAAGGAAGCTCGAGTAGGAACTCGAAACTCCAAAAATGGAATATAAAAGGGAGAAAACCCGAGTCGGAACCCGGATCTTCAAAATAAAAGAGAAAATCGAGTTTGAAAACTCAAATTTTTGAGTTAACAATTGGTCCAATGCGAGCATCGGATCCAATAGGAAACCCGAGTCAGAACTTGAAACTCTGAAAATAGAATATAAAAAGGGGAAAACTTGAGTCAAAACCGGGATCTTCAAAATAAAAGAGAAAAGAGAAAATCGAGTTTGAAAACTCAAAATTTTGAGGTAACAATTGGTCCAATGCGAGTATCGGATCCAAAAGGAAGCCTGTGTCAGAACTCGAAACTCTAAAAATAGAATATAAAAGGGGAAAAACCCGAGTCGGAACCCGGATCTTCAAAATAAAAGAAAAAATCGAGTTTGAAAACTTGAATTTTTGAGGTAACAATTGGTCCAATGCGAGCATCGGATCCAAAAGGAAGCCCGAATCAGAACTCGAAACTATGAAAATGGAATATATAAAAGGGGAAAACCCGAGTCGGAACCCAAATCTTCAAAATAAAAGAGAAAATCGAGTTTGAAAACTCAAATTTTTGAGGTAACAATTGGTCCAATGCAAGCATCGGATCCAAAAAGAAGCCCGAGTCGGAACTCGAAACTTTGGAAATGGAATATATAAAAGGGGAAAACCCGAATCGGAAACCAGATCTTCAAAATAAAAGACAAAATTGAGTTTAAAAACTTGAATTTTCGAGGTAACAATTGGTCCAATCTGAGCATCGGATCCAAAAGGAAGCCCGAGTCGAAACTCGAAACTCCGGAAATGGAATATATAAAAAGGGGAAAACCCGAGTCAGAACCCGGATCTTCAAAATAAAAGAGAAAATCGAGTTTGAAAACTCGAATTTTTGAGGTAACAATTGATCCAATGCTAGCATCGGATCCAAAAGGAAGCTTGAGTCGAAACTCGAAACTCCAAACAAAATATAAAAAGGAAAAACCCGAGTCAGAACCCGAATTTTAAAAATAAAAAAAAGATAAAGGAAAACGATTGGGTTCAACACGAGCGTTGGATCCAAAAGAAAGTCCGAGTCGGAACTCAAAACTCCAAACGAAATATAAAAAAGAAAAACCCGAGTCGGAACCCGGATCTTAAAAATAAAATAAAGAAAAATGGAAACGATTGGGTCCAACACGAGCGTTGGATCCAAAAGGAAGTCTGAGTCGAAACTTGAAACTCCAAACGAAATATAAAAAGGAAAAACCCGAGTCGGAACCCGGATCTTAAAAATAAAATAAAGATAAATGGAAATGATTTGGTCCAACACGAGCATTGGATCCAAAAGGAAGTCTGTGTCAGAACTCGAAACTCCAAATGAAATATAAAAAAGAAAAACCCGAGTCAAAACCCGGATCTTGAAAATAAAAGAAAAAATAAAAACTTGAGTTGGAACTCAGATGAGAAGGAAGTAATTCCAACCCGGGAGTCAGATTCTGGAGGGATTGACAAAAGGTATGAATAGATTTCGATGATCATGAAGAAGATGAGAGATTTATTCAAGATTCTTGACACAAGATGGCCTAAGATTTGAATTTATTTATGATGGTTTCAGGATTATCCCTTATCCTGAAGAAGAATAAAATAAAAATTGACAAAATTTTAACAAAATTGATAAAATGGATAAAGAATTTAAAGGAATTAGTAAAAATCGATAAAGCATCAATAAAAATTGATAAAATTTAATGAAGAATTAAATTTTGATAAGGAATTGACAAAGAATCAATAAAATTGATAAAGGTTGGTGAAAAATTGGTAGAAATTTGATGAAAAATTGATGATGAAAGACTTCAGGATTATCTCTTATCCTGAAAGAAGAAGGACCTCGCGGGACGAGGTTCAAGTTTATCCCTTAACCTAAAAGGGGATACCTCGGGGGACGAGGTTCAGGTTTAGCCCTTAACCTGAAAGAGAAAAGAATATCTCGAAAGACGAGGTTCAGGTTTATCCCTTAACTTAAAAGGAGAAAAGAATACCTTGAAGGTTGAGGTTCAGGTTTATCCCTGAAAGCCGAAAATAATACCTTGAAGGTCGAGGTTCATGTTTATCTCTTAACCTGAAAGGGGAAAAGAATAAAATTTATAAAAAATGGAGAAAAATTGTTCTGGAAAAAATTCTCACATGTAGCATTGTTGCTCCTATGAGGGGTCTTAGGATTATCTCTTATCCTGAATGGGAACACCTAGAAGAACGAGGGTCAGGTTTATCCCTTAACCTGAGCGGGAACTAAGAATAAAGGAATACCTCATTAGAAAGAGGCATCGGGTTTATCCCTTAACCTGAAAGGGTATGGTAATAAAGATTGACAAAATCTAATAAAATTGATGAAAAATTTGATAAAACTTGATAAAAAATGATAAAATTGATAGTAAATTGATGAAAATTTGATCAAATTGAAAAATGAATTAAAATGGATGAAAACTAATAAAGATAACAAGATTAAGTGAAAATTAATAAGATTTTAGGAAAAAGAGTTTGTCTGATCCTACCTGCATATGATGAAGGGGAGGCATATGTATATAAAAAAAATGCCCCAGTATTATGGAGAAGAATCTGAGAATGACAAAAGATCATTGTTTTATTGAAAAGGCTCTTTGAAGAATACAAAAGTCTAGAATGAACATTTTAAGTATAAAATCTCTTCAAGTGCAGAGCATTGATTGGATCTGCCAGTTCTACCTCATCTGCATTGATCAGACGATATGAATTGCGAGGCAATGCTTCCTCAACTACATAAGGGCCTTCCTAATTGGGTAACCACTTGCCCCGTGGTCGATGCTTGAGATAAGCTGTCGATCTGAGCACCAGATCATTAACTCGAAATCTTCTCTCAATGACTGACTTGGAATAGTGTCGAGCTATCCTCTGACAATAAGCTTGAGCTTGCTCTGCTGCCTTGAGTCTTTTCTCGTCCAACATGTCAAGTTGTACCAATCTCTGTTGTTGATACTGATCAAGTGGGAGCTCGATGAGAGATGAAAATTTGAATGCAGGCTTCTGAACATGGAGAGGTAGTACTACCTCAGTCCCATAGACAAGCTCTGAAGGAGTAGCATTAGTTGGAGTCCGAATGGTGGTTCGGTACACCCAAAGTGCATTGTGCATCTTCTCGTGCCAATCACAGCCCGTTTCCACAGTTCTTTCCAGAATGCGGATCAAAATCTTGTAGGTGGTCTCTGTCTGGCCATTCCCTTGAGGATAATACGGAGCCGAGAAATGATAAATCCTAAACTTTGAACAGAAGGTCTTCATCCGCTCATTCTTAAAGTGGTTGCCATTATCTGACATAATATCATGTGGTATGCCGAAATGACAAAGAAGGTTCTTATGAATAAAAGAAACCACATGCCGGCCTTCTACTGTTCGCAGAGTCACAACCTCGACCCATTTGATAAAGTATTCTGTAGCCGCAAGAAAATATCTATGGCCATTAGAAGCAGAAGGAGTGATCGGACGCACCACGTCGAAGGCTCATATTGAAAAAGGCCAAAGAGAAACCACAGATTGCAAATATGCGGCTGGCGCAAGAAATGAAGGTGCGTGCATTTGACATTTGACACACTTCCTCACAAAACGATGGCAGTCCTGCTGCATGGTTTTCTAGTAATATCCTGCCCTAATGATCTGCTTGACGAGTGTTTGGTAGCCGACATGGCCACTACAAATTCTCTCGTGTGCCTCTTGGACAACTTCCATGGCCTCATCCTTATCTAAGCATCTGGCAAACTCTGAACTGAACCCACGATGGTAGAGAGTATTGACAAGGATAAAATAGTGGGCTGACATGCGCTGGATCGCACATTGCTCCTTTCTTGGCATCTCTGGTGGAAATTCATCAGTTTCAATAAAGTCTTTCATGTCTTGGTACCAAGGCTTCTCTTTCTGAGTGGATTTGTTTACTTGTTCAGCTGGAATGAAGGCAGGTTGATCAAGTCTGTCAATTTCAGAGGAACGACAGGATTCACTATCTTTGAAAGACAAAATGGAGCCCAGACAGGCTAAGCCATCGACTATATGATTGTATTTTCCCTTGACATGATTGAGCTAAAATTCTTCGAAGTTGCCTATGAGAGCTAAGGCAATCTTCTGATAGAGGATCAATTTTGAGTCTTTGACATGCCATTTAGTATTAACTTGGCTGATCACTAGCAATGAATCTCTTAATGCATGTACTCTCTCAACGTTGAAGTCTTGCAAAATCTTGAGGCCTTGTATTAGAGCTTCATACTCGGCCATGTTGTGAGTATATTGAAAGCTGAGCTTGAGAGAATAAAGGATCATCTCCTTTTCGGGAGTGATCAACAATATCCCAATCCCTATACCAGACACATTCCTAGCTCCATCAAAGAATAGGGTCCAAATTGGAGATTCCTGAATGTTGCAGATGCGATTGTCGAGAAAATCATCTTCCACCATGATCTCCTCTGTCAACGGGAAGTCTGCCAACTGATCTGCTATAGACTGGCCTTTGATCGACTTTTGAGACACATACTCTAAGTTGTATTGCATCAAGAGGACTTGCCATTTCGCAATCCGTCCAGTAAGGAAAGGTTGCTCAAGGATATACTTGAGGGGATTGAGCCTTGACAAAATTTTGATTTCTGAGGCCAACAGGTAATGCCTCAGCTTCTGACACATCCATACTAAGGCTAGGCATGTCTTTTCCATCTGAGAATATCTCTTCTCATAGTCGATGAAAGTCTTGCTCACATAGTAGATGGCATGCTCTATCCGGTTGTCTTCCTCATATTGTGCAAGAAATCTGTCACAAGTATTCTGGTTGACAGAAATGTACAAGAGAAGTGGCTTTCTCAATTCTGGTGGCTTCAGAACGGGTGGATGGAGGAAATACTGCTTGATGCGCTCGAACGAAAGCTGACATTCTGATCTCCACTCAAATTTCACTTCTTTTCTCAACAAGTGATTGAGGGGCTCGCATCTCATGGCCAAATTAGAGATGAAATGCCGAATCGACTGAATGCACCCTTGAAGGCTCCTCAGCTCTCTGAGATTGGTAGGAGGCGGCATATCAGTGATCGCTTTTGCCTTTGCTGGATCCACCTCTATTCATTTCTTGTTGATCATGAAGCCAAGCAGTTTGCCTGACTCCACTCTGAAGACACACTTCTGCGGATTAAGCCTCAACTTGTACAGAATAAGTCTTTAAAAGACTTGACCGAGAGCATCAAGATGATGCTCTCCTTCTTTGGATTTGACCAGAATGTCATCCACATAGGCATCCATGTTCTTATGCATCTGGTCATAAAAAATAACTGCCATCGCTCTCTGATAGGTTACCCCAGCATTCTTAAGCCCAAACGGCATGACTGTGTAGCAAAAAGTACCCCAAGGCGTGGTAAAAGAAGTTTTTGACTGGTCACGAGCGGCCAGTTTGATTTGATTATAGCCTGAGTATCCATCCATAAAGGAAAACATGGCATGGCCCGCCGTGCTATCGATCAAAAGATCGATATTAAAGAGTGGATAATCATCCTTTGGGGTAGCCTTGTTGAGATCCCTGAAATCAATGCAGATTCAGACTTTGCCATTCTTTTTGGAAACTGCTACGATGTTCGCCAACCAGTCTGGATAATCAATAGTATGGATGAATCCTGCCTTTAACAACTCTTCAAGTCCTTCTTTAACTTGCGGTGTCACTCAGGGATCCATTTTCTTGAGCTTCTGCTTGATTGGCTTAAAGTCTGGCTTCAGCATAAGACGGTGCTCGACCAGTTTGGGATCTAAACATGGCATATCCTCATAAGTCCAAGCGAAGACTTCTTGATGTTGTTTGAGAAAATGGATGAGCCTTTCCTTCTCATCTGAACTTAATCTGGAGCCAATTTTGAGGATCTTTGGATCATCTTCTGAACAAATATTGACATCCTCTATCGGATCCTGAACCAACAACGATGGTTTATCTTGTTTCTGAATACTGGAAAATTCTGGCAACTCTTGAATTGTTGAGTCAAACTCTGCTAGCTCTTTAATCTATTCTGCCATCTTGCTGACCCCTGCCGCTGCCTTTGCCTTGCAGATTCTGGCCGGTTTGGGGTTATTTTGAGAAACATTGGGATTGATAACGAGCCTTTTGAGTAGTTTAGGAGCCATGATTTGGAAATCCTGAAAAAGCGCAAAGAAGGTTTTTGAGAAAAAGTGAGAAATTCAAAATAGCCTTCTGTACAGAAATAGAGAATGATGGCATATACAAAAATGTAAGCAGAGGATAATATACGCCAAGATGTGAAGAGAAAAGATCAAAATTTCATTGATAGAGTAAAAGTTGAGAACATCAGCTCAATATTTACAGAAGATTTTGACAAAGCAAGGAAAACTGGGAATGAGTTGTCCCTACAAGACGACGAGAAAAGAAAGCAGAAAACAATGGCATTATCTTCCTTATTCTGCTCCTTTGATGAAGGTAGTGTGCTTGCCCAATGACTGACCCATAAAACCCAAACCTGCACCAGGGATATGCCAAGCGGGTATGATTGCCTCTAGGATGCCGTCCTCATTCTTACCAAGTCCTCTTAAGGGTTGGTAGTCATGCTTCATCAGAAGATCAAATCCTTTCTTGGCTTTTATGAACTGAGAGAACAGAGGATGATCTTTGAGAGAAGCGCAATTGAGGCTCCCTCCGAGCTTGAAGAAGTGAGGTCCCTTCCATTAAACCATTGTTGCGACATTTTCCGTTGGCTGGACTTCCTTCAGCTTCAGCATGTCCAGCCTTCACTAAGATTGATTTCATCGATTTTCCGAATGCTTTGTATATCTGCTGTGAAAGTAAGACGAGGAATCATGGGTTGCGGGAGTCTTTCTTCCGGATCTTCTCCCAGAATCGTGGTGATCATGTCTCCCTTTGACCACTTTATGCATTGGTGAAGAGTAGAGGGGATGACATTAGCATTATGAATCCAAGTGCACACCAAAAGAAGATTGTACGTGGGTAGCACATTCACCACGTGGAACAACACAGTGTGCACTGAATAATTGATGAAGATTTCAAGGAAGACCTTCCCTTTGGCAGTCTGCCTATGGTTGTCGAAGCCGTAGATGGTTATGGGATCCGGCACATACTCTTCTTCTTTCAGGCCCAAGGTCTTAGTTGTGACGCCGCAAAATCCCAACTTGGAAAATCCTTAAATTTTCAAAGTATTTTTTTTTTTGAAAGCATTGTGCAAAAAGGAAAACTAGCAAGGGAAAACCGTTGGAAATTCTTGGCGTGTCACAGGGTGAACAACAAAAAGAATTATTTTATTTATTACAAATTGATACATGAGCAATATACATCATTTCCCTTTTCAAAATACAACTGCCAAGATCTCAGGTTCTAGAGTGTGGGTTCAGTCCGCCGCCGCACATCGAGCCCCATCGCACCACTAGAAGCCCAACACCTGTAACCCCATAAAACAGGGTCAATACTCTTATGAGCTAGTGAGATAAACCATCCCTACATTATCATTTTAAGGAAGAGCATACAGTATGAAGCACAATATAATTATAACATAACTCGAAAACTACGAGTAACAGGCTATAGCTAACATGATGGAACAGTTTGAAACATTTAAATAAAAGTACAAGTACGTGTCAGGTAGGTGCACGTGCTACAAGACTGTACAACTATGAAGTAAGTAACAAGTGCAACAACTAGAACAAAAGAACAGGAACTAAGCAGTAAGGTACAACAACTAAACGAAAGTACGAACGGTGCTAAAGTAAACAACGTAACGAGGGAACTAAGAAAAATAAGGAACTGAGCCAAACAACTGCTGAGCAACAAGTAACTAAGGAAACCTTGAGCGAGACAAGCACAAGACAATACTAACACCAGTAGTGAAGTAACAAAAATGCTAAGTGATAAGCAACAATGTCACACTTAGACAGTAATATTAAGCATCTAAGCAAGTAAGCAAGGAAAGTACCACTCTAGCATCATGATCCAAGCTAAGCAGTACTATCGTGATCACACGATTAGCAGGATTATGAAATTAGTATTTGCATTCGAGGGCAACGATGAATGTTTCATCAATTATATATCCAAAACACAACACAAAGGAGGATACGTATAGCCACACGTTTTCAGCACAGGTGAGCTCAACTCACGAAATGGGTCTACAGCCCACACAAACTCGCCACGGAGTTCATAACATTCAATCCAGTCTCAAAGACAAGCATATATTTCTACCATGAGTTTCAAGTCCCCTCTTGTACTTACGGGACAGATCAAATACCAAGGGTAAACCGTGTGCCCAATGCAAATGTACACGAAACTAATCAGACATTTAAGCAGTATCACATTTTAATAATGGAGCCATTACGATGATGAAAATCATCGCATACACCAATCCATAATTAGGCATATCTAGCCCCAATTCCTCCTTCCGAGGTTCTTAGGCCCATCTGGCCTTGTGTTCCCCGCAGGGCAACACGAGCAGAAATGTCAAGGTCACACTCGAACATTTACTTGCTCTAACACAACCAGCATAGTGAAGAGCCTTGCCGACGAAGGCGATAATCATACACTAACAACCAGGGATGCGACGAGCATTAGCTTAATGCCAAGAGGTGAACTACCGCATATATATGTGTACCGATGTCGCATACGATCCATATGACGTATGTGTCAATAGGTGCAAAAGCAAAGTATAATTGCTTAACCATCAAACATAAATGTTAATATTTACGTATCTCATTCCTATTCACGTGTGAACACGTGCAAGGGCTAAGTGGCATTCAACAAAGCAATAAATGAGTGATCATATTATGATATTCGCACTATGATAATGCAAGCATATCCAATACGTGCCTTTTTGCACAAATTTAAAACTTCGCAAATGCCTCGTGGTCCCCACGGGGTACGCAGTGAGGTCTTAGCCATATCATTCACGTGCTCGGCCTCACATGACCTAAGAAAGAGCACGTTGTCGGTAAGAGCGATCTCACACCACAACCATTTTTGTCTCTAGGGTATCACAGTACGTGAGCTCTCTCACGATCGTGGGGCCATTACCCAAAGACTCCAGCCGAGTCACAACCCTCAACAGGGGTTCTGTGCCAATACCGAGATGGTGTTCCAGTTTTCAGGTGTATGTCACATCGAGTGTGAAGCACGCCTCTAGTGCGTAAAATAGTCATTAATACACAAACATGAATCAAACAATAACACTCGACAAACCATAGCCAGTGACATATGTGTCAGATGTGCCAACGTGCACTTGTGAAACAAATAAAGTCACAATCATTCGCACGAGTATCAAGCATAAGCTACGATACAAACACATATTTATAAAGTGGCACATTTCCCTATTTTTGAGTGGCACGAATCTCAAAAATGCATATACAATTACGATTTCACATGCATCAAGTGTCCAAAGCTTTGATTATGAATTTTCCAAGTATGCGTATTTCAAACGCCATACGTCGGCTCATAACGCGTAGCGAGGCCATTCGCTTAGGGAATTCGCGATGTCAACACCCACGAGTGTGGGAAAAGATTCTTAGCACAATCCCGTGAGTATGGGAATTTCATTAGCACATCCACAATGTGTTGCCACGCTCGCGAAACACAAAAAATGCCAAAACATTGGTTTTGACAAAACATCAAAAACCCCAATACGTAGGAATACATGTACATACAAGTGGGCAGCGTACCGCTCACCACACTCACCACCCTAATACTGCCAAAACAAGGTAGCAAGGTGGTCACGATGGTTTCTCCACGCGCACCATGCGATAGGCCAACCGCAGGCGATAATCTTAATGCACGAAGTACCAATACGTCACACGGGACCCATGAGGTCATCATTGCGGGTCCGGACGAGCACAATCAGTGCCAAGTGTACAAATGGGACTGCTAGACAGTGCACATAATGTCCCAAAAATTTTCTTTTCATCTTCCTAGCTTTTCCCTTTCTCTTACTCTATTTCTCGCGTTTTATAGGTTGGCGGCAAAAGCGAGAAGCAAGCGAGCTGGACCACTTGTTTGGTGTGTCGGTCCAGACCACTAGGGTCACCTAGGGCTTTGGTCTAAGCCAAAAACTACTACGCCCTAAGGTCAGCTCAATAGGTGTTAACCGGTGGGGTCACCCGAGCCTGCTAGTGCCCGACGCCCACTATCGCCCAAAGCGAAAGGCGCAATGACTCTGTGGGGCCTGCGGTATGATGGGGCCATGGAGCCCTCGTCCACCCTGGTCTGCACTCTAAGTGTAGACCAAATGTTGCAGGTTGCAACCCCAGCCATGGGCAAAAACCCAGCTCCTCTGGGTGCGCTAGTGTCCAGCTAAGCGAAGAGGGGAGACCTAAGTTGGGTTCGGCAATGTTGGGCCCAAATGGACTGGGCCAAGACCCCTTAGCAGGGTCTGGTCCGACAGTGACCAGACCCAGCTGGGGCCACGAGAGAGCCCCTGGTCTAAACCTAGTGGGTTCGGACCAGGCCTAGCCTGCACCCAGTGGGGTGTGGCTAGCCCCCAGGGCTCCAAAAGCGGGTGTTTAGCCAGACCGCATGGTCTCGACCCTATGGGTCCAAACCTTGCTAGGTATGGTGGAGCGGTGTAAACACCCTGAATTTTCACCCTCATCCAGTGTTTACATTTTATGTATCATTGCAAATATCATTGCATGCATTTGACATGTCATTTTATTGCATTGCATCTCATTATCGAGATCCAGAACTCTTGTTTTTCAGAATATTAATCCATATTCGAGATTTAAATTTTTTTTTTAAATCAATTTCAAAACCTGGGTTTTAAATCGATATTTTTGCCATTTGCCAAACCCCAGGATCTTATATTTCGAAATATTTTCCTCAGAAAACAATCTAGATTCATTTTAAACTCAATTTCAATTGATTTCAATTCTCAGATGAGGCCCATGTAAGTGGTGTCACTTCTGGATCCCTTTATTTATCAAAAATCTCAAAAATTTTAGAGTCCTAGTTGGATCAGGATTCTGTATTTTCATCTTTTTGAATCTTTTTAAAACCCCATTCTGATTTTAAACCAGCTGTGGTCATATCCTTGCCCATTCTCGTCATTTTTGGCCAAAATTTCATAATCCCAGTCCAATCAAGACTCTTTTTCGAGAATCCTAGTTGGATCGGGACTCTTTTTTTTAGAGTCCTAGTCGGGTCAGAACTCTACCTTTTTTACCTGTTTTTGAGAAAACCTATCAAAATCCTTTGTTTTTGGCCAAAATCCTAGAGTCCCAGTCGAATTAGGACACTTTCTCAGAGTCCTAATCAAATCAGGACCCTTTTTGAGAGTCTTAATCGAATCATGGCTCTACCCCGATTTCATCCTTTATTCTTGTTCTTCACTTGATTTCAAAACTTTTTCAGTTGATTTTCAAAATCTTTTATTTTAGCCAAAACTTTAGAGTTTTAGTCGAATTAGGACTTTTTCTTAGAGTCCTAATCGAATTAGGACTCTATCTTTCATCGTTATTCTTACCTATTTTTAATCAATTCTTTCAAAATCTTTCAAAGAGAAGTAAAAAACTCAGAGTTTTAGTTGAACCAGGACTCTATTCAAAGAGTCCTAGTTGGATCAGGACTCTGACCCTGATTTCAATTTTGAGAGAATCTTTCAAAAATCTTTCTATCTATCAAAATTGTTATACCTTTATCATGGAATTTCAAAATTCTAGGATTTTATCCTAGAGTCCTGATCGAATTAGTACTCTATCCAAAGTTTGTTTTCTCACTTCATTTTCACTGGTTTTCAAAAGCTTTGTCTAAATCTCATCATTTGTTTCTCAGAAAACCAAAAAAATTTAGAGTTCTAGTCGAATTAGGACTCTTCTTTAGAGTCCTAGTCAGATCAGGACCTTGAACCGAACTTCGATTCTATCTTGTTTTCACTTGTTTTTCAAAATCCTCTCATTTGTTTTCTTAGAAAATCCAAAATTCTGAGAGTCCTAGTTCAATTAGAACTCTAACCCTAGAGTCCTAGTTGGATCAGAACTTTGTTTTGATTTCAATATTTGTTATTGTTTTCACTATTTTCACAAGTTCTTTCATTTGTTTGTCAGAAAATACCAAAAAAATCTAGAGTTTTAGTCTGATCAGAACTATGTCCCAGAGTCCTAATCCTGTCAGGAGTCTGTTCTAAAGTTTGTTTTTACTTCCATTTTCATTCTTTTTCATTTGTTTTTCAAAAATTAGGTCATCTTGCAGAGTCCAGTTAATTCAGGACTCTATTTTGGAGCTTCAGTTGAGTTAGGACTCTAACCCTGACTGCATTTTTTAACTTATTTTTACCGATTCTGATGAAATCTTTCAAAAACTTCTTCATTTGGCCTTCAAAATTCTAAAAATCTCATAGTCCTAATTTGTTCAGGACTCTGGTCTAGAGCTCCAGTTTGCTTAGAACTATATTTTCAAACCTTTGAATTCTATTTGTTGATTTTAACCCCTTTTTAAAGTCATTTTCAATATTTATTTCAAATTTTCAAAACTCTGATGTGGGGCCCGCTCAGTTGGTGCCATATCTAGAGGAGTTCTGATCCAGTCAGAACTCTGTGTCGTTTCAAAATCTTCAATCTCAAGGCTACTTTTGAATATCTTTTGAAAAACCTCTCAATTTCAAGTTTTAAAATCGTTTTTGAAAATTCAAGTGAGGCCCACTCTGGGTGGTGCCACATTTGAAGAAGTTAGGGTTAGACTAGGGTTAGTTAGTGTCCTAGCTAGGTTAGAAGAGTCAAAAGTGATTTTAAAACTTCATATTTTCTTTTCAACAGTTTTTAAAGCTTTTAAATTTGAGTTTTTAAAAAAAAACCAAATGTGGGCCCGTCTAGGTGGCGGCACATTGTGAACACCCCAAATTTTTCAAAATGTTGTAAATATCCCCTCTGCCCTTTGTCCCCATTTTCTGGGTAATTGAGTCAGTTTTAAATCTAAATCCCCTTTTGTTTCTCAAAATTTGGTTGAAATTAAATTCATTTTCCATATCTGACTCAACTTCGGATCCGGATCCAATACCAAAATCCAAATCTGAGCTTCATTATCCAATTTTAAATTAAATTCTCAAAATTACCAAAATAATCTTTTGAAAAGCTCAGACACTTCGTCAGGTATCCGTTTGGATCCATCGAGTTGTTTTTCTCAATTCGAGGTTTAAAACTCGAACATTTTCTCAAAACCTGGGTCCAAACCCCTTTTTCTGAAGAAATTTTCCCCAAGATGGCCCGAAATTCTTGAGAAAACATTTTTAAATATTTCTTAGAAAAATACAAAAATTTAGTGTTTTAAATCTTAGTTTTTCTATTACAAAAATACAAAAAAATAAAAAAATACACAAAAATTAGTTTTAATCCTTGTTTTCTTACAAACTTTAGGATTTTATTCTAAAAATACAAAAAAATAGAAAAATCATGCAAAAAACCAAAGAAATTAGGAAAAACTACGTGGTTTTTGAAAACTTTTTCCGAAAAACTCACCTTTAACCACCTTTTTAGGAAAACTTGAAAAGAAGGCCCCTTTTTGGAAAAAACGATTTTTGATGTTTAAAGATCGAGTTAGGGTTTTGAAAACCCTAACTCGCTTTCCCACCCTCACTTTCGCCTCTCTCCCTCCATGGTCGACCACCCCCATGTGCGTAACTCCCTCTCACTCCCCCCATTGCAAGCTCCATAGCGATGGCCCCAGCACCGTCGATGGCCAACGGCCTCACAGGCCTTCCCCTCCAATCCCCTTCGTTCATCATCAACAACATCGTACGCCAACATGTGCGTTCACCTTCATCTACCCTCCGATCATCACCTTCCACAGATGACCGTCGATCCCTAACCTCCCCTCTCTCTCGATGCTTCTTCCGTCCCTATATAAACAGAGCCAGGTGAGTGAAAAGAGGGGGAGGAACCCATTGGCATCCGTTACAATCCATTTTCATTGGTCTTTCTGCTGGAGTTGTTCTTCTCATCCATCATTCTCGCATCGATGATTAAGGTGTTCTCCACATCCCTTTTGATCAATCATCACTCGTTGAACTCAGGCGTCTCTCGTTTGGCCTAAGAAGTATCTCTACCACCTGACGCTCCCAGAAGAAAAGCCCCAATCGGGCCCCTGTATTCAGTTCTGATCTCCCGATTGCTTACCTTTTGGGAGGATCAACACCAGGCATCTAACAATCTCCATCCGGTGAGCTTCCATCGACCCCAGTGACAGGAATCAGGGGTTATCAGTGACTCACAAATAATATCAGCCTACAACAGGTTTGAAAATTTCCTTTCCAGTGTCCATTCTTCTCTTTGTTGTTAACTTCCTGACCTAATTTCTGTTTAGAAATTGTCATAAGGCCATGGTGATTTTTTTTAAAAACTCAGTCATCTCATGAAACTGGATTTGTGTTCTTATAATCTGTGTAGACCATCTTGTAAAATTTCAGATCTATATAGATTAGTGCTATGTTGATGAAATTAGTTGGCTTAACTCTATGACATCTGTTGGGTATAATTAATTCACAAGGAGCTAGTAGCCGAATGCTTCGATATAGAAATACAAAATTACTTTTCAAACAGTAGTTACATTAAAACCAAATCAAAAAATTCTGGGATGTGGATCCAATCCACGAGAGTTCCGCCGGAGAGTGACATTCTGAAATTGTCACCAATTTTGATACTAAGTCATCAGGGTCTTCCGTCAGTCCATGATCACGCCACCGGTCCTGGGAAAAGCTGAGATGATTGCATCCAAAAAGGGGCGGGGGAAGGGGAGAAAGGTCCTCATTTTGATGATTACATCGTTATAAAAACTTTGGTTGGATAGATTATGAGACAGTAACTCCATTGAGTTACAGCATATAGCCCACCATTAGAGATACTCATGAGTATATCATATGTTCGGGTATATTGATATCCGACGTCTCCCCACTGTGTATATTTTCATTACATTGCACTAATAGCATCATATCCATCATTTTTCTTTTCTACCAGCACTCTTAGGCATCTCAACAACACCCCGTTGTTTCCCATTGCACAGTCCCCTGCATCTTACCCATAACATCCATATGTTCACACTTCCTGTAAAATACACTCTGCCTGCTGTAGATACTGTATATATCTCAAGTCATCTTCACAATTCGACTATTCTTAGCACAAGCATTTTCGCTATTTTACACCACAATCATCTCATCACTTGCTTTGCTGTAAATACCCTGTCACTAACCCCTCTTCGGCTACCTGTTGCAAACGCATAACAATACCCACATGCTCACCTTTAGCAACAATACTCGGTGCATAGGTTATCACGGCCTATATCTCTTTGCATTATTCATCCCCATTTGGATCGCTATTTTGGCATCCTGCTGCAATATTAACAGAACTTTTTTTTTTTGCAAAAGGCTCTGATTCATCAGTTCATAAATTGGTCTAGTAGTAGATGGGCTAAAAAAAAAATCGGTGTTTGATTTGTTGTAAACTGTATGAATTTTGATTTAGCTTCGGCCTACGCCATTACATGCACCTCCTCATGTAGGTTTTCATTGGGCTCAGAGATTAACATGTGTATATTTCCAATGGCAGTATAGGTAGGTAGGACCACATTTATTTTTCCCATCAACTTAGAATGCCATCCATACATCTCAAATGCACACATTCCATCTTGTCCCTTAATCATGTACATGTAGTTCAGCTTCTAATATAACATTCCCTATCCGTATTGCTTATACTAACCTGGGACTTTGCACGAATTAGATAGAAGTCATTTTTCTTTCTTTAGGAGTTTGATCTCAATTCAATTCAATATTGTAATAGCTAAACATTAATGAAAATGTTATATTTTCAGCTCTTAGATAGAAGGAATGAGCATTGTAAATATCATGAATTACCTGTTCTTCATTCATTTTTTTTTTTTTCAAAATCTCACAATGGTGAAACACGAATGGCACGTGCACCATTTCGTAAGAGGTAAATAAATCCTAAGTTGATGATCCATATCAATGGCCATAGTCAGGGTGTGGACAAAACTTAGTATTTTTTTTCTTTTACGAAATAACACTGGATCCACACTGGATCCGTTTTCAAAATTCATCATGTCTTCCTTAAATATCTTCTTCCTTTATCAGAATTTAACTTAAAATTAATTCAAAATATATACCAATGGCCATAGTCAGGGTATATTGAGAGTTAATTTTATTTTAAATTCTATAAAGGCACCAAATGTGTTTCATTCTTCACCTGAATTTAAATATAGATTATCATATAATACATTCAATGACCATAGTCAAGGATGTATTATATCTTCAATCTTCTTTTAATTCATTTAAAGAATGGAATAGCTTTTCAAATACTCAAAATCAAAAATTCATTCATCATTTAGATAGATTTGCATCATATTTCTAAATTCTTTTTCATAAATCCAAGTGATTCTTTCCTTCATCAAATCCTATTTATAAATTTGAATTCAACTCTATTTCTCAAAAGGAGTCAAGAATTCAATTTCAAGGTCCCATTTGACTTTGAAACTCCAGAATCATCTTGTATTTCAAATTCCAAATTCTATCTCAAATTCAAAGTATAATTTAACTTTGAAAATTCATCTGTATATTCAAGATTCAATTTCTAAATTTCATCTTCCAAATTCAATTGAAAATTCTGGTTCACTTTCTAAATTTCAGATTCAAACTTCAAAATCAAAGCCCAATTTGATTTTGAAATTCATATTCCGAATTCAGAATTCTCAAAATAAATCTTAGAGTTCCAAATCCAAAGTTAAATCCTAAATCCAACTTGGATCCAGATTTCCAAGTATAAATCCCCACTCTTTGGATCTCAAACTTCAGATCCAAATCCATCATAGGATCCAGAGTCAAACTCCACAATTGGATCTCTGACTTCAGATCCAAATCCATTCTAGGATCCAGGATTCAACACTCATATTGGATCTCAGACTTCAGATCCAATTCCTCCTTAGGATCCAGACTCCAATCTTACTTTCGGATCTTAGATTTCAGATCCAATTTCCTTATAGGATCCAGAATCCAATTTCACATTGGATCTTAGACTTCAGATCCGAATCCATTTTAGGATCCAGAACCCAAGTCCATCTTGGATTCTAAAGCTCGGATCCCATTCTGTTTAGGATCCGGAATCCAACTCCAATTCTAGATCTCAATTCCATTTTTTGATCTAATCTGAATCTCTTAAATTCATTTCTATTCTTAAATACCATGTGATTTCCTCAGTCCTTCCCAAAATTCAAAACTTCAAAATCTAAATTCAATTCCATTTCAAGTATTCACTTCCTTTTCTAAAGTTCAAAATCAAATTCAAAGTCTATTTCTGACTTTGAAATTTCATTTTCTTTTCCATTTCAAAGCTTCAAGTTATTCTTTCTCATTTATTTTCCCAAAGACTTAGAACTCCTCTGATCTAGCTCAAGTTCTAAGTTAGATTAAATCATTTCTTCACTCCTTTACCAAGTTCATCTCAGAATACTTGGAAATTTCCAAAACATTCTTTTCAAAACAGCATACATCCTCGCATTGCACAAGCATGATTCTTTGTGCATTTAGAGTTAGATTAAATTCCTAGATTATATTTAGGCAAAGCAAAAGGCATAGATTCGATCCTTGGTTCGATTACCCCTGGTAAAGGCGCCAGGAAGGGTCGAACCTCGTACCGACGAGCGAATCCCGTCTCTCCCTTTTCCCGCAATATTTAAAAAAAAAAACGGAGGCGAGTTATTTGCTAAATATTTTCAAATTAAGGTCAAGTGAGACCGCGCAAAATTAGTTCCTCTTCTCTCTTTCTTTCTTTCTTTTCTCTTCTCTCTCCCTTTTCTTTCTTTTATTCTTCTCCCTTCAAAAAGGAGGAAAATAGAGGTTAGAAAAAGAAAAGAGAAGGAAGAGAGAGAAACCAACAAAAGAATAGGAAAATTTTTTGCGATGATCACAGATTTGGCGACCGTGATGGGACCCGTCTTCGTCCGGTTGGATCTATGCCTTTGCTTTGCTTTTATATAATCTAAGTCTTTATTCTAACATATGTCAGCTACATTTCCATGCAAACCTTAGGAGCTTAGATTTTGTCCTAAAGCTGACATCATTGCATATAGGACTTAAGTATGGTTTGGTAGGATCATATTGAGGAGAATATTCCATGTTCACATTAGACTTAGGTCTTAAATACAACTCTCCTCAATTTTAGGGATTGAATGCAAAACAATGTATGCAAGTGTATGCTTCTTCTTATTTAAATCTATCTCTTTAGGACTTGCATTAGAGCCTTCTGATTTTATTGCATGTTGATCATCTTTTTGAAAACATCCCTACCTTTATTGTCCCGGTCTTCACGTTGCTGGGCTGTCTCACTGAACCATAGTTTGGGAGAGAGCCTCACAACTGGACCACTTATTTGGGTTCGCGCCCCCTACCACGTACCTAAGGGCCATAGTCCGAGGTATATCGGTAGGTGCTCAAGGATGTTGGGAAGCCTTTACCTTAGAACCGGAGAAATATCTTATATGCCACGTACTTCGAGCTTCGGCTTGAGTATATCGGCATACCTTGATTGGAATCAGACGATCTGAACCATAGAGTTAGAATTAAGGTCCTACGAGTTATTTCAAGTACTGTATATAGAGTCAGACTTTAGGGAGTGCTATGTGCGCATCCTTGTTTGTGCAGCTATGATTATGTGATGTTTTCCTTGTGTTCTCCTATATCGACCTCTTTTAAAACCCTGGGTGTACTATTTAAAACTTCCTCTATTTTCAAAAACCCCAGGTGCATATTTTTCCCTTTGCCTATATTCTTTTCCCCTTTTTGTATGTCAAAACTTTTTCTTCAAAACCCTGGAAAGTCTTTTTCAAATCTCCTGTTCTTTCCGAAATTTCCAGGATTAATGTCTGTCCCCTTCTTTCATCAAAAAGTCTATCCGTAAGTCCTGCATTCTACCTGACTCTCTTCCTCTTTTTTTTTGCCTCAGTATCACTCCGATGGCATCCGAATCTCCCGATGCTATCTTTCCTTGGGATCATGTCTTCTATCAAATAAGGGATGGAACCCCAGATCATCGGGTCATTCAGTCTCGTACCTTCTTCGCTCGGTGGTACTATTCTTGGTTCACCGCCTTCTCGCGTATGTTCCTAGACCACTTGGATGATTGTGGATTGAAGATGGCATCGGCAGTTGGCAAGCGAAACATCAACGACAGTCTAATTCAAGCTATGGCAGAGAGATGGAATCCACGTACCTGCACGTTTTGGTTTCCATGGGGAGAGATGACTATGCTAATAGACGAGTTCAATGATATCATGGGATTTCCACAACCAGCTGGTCAGCCAGATGATCCGGTCGAGCAGCAATTCTTGATCAATGTCAAAGGGATAGATGTTCGAGAAGCATTGGCCAGAGCTACAGGGAGCAGATCCTGGCCTCTCACAGAGATCAGCGGAAATGAGTTCATCGACCTGTTCGAACTCTACAACAAATATGGGGCCTACGAAGAAGTCGATACCTTATCTCAGACAGCGAAAGAAAGAATCCAGCATGCCATGGTCCTATGCACAGTGAGCCTGGCATTCTTTCAGGATGGTCAGAATGTCATCGATATCAGAGTTGCCCAACTTTTTCGAAGATGGGGAAGCAAGCAGACCCGTCAGCTTTCAGTCTCCATGGCAGCTCTAGCTTTTCTCTACAGAGGATTAGCTCGATTTGCCCTCGGAGAGACCATTTTGGTAGAAGGGTGCACGTATGCCTTGCAGTCGTGGTTCCTGCGACATGTACCGTCAAAAGTCAGTTCTTTCAGATTCAGCAGCAAGCAGCCGAAGTCAGCCATTCAGTGCCGAGCTTTGATCGAGAAACTGCATCAGGAAGAAATCATTTGGGACTTCTTCGACAGAAGAGAGACCATTCCTCGCTACACCTATGCTCGTGACAAGCGTTACAAACTGCTCGGCCCGTTCTTCTGCGTAGACTATCAGCCAGAGAGATGTCTCAGACAGTTTTCGCAGCGGCAGGTTCGTGCCAACACTTGCTTCCCGACAGGCCGCATGCCAGAGTTTGATCTACGGTCAGATCAGTGGTCTGGAGCATACCACGTCGCCAAATACACTTGGGACTCCTTTATTCCTTTGTCTATATTTCCTGGTCCTAATGTATCATCAGAGTATCGAGAATGGTGGCAAACTGTCTGCCCACCTTCTCTTTGTATTTAAAATTTCGTCATCAATGAAAATGCAAGCTTTTATTCTGATAAAAAGCCTTTTGGCCGAATCTTATTTTATTTCATATAGTTATGGCTTCATCCCCAGCAATGAGACTCCTTTTTGTCTATTCTCGCCTAGGTCATAAGGCGCATTTTATCACCATAAAAGGATGACGCGATCATTGCAAAAATTTGTCAATTCCTTCCCTCATGCCTTTTCTAAAAGAAATCACATTTTCAAAAGTTTCCTCGAACCCTAATCATTCCTTTCACCTCCACAGGAAATCACTGGCATTGGCGAAATGGTGGTAACAAGGGCAGGAAAAGAAACAGTTCCTCAACACAGCGACAGCGAGGCCGAAAGGATGGATTCTCCCAAATCGGTCAGAGGACAGAATCAAGCAGATGATATAGATCCAGCTATGTATAATCTATTTAAAAGAATGATGACCAAAATGATGGCTGAACAGGCCGAGGCCAGTCAGAAAGAAGTTGTTCCAAAAAGCAAGCCAAAGAAAAAGGCTGTAAGGAAGCCGGTCAGGATTGTTAGAAAGCAAGTACAGCCCGACACCACTTCTGAAGAAACAGAATCAGTTGAGGAATCGGAAGAGGAAGAGCAGCCTGTCTATCAGAATCCTCCACCGCAGTTTGCAAAGACCGCTGCAGAACCCGAATCAATCAATAAGCCAGTTCCGGTTAATGACCCGATGCAAGAGCAGATGAAAGAAATGAATCGGGCTATCAAAGATATCCAGGCTAAAAGCAAGGGCAAGCAGACCTACTCCGGTGAAGATTTTTTTCATGGTCTGGACGAAGATGACAATCTAGAGAATCTCCCTCGAAAGTTCATTAAATTCGACGGAACTAGCAACCCCAAGGCTCATTTGGCCACCTTTTATGCCGAATGCAGCCGTTTCAGGAAAGATAATCGGGCGTTATTCATCTGCTTTCCTCGCAGCTTAGAAGGGGTAGCGGTCAGGTGGTATGCAGACCACATTAATCCTATCGAACTACGAGAGTTCGATAAAGTTGTCAACTTGTTCATTGAGCGCTTCATGTTTAATGTTGAAGCCTCACCAACCCTCAATCATCTGTACAATTTAAAACAGATGGAGAATGAGAAAGCCAGTGAATTCATCCACAGGTGGAGAAGCACCTGTAACAGAATGAAGGTTCCCATCCCGGAGGAGCACGCCCTGCAGATTATTCTAAATAACTTTGCCCAGCCATTGAGGAACCTCATTTCCACTTCGCCTGCCAAGTCATTCATCAAATTGATTGAGAGAGCCGAATGGCTCGAGACCAGCCTGGACAACGGTCTATACGAAGGATATCCTTTTGTCAGAGGAAATCCTGATCAAAAGAAAAAGGCACACGTCGCCTATGCTGCAGGATTGACAGATCAGGGTAGCAGTGGTTCCGTCAGAAAGAAGAACAAGAAGGGCCGCAACAAGAACTCAGGACATCCCAGTGCCGAAAGGACAAACTCGGCAGCCCAGAAGGGAAAATTTGTTAAGCTCAATCAACCAGCGCCCCAGCCAGAAGCGAAGCAGCCAGAAAAGCCGAAGCACGAAGGTTGGAGTTATGATCGGGAGTTCTCAGCCTTAGAACAGTCCCGCGAAGATATCTTAGAATATATGATGTCGAAAGGAATGATTAAACTTCCCAAGGTGGCGGATCCTCCCGTCGCTATGGGTAAATGGACTGATAAATTCTGCAAGTTCCATCGGACTGTGGGACATGACACCGAGCATTGCTTTGTTCTCAAGAACATCATTCAGGACTGTATTGACAAGAACATGTTAATTGAGGACGAGGATGAGCAGCAGCCAGAAGTCTTGTCCAAACCATTTCCTAAGCATTCAACTTCGATCATCGCAGAGCAAGCATTCCCTTTGCAAGACAGTATCCAACCATGTTCCAGACAGGACATTCAGGATCAACATCAGGTCCTAGTCCTTCGCCAGGCACAGTCATCCGTCAAGAGGGCGGATGTCATCCCTTCGTCCAGCAAACCAACAAAGGCAGCGACAGGAACTGCCAAGCTAGTTCCCAGGATCCTGAAGCGCTTTATCAAGGTAGCTTCAAAAAGAGAAGAGGCTTCAGGGTCAGTTCAGAAGCCGATTACTGCATTATCCAATATCTCTATCTTGGACCTGACCCACGCTTCATCTGAGCACCGGCAAGTGTTAGAAGATCTTCTCAGAAAGATCAAAGTCAAGCCTAGCACGACTCCGCAAGATATGGCTCAGATTGTCAATCAGGCCATGACGAATGCACCAATCAGCTTTTCTGATGAGGATTTGCCGAAACCTCATTCTTTTCATAACAACGCCCTATACATAGTAGTGCGGACCAGGGGCATGACAGTCCCTCATGTGCTCGTTGATGGAGGCAGCAGCCTCAATATCTGTCCTGAGATGACGGCCAAGGCATTGGGCTTAAAAGAAGAGGAATACACCCCGAATCCGATCACGATCTACGGTTTTGATAACCATGGGCAGACAGCCAAGGGGAAGATTTTTCTCGAGATTTTCATCAACTACTCGGTGCATACTGTACTCTTCCATGTGGTTAATGTACCACCAACCTACAATCTGTTGC
Source organism: Nuphar pumila (assembly GCF_984573655.1). NCBI lineage: Eukaryota > Viridiplantae > Streptophyta > Magnoliopsida > Nymphaeales > Nymphaeaceae > Nuphar > Nuphar pumila. Next base: position 66,973,796 of record NC_143259.1, on the reverse strand, counting down.
TGGGGCGCACATGGATTCACAATGCCAATGCGGTCCTGTCAACCCTGCACCAGTGCATCAAGTGGTCGAAGGGGGGCATGATCACTACAGTCCTAGGAGAGGATCCAGAAGAACGACTCCCGCAACCGATGATTCCCCGTCCTACTTTCACTGCCGACATCCCAAGCATCAGGGAAGTCGACGAGATCAATCTGAGCGAAAGTCTGGATATGCTGAAATTGAAAGAGGTCCAGCCAACAGAAAATGTCACTGCAGTTGTTCAGTGGCAGGGACCTCGCTTCTTCAAACTAGGAGGACGCCTCGATTGCACCTCAATTAAAGATCACCCTCTGTTTCCTCGATTCTCAAAATCAAGGAAAGGATTTGATCTTCTGATGAAGCATGGGTATCAGCCCTTCAGGGGCCTGGGCAAAGATGAAGACGGCATCCTGGAGCCGATCATCCCTGTTCAGCATGTCACCGGCACAGGCTTGGGTTTCATAGGTCAGTCATCAGGCGGAAAGACCATCTTCGTCAAGGGAGCCCAGTAAAAAAGACAATGCCAGTGTTTTATGTTCTCTTTCCTTTCTGTCATCTTGTAAGGGCAAGATCTGCCCCAGTTTCTTTCTAACGATCACTTGTAAATATCAAAGTTTATTCAATCAATGAAAAGTTTGTTTTCTCTGTTCATCTGGGTGTACACAAATTCTTTGCTTATGTTTTTGTCTATATTGTCATTCTTCATTTCCGTACAAAAGGCTATTTTTTTTAAACACTTTTTTTCCTTTCTCAAAAGGCCTCCTTTTCACTTACAGGATGGCCAGCATCATGGTTCCTAAATCATTCAAAAAGCTCGTTATCAATACCGACCTTTTTCAAAATAAACCAGCCAAAGCGTGCAAAGCGAAGGCAGGAGCAGAAGTCAGCAAAATGACAGAGCAGATTGAAGAGTTGGCAGAACTCGACTCGACAATTCAAGATTTGCCAGAGTTTGTGTAAGACCCGCAATTTTTCAGAAAATATCTGAATAAAATTCATGAGGCATTTACCGGTAAAAATAGCATTTCCTCTCAGAATGCGAAACGAATCAATTCCTGCGAGCCAGTTATACTTAGGATATTCGTCGAATCACGAATATATCCTCAAACACTCTGGAAACCATAACTTCCTACCTGAATAAAATCAAAGGATTCCTGCGAGCCAACTTTCTTAGTTACGTCAATACGAAGGGAATGGCGTACTCAGAATTTTTCGGAAAAAAATCGCCGAAAACCCGAAATTCTTGCGGGACCCACGGAAATATTGGTGGGACCCACAGAAATATTCCTCAGAAAATATCTGGTGGGACCCACAAAAATATCCCATGGAATATCCAAGTGGGCCCCACACCAAGGAACCTCTTGGAATTAAAAAGAAGCCAAGGGGGTAGAAGGGGGATGAAAAAAACCAAGAGGAGGTGGGCTTGGGCTATAAATAGCCCTCCCCACTCTCTCTCTTCTCATAAAAATCGACCCCCCCTCTCTCTCTTGCCTTCTCTCTCTCTCCTAAACCTCCCCTACCTAGCCTAGCCCACCTGAGCCCACCTGACCTGGTCTGAGCCTGCCTGACTTAGCCTGAGCCTGCCTGACCTGGTCCTAACCCACCTGACCTGGGTCTGAACCCACTTGACCTGGTCCAAACCCAGTTGACTTGACTTGAACCTAGTTGGGTTTAAAGTCAAAGTCAAAGTCCTTTTTGGTCCAGATTCCGGTTTGGATTTCTGAACCCAGACTTAGCCTACTTAAGCTGAGTTCGAACCTGCTGAACCCAGTTGACTTGGATTGAACCCTGTTAGGTTCAAACCACTTAGGTTGAGTAGCTTGACCTGCTCTACCTCTTTCTCAACTAAGTCAGCTTCATCTGACTTAGTCTGACCTCTCGAAGGAAGGCTCGAAGCCAAAGAAGCAACCCGGAGCCGTTTCTTCCACGATTTGAAGTAAGTTCGCTTCGTTGATCCATCTCTCTCAAGTATTTGGTTGTTTGTATATAGAATATACTTTCTGAAGTAGTATCTTGCTTTAGTTCTTGGTTGAGCCCTCTAGGACGCTTCGGTGTTCACGCGCTTGCCTCGTAACTATCGTCGGATATATATGTTCGAATGCGCAGTATATGCGTTCTTCAAAAATAGTATCTCACCCTAGTTCTTGGTTGAGCCCTCTAGGACACTTCGGTGTTCACTCGCTCGCCTCGTAACTATCGTTGGATACAGATTTAGGTGTATATCTGCTGATTCTGCCGACGCGTCTTATATCGCACAGGCTATGTAATTTACCTTTGCCGTCGCGTCGTATGATGCCAAGGCTCCCTGTTTTCTGCACTTCCGATTACTGCACTTCCGATTATGCATTTACTTACGCCGTCGCGTCGAACGATGCCAAGGCTCCTGCTTTCTGCAATGTCTTTACTTACGCCGTCGCGTCGAACGATGCCAAGGCTTCTGCTTTGTTATATATGTAGAATATTTCGTTCAGTTACACACCCTGAACAATAGTATATGCATTTCTTTATGCCACCGCTGTATAAAGCACAGGCTTCTGCTTATACTACATATATAGCGCATAAATGAGCGTTCAAATGGAGATCAACTCCAAATCGCCCATGCGATTCCTTGACCGCTCCTCATTCAAGATTCTGCTTGACGAATGAAGCCCCTATTGGAAAGGCTTCGGTTTTTGGCAAAATGCTCTTTACGTAATGACTAAGTCAATTTCGTATGGCCTGGCTATGGCCAAGGGTTCCTGCAACCTTGATGGATGCAAAGTACGCACAACGGTGCGCATCCATTTCCCGAATTAAGCGTGGCGATTTCCTACCAAAGAGGGGAGATGCCGCTGAAATGGATAAAAGAAACGCACGCTTTCTCCATAAAAGAGAGGAAGTGCTGCTGAAATTTCTGAAGAAGCTAAGAATAGCTAAGAAAGAACGTAGCAGGATACTCTGACATATAGCAGAGTGCTACCCAGTTCATGGTTTGCCCTCTACAACGTAGAAGGGTTCGTCGCACCACTGCCGGTAGAGCAGGGGAGGTGCTGACGAAATGGTTGGCAGAAGAGCTGCCGGAACCAATGGAACGGCATAATGATGTCCGTTGATGGAACGATGCCAGATCGGCTCGTATCCTTGTGCCTGCAAGGGCACCTTGCTCGTAAGGGCCGCTGAGCCGGAGTAGAGGTTGCGCCTTGGCTAGGTTTGGACTCGTTGCGTAAAAAATGCCGAGTAGCCGATCTATTTAGATCGAGTCATATGCATGCTCATTGAGAACGGTTACACAACCAGACTCGTAAGGGCCGAAGAGCCAGAGTGTGTTGTTTCCACCCAAAGAGGTGTGATGCTCGTGGTGGCCGAAGTGCCAAAGAGCGGTGTTCTGCATGCATATGAATAAGACTTAAGGTCGCACATACCCCGCGGTTGAAGATCGTGTTAGGGGTACCCCCTCAGTAATGACTGTGTTGGGGAAGACTGAATGGGGTCGGGTACATACTCCCGTAGTGCTGAAAGCACGGGCTGCCTAAATGGCATGCAGATTCTGTCCAAGTAATTGTAAGACTGGCAGACCCCTTCAGGAATTATGCTCACTGTGGAATGACAGTGATGGTACAGCCTTGAGTGACATGTATTTTACTTTGGACCTGATAGAGTCCACGATGGCCTCAGTCACTCATGGGTTTTGGGGTCGTGGTTATCCTTAAGATCTAAGGATTGAACCCAACTACTGCAAGTAGAGGATGCATCCGAATATGGGCCTAGTAGGGTTCTCCCAGTTGAAACACACTGCCCTACTATGGATAGGGTCAACAGGCCTCTGGGGTATCTAAAATACATAAAATAATCAACCCCCAGAACGTCGCGTTGATGCCCGGACAATAGCTCTACCTGCGTACCAAAGGCGGGAGCGGTTAATTATCAAACAATGCATTAGCTTAGGTTCAGCCATGCTTTGAATGTATGAGTGGATGACGTGTTGAGTCAGTCCTGCATAACCTTTGTGAAGGTGTCATGTTCGGTATACTACTGGACCGACTGGGCAAAGACCCGTGTTGTATCCGCACGACTAAGCGAAGCTCGAGGAGTTGTCCTTAGATGCGTGGGATACGGATGTGCCAAGTATGAAGACTTGAGCTAGACATCACTTTGAGACCCGGAAGAGGTCATGGCTAAGTCATGGAGACTTAAGCGGCTATTCAAATCACAGCCCTGAAAAGGCTTGCTCTAAGTCATGAAGACTCGAGCGGATGTTCAACTCATAGCCCTGAGGAGGCTCTTGCGATATACGCTAAGTCTTGGAGGCTTGAGCGTCGTTATTGCGCATTGCGACCCTGAGTGGTCATTATCGTGCTTGAGTTGAATGGTTACATGATTGCATGCTTACCAGACCATCAGTGGTTCTGACCCCGTTTCATGGGGATTTCAGGTGTTGTACCTGCGTGGCGATATGCGGAGCAAGGCGGCATCGAGTTCCAGGGTTTCTCTAGACAGAGTTGTACTGCTTCCTTTTATTGAACCTATACTGCTTTTCCAAGCAGTGATGTTGTAATAAACAAGTGGTTTTCGATAAAATGGAACACTTTGGTGGTCAATGAGTTGCTTGGCCACATACCTGCAACGTGCTCGGGGTTTTCTAAAACTGACGACTCATTATCGTCTTATTCCGCTGCTAAAAGCTTTTCTAAGTTCCGCTGCAATGAAAAAAAAAAGAAATTAATGAAAATTTTAACTTAGCTTTGTTTTGGAAATCCGGGGCGTTACAGAATTGGTATCAGAGCATGAGTCTGAGAAACCTGGTTCAAGATCCGTCATGGTACCGATATCGCACTGTAAGTATATGTTTTTATACTTTTGTTCTGATCTGGGTGCATCTTTGTATAGATGGCAACTCATGACTCGCGTGGATATTGCTATCGCTGCAAGGTCATGCACGATGAGTGGATATGCCCGTATGAAGTCCAAGACTGCCAATACTGTGGCGAAGATGGGCATTCCGCCAACGAATGCCAAAGGAAATATACCGCCGATATGGGTCGGCGGGCTTCAAAGGGTCTCAGGGATGAGACTTCGCGTGTCAGTGGACCGCATCACTCTAGTGTTGGGAGCAACCATACCCCAACATCTTTTGATGAATTACCAAGGCTGAGGGATTTTGATTTGAACTTCCCTGCGGAGGTCTATCACTCGCCAAGCTACCATCCGGCATCACATATGCTGAGCTTAAATGGCAGGAACAAAAGAGGGGATTCTTTCTGTTCGCCAATCATTATTCCAGACTCCCAGAGTCTTGATCTTGCTGACTGGGAAAGTGGACTGGAGTCTCTCATATATCCCCAGTATTCGCTTGCTAGTGCGGAAGTGCCGCCCAAGCCAAAGCTAGTAGTGCCTGCACCAAGGCCATGTGGCAATAGATGGACCTTTTGGAGTTCGTCTTCATCAAAGAAATCCAAGTCTTAAAGAGACTGGTGATGTTTTGGAGTCAGTAGACTCATGTATATAGTTTCTCAACGCCTAAAGTCTGCCAGTGCGGCATGACGTTTTGTTTAAGGCGATGCTTGTGTAAATGTGATGTATATTAAGTAAATAAAGCTTTTACTTCCTCATATACATCGAGAAACTAAAAACAAGTGCTTGTGTGTGCATAGATAAATGGCTCCTACGACGAGGAGAACCATACCAAGCGAGGAGTCTCATACGCAAGGATTCCTGTTGGAGACACTCAACAACCTGGTTACCGCCATCCGTGAAACGAGGCCAGAACCAGTCGCACCACGAAACGAGCACCTAGGAGGAGTGACTTATGAGAAGTTCCTCAAGCTTGACCCGCCAGTTTTCATTGGCAGAGCCGATCCTGAGCTCGCGGAGAGTTGGATCGAAGAGACAGAACGTGCCTTCTCAGTACTGGGAGTACCAGAAGAGAAGAAGACCAACTTTGGCACGTATCGATTAAAAGATAATGCACGGAAGTGGTGGGATACCACTAAACTTATCCAGTTCTCACAAGTTGAAGTCATTCCTTGGACTGACTTTCGGAGGACTTTTATGGATAACTACTTCCCGTTGCATTCCAGAAACAAGAAAAAGATGGAGTTTCTGGAGTTGGAACAGGGCGGTATGAGTCTAATGGACTATACCACCAAATTTCAGAATCTAGAGCGCTACTGCTCTCGATTGTTTGAAACAGACCAAGAAAGGGCCGACAAATATGTGAATGGTCTGCGCGAAGGGCTGCGATCTCGAGTGATAACAAGCATGCCTTCGACTTTTCAGGCTGCGGTAGCAGCAGCTTCAAAAATCCAAGAGGACTGGGCACGATCTAAAGTGATCGTAGCAAAGAAGCCCATAGTGAATGGTGGGAATCGTAAAAGGACATTCCCAAGTGGCCAGGGTTCACGACAACCCTTTCAAAAGAAGAAGTTCCAAGGAGGGAACAACACTCAACAAGTCATGAGGCCAAGATAGAACACAACTCCGAATGGTCAGCAGTCCAACTTCAGCTGCCCAAGGTGTCGTATGAACCACCCCGGAAAGCCATGTCCTTGTGACATTGGTGGGTGCTTGTATTGTGGCAAGATGGGCCACTTTATAAGGGATTGCGCCAAGAAGGCTGCAGATGAACAGAGGAGTAATGCCGGATCTGCCGGACCCTCTCGACCAGCACCACAACGTTCTCAGTTTCAACGACCTCCACCTAGAATAGAACAAAGGCCTGCTGCAGGTCGTGTATACGGTGTAACGACTGAACAAGTCGAAAATGGTGACCTGATTGAAGGCACCGTACCTGTTAATGGACATGCAGCTTACGTCTTGTTTGATTGTGGTGCTACTCATACGTTTATCTCTGACGATTTCACCGAACAACTCCACGCTTCGGTGCAACCGATTGATAAAATGATCGAAGTATATAACCCGTTGGGTTCACGCACCAAATGTATCCAGTGTGTGAAAAATTTGGATATTGAGATAGCAGGGCAACACTTGCCTACTGACGCCATCCTGATCGATATGGTACAGTACGATGTCATTCTGGGAATGAATTGGTTGGCTCAGAATAATGCCAAGATTCTGTGCCGCGAGGGCAGAGTAATTCTATCTCGACCCGGATTGCCTAAGATGGAATACCGGTTATCCAAACCTGTTCCGCAGAAAAGGCTCATATCAGCACTTAAGGTACAAAAATACCTTAGGAAGGGTTGTGTGGCCTTCCTGTTGAGTCTCTCGGTGGAAAAATCCAACGACCAACCCCTTGAGAGTTTGGAAGTGGTACGGGAGTTTCCCGATGTGTTTCCTGAGGAATTGCCAGGACTTCCGCCACTTCGTGAGGTTGAATTTGGGATTCAATCCTTACCTGGAACAGCGCCGATATCCAAAGCCCCGTATCGAATGGCGCCAGCTGAACTCAGTGAGTTGAAGTGTCAGTTGGAAGAACTGATGGAACAAGGGTTCATCCGACCGAGTGTGTCACCGTGGGGAGCCCCGGTACTATTTGTAAAGAAGAAGGATGGATCCCTTCGGTTATGCATCGATTATCGGATGCTTAACCAGGCAACTGTTAAAAATAAGTACCCGTTGCCTCGGATTGAGGACTTATTCGATCAACTCAGAACAGCGAGGGTGTTCTCCAAGATCGACCTCAGGTCTGGGTACCATCAGCTCAGAGTAAAGGAAGAGGATATACCCAAGACTGCCTTCAGAACGAGATACGGCCATTATGAGTTCGTAGTAATGCCCTTCGGACTCAGTAATGCGCCTGCTGCCTTTATGGATCTAATGAACCGGATATTCAGACCATATTTGGATAGCTTTGTCATCGTCTTTATTGATGACATTCTCGTATATTCTGAGAACAAGGAACAACACGTGGAGCACTTGAAAATCGTCTTGAAAACCCTTCAAGATAACCAACTCTATGCTAAGTTTTCAAAATGTGAATTCTGGCTAGATAAAGTGATGTTCCTTGGTCATGTGATCTCAAAAGATGGAATCGCAGTGGATCCTGCGAAGGTGGAAGCTGTGATGGACTGGAAGCAGCCAGAAAATATCACTGAGGTTCGTAGCTTCCTTGGACTTGCCGGATATTATCGGAAGTTCATACAAGACTTCTCCCGAATCGCCGTACCGATGACGAAATTGCTTAAAAAGGGAGTCAAGTTTGAATGGACTGACCAGTGTAAGGAGTGCTTTGAGGTTCTCAAACAGAGGCTTACCACTGCCCCTGTCCTTACCTTACCTTCTGGTCAGGGAGGCTTCGTGGCATATACCGATGCCTCAGGAACGGGTCTGGGTTGTGTGTTGATGCAGCATGGCAAAGTAATCGCCTATGCGTCACGACAGTTGAGGGTCCATGAGAAAAACTATCCAACCCACGACTTGGAGCTTGCCGCGGTAGTGTTCGCACTTAAAATTTGGCGACACTACCTATATGGAGAGAAATTTGAGGTCATGTCGGACCATAAAAGCCTAAAATACCTCTTTTCTCAAAAAGAACTCAATATGCGGCAACGGCGATGGCTGGAATTCCTCAAAGACTATGAATTCACGCTTTCCTATCACCCTGGAAAGGCGAATGTTGTAGCAGATGCCCTTAGTCGCAAGACTGTTGGCACTCTGGCCAGCCTAACTGGACAATGGAAGTTGATGGAGGATTTCGTCAAGTGGAAGCCATTTTTGGCTGATTCAGGTAGAATCCAAATGTCATGTTTGACGATCCACATTGAGTTCCTCGATCGCATCGTAGCCGAACAGTTCAAGGATCCCCAGTACTTGGAATTGAAAGCTCGTGCTGAAAAAGATAACACTTTCTTCCATTTGAAAGAAGATGGAGGAATATGGATGGAAGAAAGAATTTGGGTTCCAAATAACCCTGAGCTAAGACAGGAAGTACTCCAGAAGGCCCATAGTAGCAAATATACTATTCACCCTGGGGGTACGAAGATGTTCCGAGATTTGCAAAGAAAGTACTGGTGGAAAGGTATGAAGCGTGATGTGGCTACGTTTGTCTCGAAGTGTTTGATCTGCCAGCAAGTTAAGATCGAACATCAGCGACCTGGTGGAAAGATGCAATGGATCGAGATTCCAGAATGGAAATGGGAAGGCATTACGATGGATTTCATCGTTGGATTGCCTCGATCCAAGAGACAACATGACTCAATATGGGTGATCGTGGACAGACTCACCAAGTCTGCTCATTTTCTGCCAATCAACACTCGATACTCAACTGAACGATTGGCGGAGATCTACATTCGGGAAATCGTTAGACTCCATGGAGTGCCGATTTCGATCATATCCGATCGTGACCCGAAGTTCACCTCTCACTTTTGGGAGCAGCTTCAGAGAGCCCTGGGGACGAAACTCAAGTTCAGTACAGCATTCCATCCCCAAACAGATGGGCAATCAGAACGAACCATACAGACTCTTGAAGATATGCTAAGAGCCTGTATGCTGGAATGGAAGGGTGATTGGGATTCCCACCTAGCGTTGGCTGAATTTGCTTATAATAATAGCCACCACGCTAGCATTGGGATGGCGCCGTATGAAGCCTTGTATGGACGACCCTGTAGATCACCGATCCATTGGGGTGAAGTGGGTGAGCGAACCTTGGACTCGCCCATTGTGTTGCAGCATTATACTGAGCAAGTCCACATGATCAGAAAGAAGCTACTGACTGCTCAGAGTCGACAGAAGAGCTACGCCGATCAACGGCGTAGGGAACTCACTTTTGCGGTTGGAGATAAGGTTTTTATCAAGGTCTCTCCAACCAAGAGTGTGTTTCGTTTTGGAAAGAAGGGGAAGCTCAGCCCAAGATTCGTTGGTCCCTTCGAAGTTTTGAGCCGAATCGGAGAGACTGCCTACCGAGTAGCATTGCCACCACAATACGCGCAAATACATGATGTATTTCACGTATCAATGCTTAGAAAGTACGTTCATGATCCTTCTCACGTCATTCAACATGAAGACGTTGACATCCGAGAAGATATGACGGTAGAAGAAAGGCCAGTGGAGATCATGGACCGACGGGAGCAAGTGCTAAGAACGAAGGTCATTCCACTTGTTAAAGTGAGGTGGCAGCATCATGGAATCGATGATTGCACTTGGGAGCCCGAATCGGATATGCGGGATAAATATCCTGAACTCTTCACCTTGTACTCTTAGCTGAATTTCGCGGACGAAATTCCTTTAAGGGGGTAATGATGTAAGACCCGCAATTTTTCAGAAAATATCTGAATAAAATTCATGAGGCATTTACCGGTAAAAATAGCATTTCTTCTCAGAATGCGAAACGAATCAATTCCTGCGAGCCAGTTATACTTAGGATATTCGTCGAATCACGAATATATCCTCAAACACTCTGGAAACCATAACTTCCTACCTGAATAAAATCAAAGGATTCCTGCGAGCCAACTTTCTTAGTTACGTCAATACGAAGGGAATGGCGTACTCAGAATTTTTCGGAAAAAAATCGCCGAAAACCCGAAATTCTTGCGGGACCCACAGAAATATTCCTCAGAAAATATCTGGTGGGACCCACAAAAATATCCCATGGAATATCCAAGTGGGCCCCACACCAAGGAACCTCTTGGAATTAAAAAGAAGCCAAGGGGGTAGAAGGGGGATGAAAAAAACCAAGAGGAGGTGGGCTTGGGCTATAAATAGCCCTCCCCACTCTCTCTCTTCTCATAAAAATCGACCCCCCCTCTCTCTCTTGCCTTCTCTCTCTCTCCTAAACCTCCCCTACCTAGCCTAGCCCACCTGAGCCCACCTGACCTGGTCTGAGCCTGCCTGACTTAGCCTGAGCCTGCCTGACCTGGTCCTAACCCACCTGACCTGGGTCTGAACCCACTTGACCTGGTCCAAACCCAGTTGACTTGACTTGAACCTAGTTGGGTTTAAAGTCAAAGTCAAAGTCCTTTTTGATCCAGATTCCGGTTTGGATTTCTGAACCCAGACTTAGCCTACTTGAGCTGAGTTCGAACCTGCTGAACCCAGTTGACTTGGATTGAACCCTGTTAGGTTCAAACCACTTAGGTTGAGTAGCTTGACCTGCTCTACCTCTTTCTCAACTAAGTCAGCTTCATTTGACTTAGTCTGACCTCTCGAAGGAAGGCTCGAAGCCAAAGAAGCAACCCGGAGCCGTTTCTTCCACGATTTGAAGTAAGTTCGCTTCGTTGATCCATCTCTCTCAAGTATTTGGTTGTTTGTATATAGAATATACTTTCTGAAGTAGTATCTTGCTTTAGTTCTTGGTTGAGCCCTCTAGGACGCTTCGGTGTTCACGCGCTTGCCTCGTAACTATCGTCGGATATATATGTTCGAATGCGCAGTATATGCGTTCTTCAAAAATAGTATCTCACCCTAGTTCTTGGTTGAGCCCTCTAGGACACTTCGGTGTTCACTCGCTCGCCTCGTAACTATCGTTGGATACAGATTTAGGTGTATATCTGCTGATTCTGCCGACGCGTCTTATATCGCACAGGCTATGTAATTTACCTTTGCCGTCGCGTCGTATGATGCCAAGGCTCCCTGTTTTCTGCACTTCCGATTACTGCACTTCCGATTATGCATTTACTTACGCCGTCGCGTCGAACGATGCCAAGGCTCCTGCTTTCTGCAATGTCTTTACTTACGCCGTCGCGTCGAACGATGCCAAGGCTTCTGCTTTGTTATATATGTAGAATATTTCGTTCAGTTACACACCCTGAACAATAGTATATGCATTTCTTTACGCCGCCGCTGTATAAAGCACAGGCTTCTGCTTATACTACATATATAGCGCATAAATGAGCGTTCAAATGGAGATCAACTCCAAATCGCCCATGCGATTCCTTGACCGCTCCTCGTTTAAGATTCTGCTTGACGAATGAAGCCCCTATTGGAAAGGCTTCGGTTTTTGGCAAAATGCTCTTTACGTAATGACTAAGTCAATTTCGTATGGCCTGGCTATGGCCAAGGGTTCCTGCAACCTTGATGGATGCAAAGTACGCACAACGGTGCGCATCCATTTCCCGAATTAAGCGTGGCGATTTCCTACCAAAGAGGGGAGATGCCGCTGAAATGGATAAAAGAAACGCACGCTTTCTCCATAAAAGAGAGGAAGTGCTGCTGAAATTTCTGAAGAAGCTAAGAATAGCTCAGAAAGAACGTAGCAGGATACTCTGACATATAGCAGAGTGCTACCCGGTTCATGGTTTGCCCTCTACAACGTAGAAGGGTTCGTCGCACCACTGCCGGTAGAGCAGGGGAGGTGCTGACGAAATGGTTGGCAGAAGAGCTGCCGGAACCAATGGAACGGCATAATGATGTCTGTTGATGGAATGATGCCAGATCGGCTCGTATCCTTGTGCCTGCAAGGGCACCTTGCTCGTAAGGGCCGCTGAGCCGGAGTAGAGGTTGCGCCTTGGCTAGGTTTGGACTCGTTGCGTAAAAATACGCCGAGTAGCCGATCTATTTAGATCGAGTCATATGCATGCTCATTGAGAACGGTTACACAACCAGACTCGTAAGGGCCGAAGAGCCAGAGTGTGTTGTTTCCACCCAAAGAGGTGTGATGCTCGTGGTGGCCGAAGTGCCAAAGAGCGGTGTTCTGCATGCATATGAATAAGACTTAAGGTCGCACATACCCCGCGGTTGAAGATCGTGTTAGGGGTACCCCCTCAGTAATGACTGTGTTGGGGAAGACTGAATGGGGTCGGGTACATACTCCCGTAGTGCTGAAAGCACGGGCTGCCTAAATGGCATGCAGATTCTGTCCAAGTAATTGTAAGACTGGCAGACCCCTTCAGGAATTATGCTCACTGTGGAATGACAGTGATGGTACAGCCTTGAGTGACATGTATTTTACTTTGGACCTGATAGAGTCCACGATGGCCTCAGTCACTCATGGGTTTTGGGGTCGTGGTTATCCTTAAGATCTAAGGATTGAACCCAACTACTGCAAGTAGAGGATGCATCCGAATATGGGCCTAGTAGGGTTCTCCCAGTTGAAACACACTGCCCTACTATGGATAGGGTCAACAGGCCTCTGGGGTATCTAAAATACATAAAATAATCAACCCCCAGAACGTCGCGTTGATGCCCGGACAATAGCTCTACCTGCGTACCAAAGGCGGGAGCGGTTAATTATCAAACAATGCATTAGCTTAGGTTCAGCGATGCTTTGAATGTATGAGTGGATGACGTGTTGAGTCAGTCTTGCATAACCTTTGTGAAGGTGTCATGTTCGGTATACTACTGGACCGACTGGGCAAAGACCCGTGTTGTATCCGCACGACTAAGCGAAGCTCGAGGAGTTGTCCTTAGATGCGTGGGATACGGATGTGCCAAGTATGAAGACTTGAGCTAGACATCACTTTGAGACCCGGAAGAGGTCATGGCTAAGTCATGGAGACTTAAGCAGCTATTCAAATCACAGCCCTGAAAAGGCTTGCTCTAAGTCATGAAGACTCGAGCGGATGTTCAACTCATAGCCCTGAGGAGGCTCTTGCGATATACGCTAAGTCTTGGAGGCTTGAGCGTCGTTATTGCGCATTGCGACCCTGAGTGGTCATTATCGTGCTTGAGTTGAATGGTTACATGATTGCATGCTTACCAGACCATCAGTGGTTCTGACCCCGTTTCATGGGGATTTCAGGTGTTGTACCTGCGTGGCGATATGCGGAGCAAGGCGGCATCGAGTTCCAGGGTTTCTCTAGACAGAGTTGTACTGCTTCCTTTTATTGAACCTATACTGCTTTTCCAAGCAGTGATGTTGTAATAAACAAGTGGTTTTCGATAAAATGGAACACTTTGGTGGTCAATGAGTTGCTTGGCCACATACCTGCAACGTGCTCGGGGTTTTCTAAAACTGACGACTCATTATCGTCTTATTCCGCTGCTAAAAGCTTTTCTAAGTTCCGCTGCAATGAAAAAAAAAAGAAATTCATGAAAATTTTAACTTAGCTTTGTTTTGGAAATCCGGGGCGTTACAGTTTGTCAGCATTCAGAAGCAGGATGAACCATCGCCGTTAGTTCAAGATCCAACAGAGGATGTCAATATTGGTTCAGAAGATAATCCAAGAATCCTCAAAATTGGTTCCAGTCTAAGTTTAGATGAGAAGGAGAGGCTCATCTACTTCCTCAAACAGCATCAGGAAGTCTTCGCTTGGACTTATGAAGATATGCCAGGTTTAGATTCTAAGTTAGTCGAGCATCGCCTTATGTTGAAGCCGGACTGCAAACCAATCAAACAGAAACTCAGAAAAATGGATCCTCGAGTGGCACCACAAGTTAAAGAAGGGCTTGAAGAGTTATTAAAAGCAGGGTTCATTCGGACCATCGAATAACCAGATTGGTTGGCGAACATTGTGGCAGTCCCCAAAAAGAATGGCAAAGTTTGAATCTGCATTGACTTCAGAGATCTGAACAAAGCAACCCCGAAAGATGATTATCCACTCCCCAACATCGATCTTCTGATCGATAGCACGGCAGGCCATGCCATGTTCTCCTTCATGGATGGATACTCGGGCTACAATCAAATCAAATTGGCCGCTCGTGACCAATCCAAAACTTCTTTCACCACACCTTGGGGTACTTTTTGCTATACAGTCATGCCGTTTGGACTCAAGAATGCCGGGGCAACCTATCAGAGGGCTATGGCAGTGATCTTTCATGATCAGATGCACAAGAACATGGATGCCTATGTGGATGACATCCTGGTCAAATCTAAAGAAGGAGAGGATCATCTCGATGCTCTCGGCCAAGTCTTTGAAAGACTTATCCTCTACAAATTACGACTCAATCCGCAGAAATGTGTCTTTGGGGTAGAGTCAGGCAAGCTGCTTGGCTACATGATCAGCAAGAAAGGCATAGAGGTGGATCCTGCCAAAGCAAAGGCGATTATTGACATGCCGCCTCCCACCAACCTCAAAGAATTAAGGAGCCTTCAGGGGCGCATTCAGTCTATTCGACGTTTCATCTCAAATTTGGCCATGAGATGCGAGCCCTTCAATCACTTGCTAAGAAAAGAAGTGAAATTTGAATGAGGATCAGAATGCCAACTCTCATTTGAGTGCATCAAGCAGTATCTCCTCAATCCACCAGTTCTGAAGCCACCCGAACTTGGAAAGCCGTTGCTCTTATATATTTCTGTCAACCACAATGCTTGTGGCGGATTTGTTGCGCAGTATGAGGAAGGCAGCCGGATAGAGCATGCCATCTACTACATCAGCAAGACTTTCATCGATTATGAAAAGCGATACTCCCAGATGGAGAAGACATGTCTAGCCTTAGTGTGGATGTGTCAGAAGCTGAGGCATTATCTAATGGCATCAGAAATCAAGATCCTGTCGAGACTCAACCCTCTCAAATACATCCTTGAGCAGCCTTTCCTTACAAGACGGATTGCGAAATGGCAAGTCCTCCTAATGCAGTATGATTTGGAGTACGTTTCTCAGAAATTGGTCAAGGGTCAGTCCATCGCAGATCAATTAGCAGATTTCCCTTTGACAGAAGAGATCAAAGCAGAAGATGATTTTCTTGACGATCGCATCTGCAGTATTCAGGAATCTCCACTCTGGACTCTATTCTTTGATAGAGCCAGAAATATGTCTGGTATAGGAATTGGGATCTTGTTAATCACTCCTGAAAAAGAGATGCTCCCCTATTCCCTCAAACTCAATTTCCAATGTACTCACAACATGGCTGAGTATGAAGCTCTAATACAAGGCCTCAAAATTTTGCAAAGCTTTGATGTCAAGAAAGTACACGCCTTCGGTGACTCATTACTTGTTATCAGCCAAGTTAATGCTGAATGGCAAGTCAAGGATTCAAAGTTAATCCCTTATCAGAAGATTGCCTTAGCTCTCATAAGCGGCTTTGAAGAATTTCAGCTCAATCACGTCAAGAGGGAATACAATCACATAGCCGATGGCTTAGCTTGCTTAGGCTCTATTTTGTCTTTCAAAGACAGTGAGCCCTGTCGTTCCTTTGAGATCGGCAGATTTGATCAACCTGCCTACATTCCAATTGAGCAAGTGAACCAGGCCGCTCAGAAAGAAAAACCTTGGTACCAAGACATCAAAAGCTTTATCGAAACTGGAGAATTCCCACCAGGCATGCCAAGAAGGGAACAACGTGCAATTCAATGCATGTCAGTTCGCTATTTCATCCTTGCCAATACTCTCTACCGTCGTGGGTTCAGTTCTAAGTATGCTAGATGCTTAGATAAGGATGAAGCCATGGAAGTGGTCCGAGAGGCACACGAAGGAATTTGTGGTGGCCACGTCGGCTACCAAACACTCGTCAAGCAGATTATCCGCGCAGGATATTATTGGAAAACCATGCAGCAAGATTGCCATCGATTTGTAAGGAAGTGCGTCAAATGTCAGATGCACGCACCTTCCATTCATGCGCCAGCCGCATACTTGCAATCCGTGGTCTCTCCTTGGCCCTTTTCAATGTGGGCCTTCGACGTGGTGGGTCCAATCACTCCTTCTGCATCAAACGGCCATAAATACTTCCTTGCAGCCACAGAATACTTCACCAAATGGGTCGAAGTTGTCACTCTGCGAACAGTAGAAGGCCGACATGTAGTTTCATTTATTCACAAAAATCTTCTCTGTCGCTTCGGCGTCCCACATGATATTGTGTCAGATAATGGCAGCCATTTCAAAAATGAGAAGATGAAGACCTTCTGCTCGAAGTTCGGGATTCATCACCACTTCTCAGCTCCTTACTATCCCCAAGGGAACGGTCAGGCAGAGGCCACCAACAAGATTTTGATCCGCATTCTGGAAAGAACAGTGGAAACAGGTCGTGATTGGCACGAGAAGATGCACGACGCACTTTGGGCATACCGAACCACCATTCGAACCCCAACCAATGCTACGCCTTCAAAGCTTGTTTATGGGACGGAGGTGGTGTTACCTCTACATGTTCAGAAGCCCGCACTCAAGTTCGCGTCACTCGTTGAACTTCCGCTTGATCAATATCAGCAACAGAGATTGGTACAGCTTGATCTACTAGATGAGAAAAGACTCAAGGCAGCAGAGCACGCACAAGCCTATCGTCAGAGGATAGCTAGACACTACGCCAAGTTAGTCATTGAGAGAAGGTTTCGAGTTAATGATCTCGTGCTCAGATCGACAGCTCATCTCAAGCATCGGCCGAAGGGCAAGTGGTCACCCAATTGGGAAGGCCCTTATGTGGTTAAGGAAGCATTGCCCCATAATTCCTATCGTCTGATCAACGCAGATGGAGCGGAACTGCCAGATCCTATTAATGCTCTACATTTGAAGAGATTTTACACTTAAATTCCTAGCCTTTTGTACACTTCAAAAGAATCTCTCTCAATAAAGCGACGATTTTTTTTTCACATCCTCTCCCTGATACTGGGGCATTTTTATTTTTTTGATCTATACATATCTTCCTTCGTCATATGCAGGCAGGATTAGACGAACTCTTTTTTTGAAAAACTTGTCAATTTTTCAGTTGATCTATTTTTATTTGGCATCTATCTCATTTTCCAATTTAATTAAATTTTCATCGATTTGTTCATTTTGTCAAGTTTTTATCAAGTTTTTATCAAGTTTTTATCAAACTTTTAAATTTTATCGATATTTTATTTTACATCCCTTTTAGGTTAAGGGATAAAACCTGAACTACTTCCCATAAACTCTTCAATTCATATTAATCTTTTATTCATCCTCCTCCAGGATAAGGGAAAATTCTGAAGTCATCAAAATTCAGACCATCTTGGGTCAAGAATCTTGAATAAATCTTTGTAATCGTCGGAACCTATTCATGCATTTTGTCAATTCTTCTAAAATCCGACTCTTGGATAAGAATTATCTCCTTCTCATCCGGATTCCGGCTCAGATTTCCTTGTATATTCTCATTTTTGAAGTTTCAAGTTCCGACTTGAACTTCCGTTTGAATCCAACGCTCGTGTTGGACAATTCATTTGTTTTGAGAATTCGAGTTTTCGAACCCAATTCTCACCTTCTTTCGTGTATTTAAAAACCGGGTTCCGACTCGAATTTTCCTTCTTGTATATTCTCATTTTTTTGAAGTTTCAAGTTCCGACTTGAACTTCCTTTTGAATCCAATGCTCGTATTGGACAGGTTATTGTGAATCCGAGTTTTCACTCATCACTTTCCCTTCAGGATAAGGGATAATCCTGAAACACCGGCAATCATTCTCGCTCAATTCTCAAATATCTTCGAATGTCAGTATCATTTTTCAAATCCTCCTTTTGAAAAACCCAGTGCTCGTACTAGGTATGCATTTCGAAACCTCAGTGCTCGTACTGGTGTGCCTTTTGAAAAACCCAGTGCTCGTACTAGGTATGCATTTCGAAACCTCAGTGCTCGTACTGGTGTGCATTTCGAAAACCCAGTGCTCGTACTAGGTATGCATTTCGAAACCTCAGTGATCGTACTGGTGTGCATTTCGAAAACCCAGTGCTCGTACTGGTATGCATTTCAAAAACCAGTGCTCGTACTGGTGTGCATTTCGAAAACCCAGTGCTCGTACTGGTGTGCATTTTTCGAAAACCCAGCGCTCGTACTGGGGCATTTTTTTCGAAAACCCAGTGCTCGTACTGGTGTGCATTTTTTGAAAACCCAGCGCTCGTACTGGGGCATTTTCGAAATCCAGTGCTCGTGCTGGCACATCTAGCGCTCGTGCTAGTGTTTGGCTGACTAATCAGTTAGCCCTCCAGGTTCAGTCTTTGTGCTAACCAAGCATCGCCATTTCAAGCTATAAATCCTCAATTTCGACCGTCAGGTTACCATTCTATCGAGAATCAATTTTTTTTTTCTCTTGCGAAGGACCCTCTTCGGGGAGAGTTCAAGGGGAGCTCATTCCTTTTGCGTACAACCATCTTTCGTTCGCAAGAACCCTTTTCTAGGGAGAGTTTGAAGGGACTCGTTTTTCTTCGCGAACAGTTTGCAAAACAACAACCAACTTTACACAAGGGAACCCTTTTTCCATGGAGAGCTTCGACGGAAGCTCGTTTCTTTTGTGGCCCCTTTTTTTTTCATCTTTGGCCAACCCCTTCATAGAGGACCCTCTTCTAGGGAGAGTGTGATGGACTCGTTTCTCTGTGATACTTTCCCAAGCTTTGTTTTTCGGCCGCCTTTCCATAAGAGAAGCCTAGAGATAGGAAGTTTTGACGAAAACTTAATTTCTCTTCGAAAGTTCCGTTTTGCAAATACCTACTCTTTCAGGGAAAAGAGGAGTATTTCCAACTTCCCATTCAGGTAAGGGCTTAACCCTGAGTCTCTCTTTTGGGGAAAAAGAGAGGAGAATTTTGTCATGGATGTGTCGGCTCGATGTCAAGCGACCTTCGTCAAGGATCTTTCTAGAATACGTTGCCAATTTGCTATCAAAAGTCATTGTTGATCTCAAAATTTTCATCACACAAAGAATTATCTCAAACTACCTTCAGTATCATTTTCAAAAGAGCAAGACTCTTGCGAAGTAAGAGCTAAATTCAAGCTTATTCTGTTGGTCAACCGAGAGGATGAAGAAAAATCTTCGATATGACCGGCAAAGGAAAATTCGATGATGTTGAGAAGCCATAAGTGAACCGATATTAATCATAGCAGTGGCACATTCTTAAAGATTATTCTTTTGGCGGTAAGACAGTGGAAATATCCTGGGCAGTAAGAAGAACCTACCAAATCCATATATCCTCAGCCATCCAAGCTAAGCTGCAATCAAATATCCGCAAAAGGGATCTCTCAATTGTTGTCGAGATGAAGGCAAATTAAGCGAGTAGACCCCCGGGGCCAAAGAAGATTTGAAACATCTTCAAGATGACGGAGTTTGCGACAGATCCTTCCAGGGAAAGTTCGGATCACCGTCGAGATGAAGGCGGATGCGATGAACCTACCGACAAACCCTAAAAGATATTTGATTTCTGCTACTATTTAGAGATTTCAACCCAAGAACCAATGTCATAATCCCTGAGAAAGAAAAGAAGGATCGGAGCATCTCCAAGATGAAGGAGTTTGTGACGTACCCTTCCTCGAAAAAGAGAGAAAAGTCAGGACATCTCCAAAATAAAGGATGATGTGAAAGAAGCCAAGAAAGCTCCATGGTTCAAAAGAGTGCAAACAGATCGTCATGGGAAATGCCCAGGATATCAAACTGCCCGAAACTGTCAAGAATCGTCTTTATCTATGTGAAATTCTTTATCAATGTCTTCTCACTTAATTGCTTTTATGAAGCTAAGAGTGTTTCCTCTCTTTTCATGTCAAGGAAATTGATATCTTCCTTAAAGAAGCTCAACAGCAACAAATTTGAATTTTAGATCTCAAAATCTACAGAGTTAGCCCAATTGAAGCTAATACTCTAGGTAGAAAGAGGTGATATCTTCACACATGAGCACAATTCAATCATTCTGAATCAACTACAGCTTTTGGCATCTTATTGGCAATACTTTCTGATTATCCCAACATGAAGTGTGAACTTGAAGATCGTTTTTGACATATCCTGACGTCATCCCTCCTTAGGACTGAAAAGTCCTTTCCTTCCGTCTGATCTGAGCGCTCTCAGATTCGCACACTTCCCTGTGCTCCCCACTGTCCCGCCATAGACAGTACCCGCTCAGGATAAGGGTTAAACTTGAACTTTTTGCAAAAGATCTGTTATTGTCAAAAGCTATTTTCAGTCTCAGCAATGAGGCGCCCAAGAACAACCCCTTTTCAAGCTTTAGGGACCCCCATTTTTATCCTTTTGCAAAAACCCCTCGCGGACTTGTTGTGCAAAGCCTAGAGGCCCATCACCGTTTCCTCGCTCCTCGAGGATTCTGTATCCATTCAGGCTAAGGATTAAACCTGTTACCTCGCTCCTCGAGGTACCACCTCAAACCTTCTGCGAGAGGTCGTCTGTTTTTAGAAAGCTGATTTTTAGTCTCAGCAATGAGGCGCCCAAGATCATCCCTTTTCCAAGCTTTAGGGAACCCCTTGTTTTTCTCTTCTCGCAAACCCCTTTTGGATTTGTTCGTCCAAATTCCGAAGGCCCCATCATGGTTTCTTCATCCGGGGATTCCGTATCATTGTCCCTTTCAGGTTAAGGGTTAAGCCTGAACCTCGCCCCACGAGGTACCTTCCGTTCAGGTTAGGGTTAAACCTGAGTCCCATTTCCAACTAGATATCCTTTCTAGTACCATCACGGTTTCTCCATTCGAAGATTCCGCTTCATCTCCCACTCAGGTCAAGGGTTAAAACCTGAATCTCGCTTCGGCAATGCATTTGTCGTCCCATCACGGCTTCCTCGTTCGAGGATCCCGTATGGTCGTCCCTTTCAAGATAGGAATAAAGCCTGAACCTCGCTCCGCAAGGTACCTTCCTTTCAGGTTTGGGTTAAACCTGAGCTTCGTTTAGATGAGGCAATCCTCCTGTCCCATCATGGCTTTCCCCACAAAGGAATCTGTGCTTGTTGTACATCCATCCAGGAAAGGATCGTCCTTGAGTTTCATCTCATGAGGCATTTCTCTCAAAAATGTCCCATCGAGGTCCGTTTATATTTCCTTTCCCCCATCCAAATTATCTTGATCTATCTTCGTCCCATCCAGATTAAGGGCTAAACCTGAGTCATTCTAAAGGGCTGATCTTATCTCACCCATGAAACTTGATCAAAATTCTTATCTTTCACCATCCCTGGGATTTTCACCCAAAGTCCCATCACGATTTCCTCATTTCTATCATTCAGTCGTATCATTGTCGAAGATTTCATCCCCCTCGGGACCATTCAAGATAAGGTTTCAAGCCCGGCAAGCCGTATTTTCAAAATAATTCTTCCACACCCAGCTCGGATCAGCTGACTGGGGCATTTTTCAAAATTTGGAGTGTTTCTTTGCCACTAAGCTCGGCTTTCAACCGGCTTAATAGCAAAGAGGGGCATCTGTGAACACCCCAAATTTTTCAAAATGTTGTAAATATCCCCTCTCTGCCCTTTGTCCCCATTTTCTGGGTAATTGAGTCAGTTTTAAATCTAAATCCCCTTTTGTTTCTCAAAATTTGGTTGAAATTAAATTCATTTTCCATATCTGACTCAATTTCGGATCCGGATCCATTATCAAAATCCAAATCTGAGCTTCATTATCCAATTTTAAATTAAATTCTCAAAATTACCAAAATAATCTTTTGAAAAGCTCAGACACTTCGTCAGGTATCCGTTTGGATCCATCGAGTTGTTTTTCTCAATTCGAGGTTTAAAACTCGAACATTTTCTCAAAACCTGGATCCAAACCCCTTTTTCTGAAGAAATTTTCCCCAAGATGGCCCGAAATTCTTGAGAAAACATTTTTAAATATTTCTTAGAAAAATACAAAAATTTAGTGTTTTAAATCTTAGTTTTTCTATTACAAAAATACAAAAAAATACACAAAATTTAGTTTTAATCCTTGTTTTCTTACAAACTTTAGGATTTTATTCTAAAAATACAAAAAAATGGAAAAATCATGCAAAAAACCAAAGAAATTAGGAAAAACTACGTGGTTTTTGAAAACTTTTTCCGAAAAACTCACCTTTAACCACCTTTTTAGGAAAACTTGAAAAGAAGGCCCCTTTTTGGAAAAACTGATTTTTGATGTTTAAAGATCGAGTTAGGGTTTTGAAAACCCTAACTCGCTTTCCCCCCCTCACTTTCGCCTCTCTCCCTCCATGGTCGACCACCCCCATGTGCCTAACTCCCTATCACTCCCCTCATTGCAAGCTCCATAGCGATGGCCCCAGCACCGTCCATGGCCAACGGCCTCACAGGCCTTCCCCTCCAATCCCCTTCGTTCATCATCAACAACATCGCACGCCAACATGTGCGTTCACCTTCATCTACCCTCCGATCATCACCTTCCACAGATGACCGTCGATCCCTAACCTCCCCTCTCTCTCGATGCTTCTTCCGTCCCTATATAAACAGAGCCAGGGGAGTGAAAAGAGGGGGAGGAACCCATTGGCATCCGTTACAATCCATTTTCATTGGTCTTTCTGCTGGAGTTGTTCTTCTCATCCATCATTCTCGCATCGATGATTAAGGTGTTCTCCACATCCCTTTTGATCAATCATCACTCGTTGAACTCAGGCGTCTCTTGTTTGGCCTAAGAAGTATCTCTACCACCTGATGCTCCCAGAAGAAAAGCCCCAATCGGGCCCCTGTATTCAGTTCTGATCTCCCGATTGCTTACCTTTTGGGAGGATCAACACCAGGCATCTAACAATCTCCATCCGGTGAGCTTCCATCGACCCCAGTGACGGGAATCAGGGGTTATCAGTGACTCACAAATAATATCAGCCTACAACAGGTTTGAAAATTTCCTTTCCAGTGTCCATTCTTCTCTTTGTTGTTAACTTCCTGACCTAATTTCTGTTTAGAAATTGTCATAAGGCCATGGTGATTTTTTTTAAAAACTCAGTCATCTCATGAAACTGGATTTGTGTTCTTATAATCTGTGTAGACCATCTTGTAAAATTTCAGATCTATATAGATTAGTGCTATGTTGATGAAATTAGTTGGCTTAACTCTATGACATCTGTTGGGTATAATTAATTCACAAGGAGCTAGTAGCCGAATGCTTCGATATAGAAATACAAAATTACTTTTCAAACAGTAGTTACATTAAAACCAAATCAAAAAATTCTGGGATGTGGATCCAATCCACGAGAGTTCTGCCGGAGAGTGACATTCTGAAATTGTCACCAATTTTGATACTAAGTCATCAGGGTCTTCCGTCAGTCCATGATCACGCCACTGGTCCTGGGAAAAGCTGAGATGATTGCATCCAAAAAGGGGGGGGGGGAAGGGGAGAAAGGTCCTCATTTTGATGATTACATCGTTATAAAAACTTTGGTTGGATAGATTGTGAGACAGTAACTCCATTGAGTTACAGCATATAGCCCACCATTAGAGATACTCATGAGTATATCATATGTTCGGGTATATTGATATCCGACGTCTCCCCACTGTGTATATTTTCATTACATTGCACTAATAGCATCATATCCATCATTTTTCTTTTCTACCAGCACTCTTAGGCATCTCAACAACACCCCGTTGTTGCCCATTGCACAGTCCCCTGCATCTTACCCATAACATCCATATGTTCACACTTCCTGTAAAATACACTCCGCCTGCTGTAGATACTGTATATATCTCCAGTCATCTTCACAATTCGACTATTCTTAGCACAAGCATTTTCGCTATTTTACACCACAATCATCTCATCACTTGCTTTGCTGTAAATACCCTGTCACTAACCCCTCTTCGGCTACCTGTTGCAAACACATAATAATACCCACATGCTCACCTTTAGCAACAATACTCAGTGCATAGGTTATCACGGCCTATATCTCTTTGCATTATTCAGCCCCATTTGGATCGCTATTTTGGCATCCTGCTGCAATATTAACAGAACTTTTTTTTTTTTGCAAAAGGCTCTGATTCATCAGTTCATAAATTGGTCTAGTAGTAGATGGGCTAAAAAAAAATCGGTGTTTGATTTGTTGTAAACTGTATGAATTTTGATTTAGCTTCGACCTACGCCATTACATGCACCTCCTCATGTAGGTTTTCATTGGGCTCAGAGATTAACATGTGTATATTTCCAATGGCAGTATAGGTAGGTAGGACCACATTTATTTTTCCCATCAACTTAGAATGCCATCCATACATCTCAAATGCACACATTCCATCTTGTCCCTTAATCATGTACATGTAGTTCAGCTTCTAATATAACATTCCCTATCCGTATTGCTTATACTAACCTGGGACTTTGCAGGAATTAGATAGAAGTCATTTTTCTTTCTTTAGGAGTTTGATCTCAATTCAATTCAATATTGTAATAGCTAAACATTAATGAAAATGTTATATTTTCAGCTCTTAGATAGAAGGAATGAGCATTGTAAATATCATGAATTACCTGTTCTTCATTCATTTTTTTTTTTTCAAAATCTCACAATGGTGAAACACGAATGGCACGTGCACCATTTCGTAAGAGATAAATAAATCCTAAGTTGATGATCCATATCAATGGCCATAGTCAGGGTGTGGACAAAACTTAGTATTTTTTTTTCTTTTACGAAATAACACTGGATCCACACTGGATCCGTTTTCAAAATTCATCATGTCTTTCTTAAATATCTTCTTCCTTTATCAGAATTTAACTTAAAATTAATTCAAAATATATACCAATGGCCATAGTCAGGGTATATTGAGAGTTAATTTCATTTTAAATTCTATAAAGGCACCAAATGTGTTTCATTCTTCACCT
Source organism: Nuphar pumila (assembly GCF_984573655.1). Lineage (NCBI taxonomy): Eukaryota > Viridiplantae > Streptophyta > Magnoliopsida > Nymphaeales > Nymphaeaceae > Nuphar > Nuphar pumila. Next base: position 66,948,543 of record NC_143259.1, on the reverse strand, counting down.
GAATTTAAATATAGATTATCATATAATACATTCAATGACCATAGTCAAGGATGTATTATATCTTCAATCTTCTTTTAATTCATTTAAAGAATGGAATAGCTTTTCAAATACTCAAAATCAAAAATTCATTCATCATTTAGATAGATTTGCATCATATTTCTAAATTCTTTTTCATAAATCCAAGTGATTCTTTCCTTCATCAAATCCTATTTATAAATTTGAATTCAACTCTATTTCTCAAAAGGAGTCAAGAATTCAATTTCAAGGTCCCATTTGACTTTGAAACTCCAGAATCATCTTGTATTTCAAATTCCAAATTCTATCTCAAATTCAAAGTATAATTTAACTTTGAAAATTCATCTGTATATTCAAGATTCAATTTCTAAATTTCATCTTCCAAATTCAATTGAAAATTCTGGTTCACCTTCTAAATTTCAGATTCAAACTTCAAAATCAAAGCCCAATTTGATTTTGAAATTCATATTCCGAATTCAGAATTCTCAAATCAAATCTTAGAGTTCCAAATCCAAAGTTAAATCCTAAATCCAACTTGGATCCAGATTTCCAAGTATAAATCCCCACTCTTTGGATCTCAAACTTCAGATCCAAATCCATCATAGGATCCAGAGTCAAACTCCACAATTGGATCTCTGACTTCAGATCCAAATCCATTCTAGGATCCAGGATTCAACACTCATATTGGATCTCAGACTTCAGATCCAATTCCTCCTTAGGATCCAGACTCCAATCTTACTTTCGGATCTTAGATTTTAGATCCAATTTCCTTATAGGATCCAGAATCCAATTTCACATTGGATCTCAGACTTCAGATCCGAATCCATTTTAGGATCCAGAACCCAAGTCCATCTTGGATTCTAAAGCTCGGATCCCATTTTGTTTAGGATCCAGAATCTAACTCCAATTCTAGATCTCAATTCCATTTTTTGATCTAATCTGAATCTCTTAAATCCATTTCTATTCTTAAATACCATTTGATTTCCTCAGTCCTTCCCAAAATTCAAAACTTCAAAATCTAAATTCAATTTCATTTCAAGTATTCACTTCCTTTTCTAAAGTTCAAAATCAAATTCAAAGTCTATTTCTGACTTTGAAATTTCATTTTCTTTTCCATTTCAAAGCTTCAAGTTATTCTTTCTCATTTATTTTCCCAAAGACTTAGAACTCCTCTGATCTAGCTCAAGTTCTAAGTTAGATTAAATCATTTCTTCACTCCTTTACCAAGTTCATCTCAGAATACTTGGAAATTTCCAAAACATTCTTTTCAAAAGAGCATACATCCTCGCATTGCACAAGCATGATTCTTTGTGCATTTAGAGTTAGATTAAATTCCTAGATTATATTTAGGCAAAGCAAAAGGCATAGATTCGATCCTTGGTTCGATTACCCCTGGTAAAGGCGCCAGGAACGGTCGAACCTCGTACCGACGAGCGAATCCCGTCTCTCCCTTTTCCCGCAATATTTTAAAAAAAAAACGGAGGCGAGTTATTTGCTAAATATTTTCAAATTAAGGTCAAGTGAGACCGCGCAAAATTAGTTCCTCTTCTCTTTTTCTTTCTTTCTTTTCTCTTCTCTCTCCCTTTTCTTTCTTTTATTCTTCTCCCTTCAAAAAGGAGGAAAATAGAGGTTAGAAAAGGAAAAGAGAAGGAAGAGAGAGAAACCAACAAAAGAATAGGAAAATTTTTTGCGATGATCACACACATTTGGAATTTCTTTTTATTAATTAAGTCAATTAGGTTAGATAGAGTCCCACCTAGGCTACGATTCTCCAAAAAATCGTTGCCCCCTTTATTAGATTAATTGGAAAGAGTTCTAAAAAAATAAAACGAGGTTTTGAAAAACTATGAATAAGGGATCTTTAGAGAGGTTAGAGAAGGCTTTCTTGTCCCCCAATTTCGTGGCCTCTCTCTCTCTCCTCTCTACAGCCCTCTCCTTCCTCCTTGCAGCTGCATCCATCCAAGGTATGTTTTTCTATTTTTTTTATGCTTTTATTAAATTTTTTCCTTATTTTACCATGATTTCACCATGGGAGTCTTTTGTTTCATGGATTTAACCTTGGAACCCATCCAAGAACCTCAAGTTTGGTCCAATAAGATGATCTAACCTTGTTTAATGTTGCATTTTGAGATTCTAATCTATTAGAATCATTTACATTATTGTTTTTCATGTTCTTAACCAAAGAAACATGAAATTTATCCGTTAAATGGATTAAATCCATGTTTTCAAAGGTAAAAGTAATTTCAGCCATGGATTCCTTGTGTTTTTTTTTTTATCATATTAATGTTCATTGCATGTGTTCCAACATTAAATCTAATTTTGTTTTGCTGTTATATATTTTTTTTATTGTTTTTCATTGTTAAATCATGTTTTTTTTAATGTTTTATTGGATTTTTATGTGTTTTGATTCTAGATCTGTGAAAAGCATGTTATTTCGCATTTAAATCTTTGTTAGAAATTTCTGAGTTTTTTATATGTGATACATGGATATGTCAAAAAGCTCCTTTAAAAAAATCAGATGTTTTGGGATTTGAGAACTCTGTTAATAAAATACAAAGTCAAATCGGGATTTCTGTTAATTAAAATCATTGTTCAAATTCAAGCATAACTTGCAGATGCATTATTTCTTTCATCCAATGTCCGATTTAAGATCCGTAAAGTGAAGTAGACTTGTGTTAATGCCTAGTATTTACTGTAATTTCAATCTATTTTTATATCTCAGTTTATTATTTTTCCCTTGTCAGAAAGTCAGATCTATGTTTTGAAACTTGTTATGATTTACTAAAACCCAAATTCAACTTGTGATGATCATAGATCTTTAACCGTAGATCTGATTCATGATCTGTAAAGAAGGAAAGCTGATTATTTTTCTATCCATTATTCATTGCTAAAATCTCAGAAATTTGTTATGAAGTCTGCTAGTTTTCCTTGTATTTGCAATCAGAAGGCCTATTTTAATCAATTTTATATTCGTTAAATTTAAGTCCAGATTGTCAGAACAATATTTTCGTAACCGAAGATGATTTTTCCAATCTGTAAAAAGGAGATTCTGTGTTTTTCTGTCTAGTTTTAGGAATTTTCATGGTGAATTGACTCCTGATTCGGGTCTAGCACTGAAACTGGTACGTGACCTTGGGTAAAAATAGCATATTTTAAGGTTTTAATGCAATTTTTGAATTGGAATAATGTCAAAAATATATTTTTATGATTCTAATATGATTTTAGGGTGATAAAAAGTGCAGGTGTTGATTTTTATGAATTTTGGAATCCATTTGATGCTTGAACGGATTAAATTGCAAAACAAGGTGCCCGCAAGATCCTGAAACACTGCCAAAATCATGATTTTTGTGATATTTTTAGTTTTTTATGCATAAGTTCATGTTTTTAGGGTTTGTTCATGTTTAGAATCATACTAGAACACTTCATGATTGATTTAGCTGCTATTTGATTTTATTTAAATCCTAAACCCAAAGTTTTTACCAGAATATTTTCTAAAAACCCTGATTTCAAGGCCATAGTCTTGCTATCAGGGGCATTTTGGTCATTTGACCTTAATTTTGAAATCCCTAACCTAGATTTTCTTATTTTTTATCATGTCATATCATCTTGTGTTTGATTTATTTTTATTTGAATTCCAAAACCCCATTTTACAAAATATCTTTCTGAAAAACCCTGGTTTGAAGGCCATAGTCTTGCTATCAGGGGTATTTTTGTTATTTTGATCCCAATTTCGAATTTTCAAATATAATTTTCATATTTCTTCAATTTTATTTCTTATTTCATTATGTTTATCTCAAAGAATCATGAAAAAGGCTTATATCTAGTAAAATCCAGTAATTTCTAGATATTACTGGATAAATCTAGAAAAGCCAACATATCTACACTAACAAGTTTTCTAGTTTTGCAGAGATATTGAAGACTTTACTTTCCTTTAATTTCATTTATTTAAATTCAATAAGTGATGTAAATTAAATGTAAACTTTGGAATAAGAATTTCAATTTCTGCTTAGATTAGGATTTGCATTGCATATAGTTTAAACTTTGATATATAAATGTTATGCTTGTCATTCATGTGCATATTTTTACAAATTCACCATGGTCTACACGAATGGCAAGTGCACTAGCTCTTAGGGAGTTGACAAACTCGGTGGAATTCGTATTTATGGCCATAGTCAGAATACGAATGAGACCCAGATTTGTGATCTTCATATTAGCCACATTCAGCCTACACTCTTAGGCTAACTTCAAAATGCACTGCATTTCTAAAAAATACAAAAGGATTTTCTCAATTCCTCAAAATCAAGTCTTTCAAATCCATATTCATTCATTTCATTCATTTGCAAATTCCAATTCCAATTCCAATTCAGAGAAATCAATTTTCTCAAAATTTCTCAAGTCTTTCTCAGAAATTGATTTTCTCAAAACTCTGAGCTTTCAAATGGTATTTCAAGTATTTATCAAGTTCAAATCATGATTTTCTAAGTTATATATTCAATTTCAAAGTTTGAATTCAGAAAAATCAAGTTTTTCCAAAGTTATTTGAAATTCCTTAGAAATCGATTTTCATAAAATACTTGGATTCTTCAGAAATCGATTTTCATTTTCCTCAGAAATATTCTTTCACCATGATTCACGATTTTCTAAGTGACATCTTTTCCAAGTATTTCAAATCTCAGAAGCAAACATCATATTTTCAAATCTGCATTTTTTAGAAAATTCATAGCACATGCCTGATTCTTTGTGCATTTAGGAAATAGAACACGATTTAGACAAGTTGAGCAAAGCCAAGCACACTTTTGATCATTGGTTCAATTACCCATGGTAAAGGCACCAGGAACGGTTGAACCTCGTACCGACAAGTGAGTCTCATTCTTCAGAATTATCCTGTATTTTAAAACGGAGGCGAATTATTTTCAAAATCTTTTTCAAATGTCAGTTTGACTTACAAAAGTAAAATTTTGTGATGATAACAGGTTTGGCGACAGTGATGGGACCTGTCTTCGCCTAATCAATTGTGTGCTTGACTTAGTTCAAATTGTCAAAATCGTGTTCCATGGAATGTCAGCTTTTATTTCATGATATCATGTGAACCTAGGAGCCTAGACTCAAACCCAGCTGACATGGATTGCATGTAGACTAGGTATGGTTTGGTAGGACTGATTGAGGAGAATTATTCATGCTCACATAGACTTAGGTCTAATACAACCCTCCTCAATCTAGGTTTGATTGAAAACAATGTTTGCTTCTTCAAATATTTCAAAAACTCTACTTCTTTAGGTTTTAGAGCCCTCTATTTGCTTGCATGTGCTCATGTTTTCAAAAACCACCCCACCTACTTTTATCCGGTCTTCACGTTGCTAGGCTTTCTTCTAGAACCATAGTTTAGGACAAAACCTCACAACTGGCCCACTTATTTAGGCTAACGCCCCCTTGCCACGTACCAAGGGCCATAGTCCAACGTATATCGGCAGGCGCTCAAGGATGTTGGAAAACTTGAACTTAGAACTAGAGAAATTAATTTTATGCCACGTACATCGGGCCTTGGCTCGAGTATATCGGCTTAGCATGATTGGACACAGCTGATCTGAACCTAGAGTCAGGATTAGGGTCCTACAACTCTTTCAAAATTGATGCATTTAGAATCAGCTTCTTAGGGAATGTTGTATGTGCATAATTGTTTGTGCAGGATATGATAGAATGCCTTATTTTAATTTCGTTTTATATCATTTTCCAAATTTCATCTATTTTTCCAATAGTTTTATCAAAACCCTGGACGATTTTCAAAAACCTCATATTTTTCTTCAAAAAGTTCAGGCAAGTTTTCTTTCCTACCTTTATTGTAGATCTCAAATTTTCAACCTTATTTTGATCCTGCCTGTAATTTTTCAAAGGTTCAGATCTTGTCAAACTTCTTCTCTTTGTATATGTCTTCCAAATTCTATTCAAAATTTTTGTCTCTATCCAAATCCTTAGACATCTCCTTCATCATCTCGATTTCTCCCAAAAATCCTTCAATCTAAACCATCACATTTGTCTTTCCTTAATTTATCATTTTCCCTTCAATGCATCAATAAAATTGTCAATTTTCCTCATAATTCTTCTCTGCAAAATGTCCTTTCATGAGGAATGACTCTCTTCCATAGTCTCTCTTGAATAAAAAAAAAGTCAGTTGCTTTGTTACCTTCGGAGAGCATTCTTCGAACGTCAATTATCTTCCTTTTATCTAAAATTTTCTTCCCCTATTACATTGGGGCATTATTTTGAAATTTGTCTTCAAAACATCCTGTATGTAGGCAGGATCAAACAAATCTCTCATTTTGCATGCATGTGCATCCATTTACATCATTTTGCATTTGCATGCATTCATTCGCATTCATTTACATGCATTTGCATCAAATTCATTCCCCTTCAGGTTAAGGGATAAACCTGAGCTACCCATTCAGGATAAGGGATAATCCTGAGATCCCGAGAATCATTCCCATCACCATTCCCAAATATCTCGGGAGTGTTGGTCTCTTTCCAAGAAAAAAAATATCAAATTGCAAATACTAGGTGATTTTCGAAATCCAATGCTTATACTGGTTCATTTTCACAATTCAATTTTTACACTAATACATTTCCAAAATCTAGTGCTTGCGCTGGCACATTTCAAAATCCAATGTCTATAATGATATATTTTCAAAAACTCGGTACTCATATTGGTACTCTTTTGAAATCTAGCACTCGTGTTAGTGTCTTGCCCATTGGTCGCATTAGTCGATCTCTTAGGCGCAGTCTTCGTGCTGACCTTCCATCAAAATTCAAGTTCAATATCAATTCTGTCAATTTTGACCTTCAAGTCATCCAATTTCCAACATCCAATTTCTAATTTCCAATTTCCAATTTCCAATTTCCAATTTCCAATTTCCATTTTCTAATTTTCAATTTTCAATTTCCAGATTCCAATTTCCAATTTCGACCTCCGGGTCACCCAATTCTCTATTTCGACCTTCGGGTCACTCAATTTCCAATTTCGACCTTTGGGTCATTCAAATTCTCAACTTCGACCTTCGGGTCATTCAATTCCTCAAACTTTGATCTTTGATTTCCCATTTTGACCCTTTGTGTCATTCGATTCTCAATTTTGACCTTTGGATCATTTAATTCTCAATTTTGAACTTCGGGTCATCCAATTTTGTCAATCAGGCCTCTGTGCCACCCACTTCACCAGATTCTCAAATTCAAGCCTTCGGGTCACAATCTTACCAACATCAGTCATTTGTCTACCTTCGGGTTACAACTTTATCAATATCTATCATTTTTCTACCTTCGAGTTACAACTTTATCAATATCTATCACTTTTCAAGCCTTCGGGTTACAACTTCATCAATGTTAATCAATTTCAAATCATCAAATTCAATCTTTCAATCAAAATCATACTTTCGAGCTGGTCGGTCAACCCAAATCCTGCTTTTGAGCTGGTCGGTCAACCCAAATCCTGCTTTCGAGCTGGTCGGTCAACCCAAATCCTGCTTTCGAGCTGGTCGGTCAACCTAAATCCTGCTTTCGAGCTGGTCGGTCAAACCAAATCCTACTTTTGAGATGGTCGGTGAACGAATCCTACTTTCGGGCTGGTCGGTCAACCTAAATCTTGCTTGCGAGCTGGTCAGTCAACCCAAATCCTGCTTTCGAGCTTATCGGTCAACCTAAATTCTGCTTTCGAGCTGGTCGGTCAACAAATCCTGCTTTCGAGCTAGTCGGTCAACCCAAATCTTGCTTTCGAGTTGGTCGGTCAACAAATCCTGCTTTCGAGCTGGTCGGTCAACAAATCTTGCTTTCGAGTTGGTAAGTCAAAACAAAACTCAACTTTTGAGTTGATCTTTTACTGAGTCTTTTCAGGACTTAATTTAGTCATGGATGTGTCAATTAGACCTTAAACAATCTCTTTCACTAGGGATTCCAAGAACATTTTGTCAATTTGTAATTAAATATTTGTTGATTTCAAAACCTTTATTGCACAAAGAATTACCTCAAAATTACCTTTAGTATTACTTCCAAAAGGATAAAGCTTTTGCGAAAAAGGATTCAAAATCTAAATTCTTTCTATTGACCAACCAAAGGGATGAAAAATAGATCCTCGATATGGCCAGCAAAGAAAATTCAATGTTCTTGCAAAGCCATAAGTGATCGATATTGATCGCAGCCAATGGCACATTTTTAAATATCATTCTTGTAAAGACAAGGCAGTCAAAATATTGTGGATAGGAAAGAAAAACCACTCAATCCATATCTCCTCCTTCATTTAAGCTGTAATTAAATATCTGCAAAAAGGAACTCTCAATTGTCGTCAAGATGAAGACGAATTATGCGAGTTAGACCCCCGGGGCCAAAGAAGATTTGGATCATCTCCAAGATGAAGGAGTTTGTGACGGATCCTTCCAGAGAAAGTTCAGAGCACCGTCAAGATGAAGGCGACTGCGATGAGCCTCCCGACAAACCCTAAAAGATATTTAATTTCAACTACCATCAAGAGACCACCAGCTAATGAGCCAATATCGTCAATATAATTCCTGAGGCAAAGAAGGATCAGAACATTTCCAAGATGAAGGAGTTTGTGATGTACCCTTCCAAAAAAGAGAGAGAGAGAGAGAAAAGCTAGGACATCTCCAAAATGAAGGATGATGTAATAAATTCCCCAGAAACCCAAGAGAGTTCCAATTCTGTCGAAAAAAAAAGAGGGCAGAAGGACCATTCTGAGAAAAGAATCCCAGGATATCAAACTGCCAAATCTACCAAGAATCTTCTTTAATTTTGTGAAATTCTTTTATCAATGTCCTTTCACCAATCGCTTTCACAATATCAAGAATATCTTCTTTTCTATTCATATCAAGGAAATTGATAGCTTCCTTGAAGAAAGCCAATCGCAAGCAATTTGAATTTGAATCTTGATTCTAAGTAGTTAGCCCAATTGGAGGTAATACTTTGGGTAGAAAAGAGTAAATATTTTCATACCAATATACATCAGTTTTAAGTATTTTGAATCAACAAATAATTTTCAATATTTTGGCAATATTTTTGTGTTGTTCCGACATGAAGTGAAGAGCTCGATGTCCATTTTGACACATCCTGGTATCACCTTTTGCCTCCTTGAGAGAGTAACCTTTGTCATCTTCCACGTTGTCAAAAGAATCGCCTTTCTCGTTTGGATCGTCTTATTTATCTTTCGCGTTGTCGAAAGAATCGCCTTGTTCATTTGGATCGCCTTTGTCATCTTTCGCGTTGTCGAAAGGATTCATCTTTCGCGTTGTCGAAAAAATCGCCTTGCTCCTTTGGATCGTCTTATTCATCTTTCGCGTTGTTGAAAGAATCGCCTTGTTCCTTTGGATCTCCTTTGTCATCTTTTGCATTGTTGAAAGGATTCATCTTTCGCGTTGTCGAAAGAATCGCCTTGGTCCTTTGGATTGTCTTATTCATCTTTCGCGTTGTCGAAAGAATCGCCTTGCTCCTTTGGATCATGTTATTCATCTTTCGTGTTGTCGAAAGAATCGCCTTGTTCCTTTGGATCGCCTTTGTCATCTTTCGGGTTGTCTAAAGGATTCATCTTTCGCGTTGTCGAAAGAATCGCCTTGTTCTTTTGAATCACCTTTGTCATCTTTCGCGTTGTCGAAAGAATCACCTTGCTCCTTTGGATCATCTTATTCATCTTTCGCGTTGTCAAAAGAATCGCCTTGTTCCTTTGGATCACCTTTGTCATCTTTTGCGTTGTCGAAAGGATTCATCTTTCGCGTTGTCGAAAGAATTGCCTTGCTCCTTTGGATCGTCTTATTCATCTTTTGCGTTGTCGAAAGAATCACCTTGTTCCTTTGGATCACCTTTGTCATCTTTCACGTTGTCGAAAGGATTCATCTTTCGCATTGTCGAAAGAATCGCCTTGCTCCTTTGGATCGTCTTATTCATCTTTCGCATTGTTGAACGAATCACCTTGCTCCTTTGGATCGCCTTTGTCATCTTTCGTGTTGTCAAAAGAATTCATCTTTCGCATTGTCGAAAGAGTTGCCTTATTCTTCTTCAAAAAAGTTGTCTTATTCACCATCCAACTTACCATTTTCTATCTTCCCGTTCAGATTAAGGGTTAAATCTGAATTTTCTGCAAAAGGTCATCTGTTTTAAAAACCATTTAGTCTTCGTAATGAGACATCCAAGATTAATCCCTTTTCAAGCTTTAGGGAACCCCCTTTCTTCCTTTTGCAAACCCCTCTCGGATTTATTGTGCAAAATTCGAAAGTCCCATCATGGTTTCTTCATTTGAGGATTTCGGTTATCTTCTCCTTTCAGGTTAAGGATTAAGCCTGAGCCTCATTTTTTCACGAGGTATCATCCCATCTAGGTTAAGGGCCAAGCCTGAGCCTCATTTCGATGAGGTGAATCTTCTTCTTTATTCTCCATTCCATATCTGTCATTACCATCGTAGCCAATTCTTTCATACTCAGTCAGATTCTCCTAACTAGGGCATTTTTTTATATAGTCCAAATTTGGTGTGTTTTTCTTTGCCACTAAGCTCGGCTTCTAACCGGCTTAGCAGCAAAGAGGGGCATCTGTAAACACCCCAAATTTTCACCCTCATCCAGTGTTTACATTTTATGTATCATTGCAAATATCATTGCATGCATTCGACATGTCATTTCATTGCATTGCATAGCATTGCAAGTCATTGCATCTCATTGCAAGTCATTGCATCTCATTATTGAGATCCAGAACTCTTGTTTTTCACAATATTAATCCAGATTCGAGCTTTAAAATTTTTCTTTTGAAATCAATTTCAAAACCTGGGTTTTAAATCGATATTTTTGCCATTTGCCAAACCCTAGGATCTTATATTTTGAAATGTTTTCCTCAGAAAACAATCTGGATTCATTTTAAACTCAATTTCAATTGATTTCAATTCTCAGATGAGGCCCATGTAAGTGGTGTCACTTCTGGATCCCTTTTTTTTATCAAAAATCTCAAAAATTTTAGAGTCCTAGTTGGATCAGGACTCTGTATTTTCATATTTTTGAATCTTTTTAAAACCCCATTCTGATTTTAAACCAGCTGTGGTCATATCCTTGCCCATTCTCGTCATTTTTGGCCAAAATTTTAGAATCTTAGTCCAATCAGGACTCTTTTTCCAGAATTCTAGTTGCATCAGGACTCTTTTTTTAGAGTCTTAGTCAGGTCAGAACTCTACCTTTTACTACATTTTTTACCTGTTTTTGAGAAAACCTATCAAAATCCTTTGTTTTGGGCCAAAATCCTAGAGTCCCAGTCGAATTAGGACTCTTTCTCAGAGTCCTAATCGAATCACGACTCTACCCCGATTTCATCCTTTATTCCTGTTCTTTACTTGATTTCAAAACCTTTTTCAGTTGATTTTCAAAATCTTTTATTTTAGCCAAAACTTTAGAGTTTTAGTCAAATTAGGACTTTTTCTTAGAGTCCAAATCGAATTAAGACTCTATCTTTCATCGTTATTCTTACATGTTTTTAATCAATTCTTTCAAAATCTTTCAAAGAGAAGTCAAAAACTCAGAGTTTTAGTTGAACCAGGACTCTATTCAAAGAGTCCTAGTTGGATCAGGACTCTGAACCTGATTTCAATTTTGAGAGAATCTTTCAAAAATCTTTCTATCTATCAAAATTGTTATACCTTTATCAAGAAATTTCAAAAAATTCTGGGATTTTATCCTAGAGTCCTGATCAAATCAGGACTCTATCCAAAGTTTGTTCTCTCACTTCATTTTCTCTGGTTTTCAAAAACTTTGTTTAAATCTCATCATTTGTTTCTCAGAAAACCAAAAAATTTTAGAGTTCTAGTCGAATTAGGACTCTTCTTCAGAGTCCTAGTCAGATCAAGACTCTGAACCGAACTTGGATTCTATCTTGTTTTCACTTGTTTTTCAAAATCCTCTTATTTGTTTTCTTAGAAAATCCAAAATTCTAAGAGTCCTAGTTCAATTAGAACTTTGTCCTTAGAGTCCCAGTTGGATCAGAACTCTGTTTTGATTTCAATATTTGTTATTGTTTTTACTGTTTTCACAAGTTCTTTCATTTGTTTTTCAAAAAATACCAAAAAAATCTAGAGTTTTAGTCTGATCAGGACTCTGACCCATAGTCCTAATCCTGTCAGGAGTCCATTTTAAAGTTTGTTTTTACTTCTATTTTCATTCTTTTTCATTTGTTTTTCAAAAATTAGGTCATCTTGCCGAGTCCAGTTAATTCAGGACTCTATTTCGGAGCTTTAGTTGAGTTAGTACTCTAACCCTGACTGCATTTTTTAACTTGTTTTTACCGATTCTGATGAAATCTTTCAAAAACTTCTTCATTTGGCCTTCAAAATTCTAAAAATCTCATAGTCCTAATTAGTTCAGGACTCTAGTCCAGAGTTCCAGTTTGCTTAGAACTATATTTTCAAACCTTTGAATTCTATTTGTTGACTTTAACCCCTTTTTAAAGTCATTTTCAGTATTTATTTCAAATTTTCAAAACTCTGATGTAGGGCCCGCTCAGTTGGTGCCATATCTAGAGGAGTTCTGACCCAGTCAGAACTCTGTGTCGTTTCAAAATCTTCAATCTCAAGGCTACTTTTGAATATCTTTTGAAAAAACTCTCAATTTCAAGTTTTAAAATCGTTTTTGAAAATTCAAGTGAGGCCCACTCTAGGTGGTGCCACATTTGAAGAAGTTAGGGTTAGACTAGGGTTAGTTAGTGTCCTAGCTAGGTTAGAAGAGTCAAAAGTGATTTTAAAACTTCATATTTTCTTTTCAACAGTTTTTAAAGCTTTTAAATTCGAGTTTTAAAAAAAAAAAAATGTGGGCCCGTCTAGGTGGTGCCACATTTGGAATTTCTTTTTATTAATTAAGTTAATTAGGTTAGATAAAGTCCCACCTAGGCTACAATTCTCCAAAAAATCGTTGCCCCCTTTATTAGATTAATTGGAAAGAGTTCTAAAAAAACAAAACTCCTTAATTAACCCTAATTAAGGAGGTTTTGAACAACTATAAATAAGGGCTCTTTAGAGAGGTTAGAGAAGGCTCTTTTATCCCCCAATTTTGTGGCCTCTCTCTCTCTTCTCTACAGACCTCTTTTTTCTCCTTGCAGCTGCATCCATCCAAGGTATGTTTTTCTATTTTTTTTATGCTTTTATTAATTTTTTTCCTTATTTTACCATGATTTCACCATGGGAGTCTTTTGTTTCATGGATTTAACCTTGGAACCCATCCAAGAACCTCAAGCTTGGTCCAATAAGATGATCTAACCTTGTTTAATGTTGCATTTTGAGATTCTAATCTATTAGAATCATTTACATTATTGTTTTTCATGTTCTTAACCAAAGAAACATGAAATTTATCCGTTAAATGGATTAAATCCATGTTTTCAAAGGTAAAAGTAATTTCAGCCATGGATTCCTTGTGTTTTTTTTTTTTATCATATTAATGTTCATTGCATGTGTTCCAACATTAAATCTAATTTCGTTTTGCTGTTATATATTTTTTTATTGTTTTTCATTGTTAAATCATGTTTTTTTTAATGCTTTATTGGATTTTTATGTGTTTTGATTCTAGATCTGTGAAAAGCATGTTATTTCGCATTTAAATCTTTGTTAGAAATTTCTAAGTTTTTTATATGTGATACACGGATATGTCAGTAAGCTCCTGTAAAAAAATCAGATGTTAATAAAATACAAAGTCAAATCGGGATTTCTGTTTATTAAAATCATTGTTCAAATTCAAGCATAACTTGCAGATACATTATTTCTTTCATCCAATATCCGATTTAAAATCCGTAAAGTGCAGTAGATTTGTGTTAATGCTTAGTCTTTACTGTAATTTTACTGTATTTTTATATCTCAGTTTACTATTTTTTCTCTGTCAGAAAGTCAGATCCATGTTTTGAAACTTGTTATGATTTACTAAAACCCTAATTCAACTTGTGTTGATCATAGATAATTAACCGTAGATCCGATTCATGATCTGTAAAAAAGGAAGTTGATTATTTTTTTGTCTATTATTCATTGTTGAAATCTCAGAAATTTGTTATGAAGTCTGCTAGTTTTCCATGTATTTGCAACCGGAAGGCCTATTTTGATCAATTTTATATTCGTTAAATTTAAGTCCAGATTGCCAGAACGATATTTCCCTAACCGAAGATAATTTTTCCAATATGTAAATGGGAGATTCTGTGTTTTTTTGTATAGTTTGTCTCTGTAAAATTTCAGGAATTTCCATGGTGAATTGACCCCTAATTCGAGTCTGGCACTGAAACTGGTACATGACCATGGGTAAAAATAGCATATTTTCGGGTTTTAATGCAATTTTTGAATTGGAATAATGTCAAAAATATATTTTTATGATTTTAATCTGATTTTAGGGTGATAAAAAGTGCAGGTGCTGATTTGTATGAATTTTAGAATCCATTTGATGCTTGAACAGATTAAATTGCAAAACAGGGTGCCCGCAAGATCCTCAAACACTGCCAAAATCATGATTTTTGTGATATTTTTAGTTTTTTATGCATAAGTTCATGTTGTTAGGGTTTGTTCATGTTTAGAATCATACTAGAACACTTCATGATTTATTTAGCTGCTATTTGATTTTATTTAAATCCTAAACCCAAAGTTTTTACCAAAATATTTTCTAAAAACCTTGATTTCAGGGCCATAGTCTTGCTATCAGGGGCATTTTGGTCATTTGACCTTAATTTCGAAATCCCTAACCTAGATTTTCTTATTTTTTATCATGTCATATCATCTTGTGTTTGATTTATTTAAATATGAATTCCAAAACCGCATTTTACAAAATATCTTTCTGAAAAACCCTGGTTTCAAGGCCATAGTCTTGCTATCAGGGGTATTTTGGTTATTTTGATCCCAATTTCGAATTTTTAAATATTATTTTCATATTTCTTCAATTTTATTTCTTATTTCATTATGTTTATCTCAAGGAATCATGAAAAAGGCTTATATCTAGCAAAATCCAGTAATTTCTAGATATTACTGGATAAATCTAGAAAAGCCAACATATCTTCACTAACAAGTTTTCTAGTTTTGCAGAGATATTGAAGACTTTACTTTCCTTTAATTTCATTTATTTAAATTCAATTAGTGATGTAAATTAAATGTAAACTTTGGAATAAGAATTTCAATTTCTGCTTAGATTAGGATTAACATTGCATATAGTTTGAACTTCGATATATAAATGTTATGCTTGTCATTCATGTGCATATTTTTACAAATTTACCATGGTCTACACGAATGGCACGTGCACTAGCCCTTAGGGAGTTGACAAACTTGGTGGAATTCGTATTTATGGCCATAGTCAGAATACGAATGAGACCCAGATTTGTGATCTTCGTATTAGCCACATCCAGCCTACACTCTTAGGCTAACTTCAAAATGCACTGCATTTCTCAAAAATACAAAAGGATTTTCTCAATTTTTCAAAATCAAGTCTTTCAAATCCATATTCATTCATTTCATTCATTTCATTCATTTGCAAATTTCAATTCCAATTCAGAGAAATCAATTTTCTCAAAATTTCTCAAGTCTTTCTCAGAAATTGATTTTCTCAAAACTCTGAGCTTTCAAATGGTATTTCAAGTATTTATCAAGTTCAAATCATGATTTTTTAAGTTATATATTCAATTTCAAAGTTTGAATTCAGAAAAATCAAGTTTTTCCAAAGTTATTTGAAATTCCTTAGAAATCGATTTTCATAAAACACTTGGATTCTTCAGAAATCGATTTTCATTTTCCTCAGAAATATTCTTTCACCATGATTCACGATTTTCCAAGTGACATCTTTTCCAAGTATTTCAAATCTCAGAAGCAAACATCATATTTTCAAATCTGCATTTTTCAGAAAATTCATAGCACATGCCTGATTTTTTGTGCATTTAGGGAATAGAACATGATTTAGACAAGTTGAGCAAAGCTAAGCACACTTTTGATCCTTGGTTCAATTACCCCTGGTAAAGGTATCAGGAACGGTTGAACCTCGTACCGACAGGTGAGTCTCATTCTTCGGAATTATCCTGCATTTTAAAACGGAGGCGAGTTATTTTCAAAATCTTTTTCAAAGGTCAGTTTGACTTGCAAAAGTAAAATTTTGCGATGATAACGGGTGGAGTAGCACACCGGAGTGTGTGCTACCCCAACACTTCTGGTTTGACCCCGGGGAGGGTCCGAACCAGGGCTGCTGGTCGCAGCCATCGCTCGCACCTAGGTGTGTTCCAGCGAGAAGGGCATCCAGCACCCAGCAGCCGGTGGCTGCGCCAATGCTCCAGCTAGGTGCATTTGGTCGAGCTCGTGCTCAGACCAATGTGCACCTAGTTGGGTCTATCCCCTACGAGAGCAGACCGGACAGGCGGTGCGGTCCTGCAAACACGAAAAATATTAGCAACAAGAGAAAAACGAAGAACATTCTATATAGGTATATATATATATATTTCTCAGATTTTCAGCCAAAAGACTGCCATTTTCTGACAGTTTTCATGCCGTTTTGGTAAGAATGTCAAACATAAAAAATGTGTATCTATTTGATAGCTTTCCACAGAGTCCAAGAAGTCCGTGTTTCAATAAACGGTCATGGAGTTACCACAGAAACATTGGGCATCATCCGGGACGTTTCTGGGTTGCTGATGGAAAATGCTATCAGCAAACGACACTGATTTTTTATGGCTCTACTTGCTGAATTAGACAAGTTCTCAACTAAGAAGTTGTAGAAATCTGTCTTTCCTTTTCAGAATGCTTCGATTTGACATGTATCCAGGGAGATACGGCCATTTTATCAGAGGTCTCTCACAAAAATCGGTAAAATAGGAAACGGGTGAATCTAAAGAAAACGAGTTTCATGAGAGATATTTCCAAATTAAGAACAACTACTTAAAACAAGAAAAGGAACCTCTGTGGATCTAATCCACCATAAAATCCTTCAGTTCACATGCAAGCAAATCGATTTTGTGGGTGATGCATTGAATCAGAAGCTAATCCATTGAAACGAAAATGCCAAAGATAGAAAACTCACCATAGAAAAGAAGACGAATTCTTCTTAGGTTGGAGGGACTCTTCTTCCAGCAAGAGGAGGTGGCAGCACCCGTGGTCACACACCCTCACATGTGGCGAAGGAGGAAGGGAACGGTGGGGAAGAAGGAGAGAGGGGAGGAGAAAGAGCAAGCTCTTTCTCTCTCCTCTCTTTCCTCTACATTTATAGAGGTAAATGAGATGGAGGGTGGGGAGCCATGGAGGGGAGATGGAGGGATCTCCAGCTCCACGCCCCCCCCCCCTTCCCTCATACCTATGGTTGACCCTCAAGCTAACCCTTGAGGGCCAACCACTCCCTCAACAACTTTCCTTAATTCAAGGAAAGTTGTCTCCATTATATATATATATATATATATATTGACTTTTGTTTCTTTCTCTTTTTTTTCATTTAAATGGTAGCATGTGTTACCCCCTATGGGGCTCCCAGCCCATCCCAAATTCATTGGATTTGGCCAACCCCTTAAAAAAATGCCAAAATAAGGCTCCAAGCCTTGCTTTTTTGCAAACTTTTCAAAAATACATTACAAGGTACATTTTTTTGAAATTTCTTTTTATTTAAATTCCATTTGGCTTGGGCTGAGGTGGGTCCCATGCTGCACACTTCTCAAATATTCCCAAACCAAGCTTTGTTTTCAAAACTTTTTGAAAAGCCATTTGCTTGTTTAAAAGCCCTACTTGCTTCTTATTTAAATAGATAGGTTTTTAATAGTTTAATTATTTTATTTCAAACTTGGTTTTCATAGATTACAACCTAAATCATAGAATCATTTAATTAAATTTTTAATTTCGATGAAATTTAGTCTCCAAAACTCGTATTTTACCGATATACCCTTTTTTGCCAAATTCCATGCAATAACGAGGTATCTTCATCGTTTAAGTTCCGAATTCGGGGTGTGTCTAACTAGTTACATTATAACTCTAATTTAGGAATATCGGACCTTAATTTATTATGGTTTGTCCCTAATCGCTTCATACCTCAAAAATTTCACGATTTAGGACTTCGCATAATTACATATGCATAATTACGAAGAATTCTCTCAGTAATACGAGAAATTCTCGCGAGAAACCAGAAATGACCAATACTGAAAGCATATTTCATATCAAATTTTCTCAAAAATATCATGGGTCTTACATTAGCTGTCATCTCTGGACAAATATTGAGACAGTTGCCTCCATCTACTTGCACATGTGGGATAGTCATGCCCCTGATCTGCACCACTATATAAAGAGCATTATTGTGAAAAGTATGAGGCTTTGGCAAATCCTCATCTGAGAAAGTTATTGGTGTGTTCGTCATGGTTTGGTTGACTATCTGCGTCATATCTTGCGGAGTTGTGCTCGACTTGACCTTGACCTTCCTTAGCAGATCATTTAGAGCCTACCGATGCTTAGGAGAAGTATGGGTCAAGTCCAGGATGGAGATGTTTGACAAAGCTGTAATCAGTTTCCGAACTGACTCAACACCTTCACCCTTCTTGGAAGCTGACTTGATGAAGTGCTTCAGAAATTTAGGAGTCTGTTTGACAACTTCTGTTGCTGCCTTTGCTGACTCACTGACTGACTTCCTTTTGCTGAGAACTGAGATGACATCCATCCTCTTGGTGGAAGACTGTGCCTGGTGCAACACTAAGACCCGATGATGGTCCTGAATATCCTGGCTAGAACATGGCTGAATACTGTTTTGAAGGAAAGTTGCTTGTTCTGAAATGACTGAAGATGAACATTTTGGGAAAGGCTTGGACAAGATCTCAGGTTTCTCTTCGTCTTTATCCTCGATCAACAAATTTTTGTCGATACAATCTTGGATGATATTCTTGAGGACAAAACAATGCTCTGTGTCATGTCCTATAGTTCGTTGGAATTTGTAGAATTTTTGCGTCCATTTACCCATAACGACTGGAGGATCAACCACCTTAGGGAATTTGACCATCCCTTTTGACAACATATATTCGAGAACGTCTTCATGAGATTGTTCTAGAGCGGTGAACTCTCTGTCATAACTCCAACCATCATGTTTAGGTTTCATTTGCTATTTTTCTTCTGGCTGTGGCGCCAGCTGACCAGGCGATGGCTTGACAAATCTCCCTTTCTGGGCTGCAGAATTTGCTCTTTCAGCCTTAGAGCTTCTCGAGCCCTTGTTGCGATTTTTCTTCTTTTTCTTGCTGCTAGCACCGCTGCTATTGCCTAAAATGTCTGCGAAGTAGGCGAAATGTGCCTTCTTTTTCTGCTCAGGGTTACCTTGAACAAAAGGGTAGCCTTCATAAAGGCCATTGTCTAGCCCTGTTTCGAGCCATTCGGCTCTCTCGATCAACTTGATGAATAATTTTGCAGAAGACGTGGAGATGAGATTCCTCAGAGGTTTGAAAAAGTTATTGAGGATGATTTGCAAGGCATGCTCTTCTAGAATGAGAACCTTCATTTTGTTACAGGTCCAGGTGTATATTTTCCCTCTATCTACATCTTTTTCTCTTTTATATCAAATTTTGTTCAAAACATTGGAAATCCTTTTCTAAATTCCCTCGATTTTTCTAAATTTCTAGGATTTATATCTATTCTCTTTTTCTTCAAAAGTCTATCCATAAGTCCTGCATTCTATCTGATTCTTCTCGTTCTTCTTTGCCCCAGTATTATTCTGATGGCGTCCAATTCCCTCGATGCTATCTTTCTCAGAGATCATGTCTTCTAACAGACAAGGGATGGATCCCCAGATTATCGGGTTATCCAGACTCATTTCTTCTTCCCCCGGTGGTATTATTCTTGGTTCGCCACCTTCTCGCGTATGTTCCCAGACCACTTGGATGATTGTGGATTGGAGATGGCATCAACAGTGGGCAAGCAGACCATCAACGAAAGTCTGATTCAAGCTATGACAGAGCGGTGGAATCCACATACCTGCACATTTTGGTTTCCATTGGGAGAGATGACTCTACTGATGGACGAATTCAATGACATCATGGGATTGCCAGAGCCAGTTGGTCAGCCAGATGATCCGGTTGAGCAGCAGTTTCTGATCAACATCAAAGGGGTATATGTTTGAGAAGCTTTAGCCAGCGCAACAGGGAGCATATCTTGGCCTCTCACAGAGATTAGTGGAAATTAGTTTATTGGCCTGTTTGGACTCTATCGCAAGTATGGAGATTACGAGGAAGTTGACACCTTATCCCCAACAGCGAAAGACAAAATTCAGCATGCCATGGTTCTGTGCACAGTGGGATTAGCATTCTTTCAAGACGGTCAGAATTTTGTTGACGTCAGAACTGTTTAGCTCTTTCGAAGATGGGGAAACAAGCAGACTCATCATCTTTCAGTTTCTATGGCCGCCTTAGCCTTTCTCTACCGAGGTTTAGCTCGCTTCGCTCTTGGACAGACCATTTTGGTGGAAGGATGCACTTACGCCTTGCAGTCTTGGTTCCTGCGACATGTGCCATCAAAGGCCAGTTCCTTCAGGTTCAACAGTAAGAAGCCAAAGTCTGTCATTCAGTGTCGAGCTTTGATCGAGGGTCTGCATCAGGAGGAGATCGTTTGGGATTACTTCGATAGGCAAGAATCAGGTCCTCGCTACACTTATGCCCGTGACAAACGTTACAGATTATTAGGGTCCTTCTTCTGTGTCGATTATCAGCCCGAGAGGTGTCTTAGACAATTTTCGCAGCGGCAGGTTTGTGTCAACACTCGTTTCTTGGCAAGCAACATGCCAGAATTCGATCTGCAGTCAGATCAGTGGTCTGGGGCATACCACGCTGCCAAATACACTTGGGATTCATTCATTCCTCTTTCTGTATTTCCTGGACCCAATGTATTCACTGAATATCAAGAATGGTGGCAAACTGTCTGTCCACCCTCTCTTTGTCTCTGAATCTATTATCAATAAAATTTACTTTTTGTTCTACTGAAAAGCATTTTTTTGGGTCAAATATTATTCTTATAAGCATAAATAGCCATGATACTTGTGGCAACCTTATCCCCGGCAATGGGACATTCTTTTAAATATCTTCCTCGTTCTTCTTCAGTATCTTTTATCATGGTTGACAACCTCGCCTAGGTAACAAGGCACATTCTTCAGTTGTCATGAGAATGATGATGCAATTGTCATAAATCTTGTGATGACCCAATCCCTGATAATGGGATAATCCTTTTAATTGTCTACCACATCCTTCATTCTTTTCTCAAAATTTTGTTTTAAAAAAAAAAGTTTCTTCCTTGCTCTAACTATTCCCTTATTCTACAGTAAGCATTGGCATTGTCAGAATGGTTCAGACAAGGACTGGAAAGGAAAGGGTTCCTCAGCACAACAACAGTGAGGTGGAAGGAATGGACTCTCCTAAATCAGTCAGAGGACAAAGTCAAAGCAAGGGAGATGTATGGTCGGTTTCAGAAGATGATGGTCAGGATGATGTCGGAGCAAGCCGAGGCCAGTCTGAAAAAGGCAGTTCCTAAAAGCAAACTAAAGAAGAAGGTTGTGAAAAAGCAAGTCACGATCATCAGAAAGAAGATCCAGTCAGACTCTACTTCTGAGGATACAGAATCAGTGGAAGAAGAGTCAGAAGAGGTAGAGCAGTTTGTCTTCAGTCAGAATCTTCCGTGGTAGTTTGTAAAGATCACTGAAGAGCTCGAATATGTGAACAAGCCTAAGTATGGGATCCCAGCTGAGGATTCGATGCAGGAGCAATTGGGGTAAATGACTCGATATTCAGGCCAAGAGCAAAGGCGAGCAAACCTACACTGACGATGATTTCTACAATGGCCTCGATGGGGATGATGATCTGGAGAATCTTCCTCGTAAATTCCTCAAATTTGATGGAACGGGCAATCCAAAAGCTCATTTGGCCACCTTCTATACGGAATGCAGCCTCTTCAGAAAGGACAATAGGGCTTTGTTCATTTTCTTCCCCCGCAGTCTGGAGGGAACAATAGCCAGATGGTATGCAGACCACGTCAATCCTATCGAACTACGAGAGTTCCATAAGGTAGTGAACTTGTTCATCAAGCACATCATGTTCAATGTTGAGGCCTCGCCCACTCTCAACCATTTGTATAATCTAAAGCAGAATGAAAATGAGAGAGCAGGAGAGTTCATCCGCAGGTGGAGAAGCACTTGTAACAAAATGAAGGTTCTCATTCCAGAGGAGCATGCCTTGCAAATCATCCTCAATAACTTTTCCCAACCTCTGAGGAATCTCATCTCCACGTCTCTTGCAAAATCATTCATCAAGTTGATTGTCCAGAGATTCATTAATCAGTAGCAACGACAGAGAAAGCGAAATAGAAACATCACTCCCTGCCATGGATGAGAAAGATAGGGATGATTATGAATCGATGCCCAGTACAATAAGGAGTTGCTGAGACATTCATTGTCGTGGTGCTAATACAGAGGAAGTCTTTCACCAATGTTCAAAAAAGGAAGAAGAAAAAAAATTCTTTCAAGAGTTCATCTCATAGGACATCCCTTTCTCTAATTAATCCAAGGCTTATTCAACCCATCTCATGGCTTTGGTTTCGGGAGGGCACAAAACTTAAAATCTTCGTAAATCCCAGGATGTAACAACCAATCACGAGGCTTCTGGTAATGATGTCCTACGATTGCCTTGATTCTCTCTCTCTTTTTTTTTGTTTGGGTTTTATGTTGTAACAAAGGGAAGAAAGCAGAGTCTGCAAAAGGGAAGTATTTCCTAGAACAAGGTGACACTTACAACCACATTCAAGAGTCTGGTGGAAATAACATGCTAAAGGGAACAAATACCGCAGAAATTTCATTGCTAACATATGATATCCAGAAGAATAAGAATTCGTAAAAGAAGAAAGAAGGAAGGAACAAATAAAGAGAAAAAAAAAATTTACATTATCGACTCCTGCTCGTTACTCTGAAGCCATACTAATGCCTACATAAAGAGGTTACGAATGTACAAAATTAAAAGATACCGCACAATGTCTCATGCTTCTTTTAGGTAGAATATCATGATGATCAACCTAAGCATAGGGAAATACCATTGAATGGGCTGTCATGAGTTTTGGTTAGATGAGTACAGATCTTACAAGCTTAAAAGGGGATTCATGGCATATTCGATGCAAATTGGACTTCAAGTTGGAACAAAGTGATTTATGATAAACTCAAATGTAGATCTTCATGACAGATCAATATAGATAAGAGTTTCATAATGGAGTTACATTAGAGCTATCGAGCACTAAAACCAAACATGGAACTCCACGGTAAATCAGATGCGAACCTGATTTTGGACCACCTGAACATAGCATTTTACGATAGGTACAGAGGACCATGAATTGCTAATGTTCAGCAATTTCCAAATCGATTCAAGCACGGATGCTATGATGCAAACAAAACTTATCGTTGAAGATAATACTATAGTGAATCAAAGCACATGAACGCTCGAGAAAATGAATATAAATGCATATATGATATGGAACGCAGTAAAATAAAAATTAAAATTAAAATAAAAATAAAAATGCAAATAAAAAATTAGAGAGAAACATGAGATTGGAATATGAACAGTTGATCGAAAGGAAAGCAATGCACGATGAAGTAAAACACGAAGTCAGATCGTGATCCATATGAAATACAAAGGAATATCACATGTAAACAGAAATAAATTGCAAAAACAGAAAGAAAATATTGGAACATTATCGTTCCATTTGATGTTGCATGTATGTGGATTGATATTGCTAGAAGCAAATCAATACCACAAAGAGTGCCTTAATGGGGTAAAAAAAAAAAAACAGGAAAAATCAAGGAAAAATGGAAATAACAGAGAAAAGAGGTGAAAGGTCTCTACCGGATCACCTTGTGTTGCAGGATGGATGCAGAGAGACTAATAACTTTGATCGATCAGGTGGTTCTTCTGGAGGTTGAAGATGAAAACTCCTTCGGTCGACCAGGAAGAGAGAAGCTGGCTTGCTTCACTATGCTACAAGGTTTTCTTCAATCGATCGAGGGTGAGAAGAAGGGAAAGGAGAAGCTGAGAGAGAACTCGGATGAAGGAGAGTGGATGCGAGAAGGGGACTGGATGTAATCGATGCTTCATGGATGTAAAAATGGATGATCCCCTTGATTCTTGATATCTTCATTATATAAGGAGAGGCAGAAGGATCGAGAGGAGGCGACGGTTGGAGATCGGCGGATGAGGGAGGGGGGCCACCGATCGAAGGGTCGAGCCTTTTAGGAAGGATCGAGAAGAGGCTGTTGCGTATCTTGCAACAGGAGTCACATTTGTTTTAAAAAAAATTCAAAAAATGACAGTTATTTTCCAAAAAGTTTTACTAAAAAGGGGTTTTAGTAAAAACAAGTTTCAAAAAGAGGGGTTTCTATTCTTTTGTGTTTTTCTTTTCTATTTTTTTATTATTTTTTTTTGTTCTTTTTTTCATGTTTTTTGTATTTTTTTTTTGTATTTTTGAAATAAAACTCTAAAAACTAAAGGATTTTAAACTAATTTTATTTTTTTTTTTAAATATTTATAAAATAAGAGCTTTCTGAGAATTTGGGGCTATCATTTGGAAATTTCTTCAGAAAACAGGTTTGGATCCGAGATTTTGAGAAAATATTTGAGTTTTGGATCTTGAATCGAGAAACACAGAGTAAATGGATCCAAATGGATATCGGATGGACTAATTGAGCCTTTCAGAAATTATTTTGGTATTTTTGTAGTTTTAGTTTGAAAATTGGATAACGAGGCTCGGATTGGGATTTTGGCACTAGATCCGGATCCGAAATTGAGTCAGATATATAAAATGGATTTGATTCCAGTAAATCCGAGAAATAACTGGAATTTAGATTAAAAATGACTCAATTTACTCAGAAAATGAGGCCAAGGGAATATTTACAAAATTTTGAAAATTTTGGGGTGTTCACAGTGCTCAACCATACAAATTGAAAATTTTGAAAAGAAATGAAAGATATCACTAAATACACCGAGAAACCATGCATGTATGGAGGCAATGGCTTTAAGGTTTCATGATTCGAGCTATATACATTTTCTAAGAGAAAATAAAGAGACGAAAAGACATGTTATCAAATCTTCACCTTGAATAACCGGACGGTGAGGGAGGAGAAGCTTGGAGTACCACTAAGATGGTGCTTATCACCCTTTCTCCCATGCACAAGACTCCCTCACCCCACTGTATGAAGAAGAAGAGAATGAGAGAGATATATATAAAGAGGGAGATGTGAGAGAAGAGAGCTCCAAAACTCGCCAACTCCTGGAAATGCTCTCTCTCTCTCTACTAAATGTTTTTATATTCTAATGCTAAGGTGCCAATGGCTAGGATTGAAGCTGGGGTAGATGATGGCTGGGGTGATTCACGCCCCCGCCCTCACTCCACCATATGTTACCTTGAATTCGAAAATCCCTTAAGAAATTACAAGGGTGCCATGGGGCTGCCGCCCCATGCACCCAATAAAATCATCTTCCCTTATTAAAGGCTCTCTTGGAAAGAGTCCAAAAAGGGGTTTCGTAAATCCATGGGGTGCAGCCCCATACTGATTTCTTAGAGGGGCGCCCCACCCTCATGATGGTGCTCCTTGCATCATCATGAAGTCGTTTCCCACATCATTATGGGTACGGCCAATCGTGGCCCTCCATTTAGGATTTCTTTCCAACATTTTATGGAAATGCCATAGCTCCAGCTGGTCAACTTGACCAGCTGGTCTTCGTGGCTTTCATCATCCCTAAAAGACCAAAAATGGTCGACCAAGGGCTTGGTCGACCCCTTGACCAACCTTTTTTAAAACGATTTTACAAAAATTCACCAAATTAGATAATTATGACCAAAATATATCATGACAAAGATTTTTATCTCAAGTTTCCAATACAATACCTTTCTAAAGCTCATCTCAAGAAAATTTTCCATCTCTTACAGAAAATTGTTCTTGTTTGACTCTCATTCTATTGCTATGCGATCTCCCGTAATTCACATGCACTGACGGGTTTTTTTCCTCGTTTGGGTCTCAAATTCAGGAACAAACTATATATATACATTATGACTTTCCCCTTAAAATTTTAGAAGTTAACTCATTACGTATTTCCCTCAATCGCTATTTATATTTTACTTACGCGATTCCAGACCTCGCGTATCCATATAGGTATAATAATGAAAAATTCTCAAAATCGTGCAAGAAATCTCATATACTAAAATACTTCACATAGTATTACCTTAGAAATATCGTGGACCTTATAATATGGACAACACCTCCTCTGTATGATGGAGTAACATACTTCGCTCTTTCTGAGCTTGGTCGAGCTTCTTTAGAAAATTTTGCAGCACTCCCTTTCTTTGACTGAAGAAACGTGTATTTCCTTTAAGCTCAGTGAGCATCTTTTCAGAATTTCCAGCAGCACTTCCCCTCTTTGACGAAAAAATCGCTACGCTTTAACTCAGAAATGGATGTGCACCGTTGTGCGTACTTTGCATCCATCAAGGTTGATTGGAACCTTGGGTCATAGCCAGGTCATACGCAAATGACTTAGTCTTTACAAAAAAGTAGTTTTGAGCAAAAGTGAAGCCTTTCCAATAGGAGTTTCATTCGTCAAGCACAATCTTGATCGATGAGCGGTAGTGGAATCACATTGGTGATTTGGAGTTGATCTCCATTTGAACGCTCACTTACGCGCCATATAATTAGTATAAGCAGAAGCATGTGCTTTATATGGCGGTGGCGTAAAGGAATGCATATACTTATTGTTCGGGGTGTTTAACCGAACGAAATATTCTACATATATAATTACAGAAAGTAGGGAAGTCTTGGCATCGTTCGACGCGATGGCAAGACAAAATGCGTAATTTAAAGGCATAATCGAAAATTACAGAAAGCAAGGAGCCTTGGCATCATACGACATGATGGCGAATGGTAAATTACATTTAAGCAAAAGCCTTGGCGATATAAGACGCGGCGACAATCTCAAGACAATATATGCAAGAATCTGCATCCAACGATAGTTATAAGGTGAGCGCGTGAACACCGAAGTGTCCTAAAAGGCTCAACCAAGAACTAGGGTGAGATACTATTTTTAAGAACGCATATACTGCGCATTCAAATATATATATCCGACGATAGTCAAAGGGCAAACACGTGAACACCGAAGTGTCCTAGAAGGCTCAACCAAGGACTATGGTAAGATACTACTTCAAAAGGTATATGCTATATACAAACAATCAAATACTTGAGCGAGATAGATCAACGAAGTGAACTTACTTCAAATTGTGGAAGAAACGGCTTCGAGATGCTTTGATTGCTTCGAATGAGGTTTGATTCTTCCTTCGAGAGGTCAGACTAGGTCAAATGAGGTCGACTTAGTTGAGAAAAAGGAAGAGCAGGTCAAGCTGCTCAACCCAAGTGGTTTGAACCAAACTGGGTTCGGTCCAAGTCAACTGGGTTCAGGAGGTTAGGACTTAGCCCAAGCTAGCTGGGTCTGGGTTCAGAAAATCAAACCAAGGTTTGGGACCAAAAAGGACTTTGACTTCAAACCCAACTAAGTTCAAGTCAAGTTAACTGGGTTTGGACCAAGTCAGGTGAGCTAGAACCAGATCAGGCAGGCTAGGACCAGATCAGGCACCCTCAGACCAGGTCAGGCAGGCTCAGACCCACTCAAGCAGGCTAGGCTAGGTAGGGGAGGTTTAGGAGAGAGAAAGATAAGGCAAAAGGAGGGGCAGTTGATTTTTTTAAAGGGGGGTCACCTCTTTTTATAGGCAAGGTTGATTAGCCCCTAAGCAACCTCCTCTTTCTAGATTTTTCTAGAAAAATCTAGAGGCTTCTTTCTCCTTCTTGCCCTTTCTTTCTGAAGAATTCCAAGAGGTTCCTTTTGGTGTGGGGCCCACATGAGAATTCTGTGGAATATTTTTTGGGTCCCACCAGATATTTTTTGAGGAATATTTTCGTGGGTTCCACCAACATTTTTGTGGGTCCCATAAAAAATTTGGGTTTTCAATGATTTATTTCTGAAAAATTTTAAGTACGCCATTCTCTTCGTATTGACGTAACGAAGAAAGTTGACTCTTAGAAATCTCTTGATTTTATCCAGGAAGAAAGTTATGACTCCCTGACGGTTTGAGTATATATTCGCGAAGATACAAATACCCTAAGTATATCTGGCTCGCAGGAAGCAGTTCGACTCATATTTTAAGTATAAATGCTATTTTCACCTAGAAATGCCTTGTGAATTTTATTCAGAAGTTGTCTGAAAAATTGCGGGTCTTGCATCATTACTCCTTTAAAAGAATTCCGTCCGCGAAATTCCAATAAGAGTACTAATTGAATAGCTCAGGATACTTATCATGCATATTGGATTTGAGCTCCCAAGTGCAATCATCGATCCCATGATGTTGCCATTTCACCTTCATAAGTAGAATGACCTTCGTTCTGAGCACTTGTTCCAGACGGTCCATGATTTCTACTGGTCTTTCTTCCATTGTCATATCTTCTTAGATGTCGATGTCTTCATGTTGGATGACGTGGGAAGGGTCATGAACGTACTTTCTTAGCATTGACACATAAAATACGTTGTGTATTTGTGCATACTGCGGTGGCAATGCTACTCGGTAGGCAATCTCTCCGATCCGCTTCAAAATCTCGAAGGGACCAATCAATCTGGGGTTGAGCTTCCCTTTCTTTTTAAAACAGAACACACTCTTGGTTGGGGAGACCTTGACAAAAACCTTGTCTCCAACCGAGAAAATGAGCTCCCTACGTCGTTGATCTGCGTAGCTCTTCTGTCGACTCTGAGCAGTCAGTAGCTTCTTTCTGATCATATGAACTTGCTCAGTGTAGTACTGTAAGACAATGGGCGAGTCCAAGGTTCATTCACCTACTTCGCCTTAGTAGATTGGTGATCGGCAGGGTCGTCTGTACAAGGCTTCATACGGTTCCATCCGAATGCTAGCGTGGTGTCTATTATTATAAGCAAATTCAGTCAGCGCTAAGTGGGAGTCCCAATTACCCTTCCATTCCAACATACAGGCTCTTAGCATATCCTCAAAAGTCTGTATGGTTCACTCAGATTGCCCATCAGTTTGGGGATGGAATGTAGTACTGAACTTGAGTTTCGTTTACAGGGCTCTCTGCAGCTGCTCCCAAAAGTGAGAGGTGAACTTCGGGTCACGATCAGATATGATTGATATCGGCACTCCATGGAGTTTGACGATTTCCCGAATCTGAATTTCTGCCAATCTTTCGGTTGAATAACGAGTGTTGATTGGCAGAAAGTGAGCAGACTTGGTGAGTCTATTCATAATCACCCATATTGAGTCATGTTGTCTCTTGGATCAAGGTAATCCTAAGATGAAATCCATGGTTATACCATCCCATTTCCATTCCAGAATTTTGATCTATTGCATTTTACCGCCAGGTCATTGATGTTCGATCTTAACTTGCTGGCAGGTCAAACACTTTGAGACAAATGTAGCCACGTCTCTTTTTATACCCCTCCACCAGTACTTTCTCTACAAGTCTCAAAATATTTTGGTACCTCCAGGATGGATTCTGTACCGACTATTATGCGCTTCCTGGAGTATCTCTTTCCTTAGCTCGGGGTTCTTTGGAACCCAAATCCTTTCTTCCATCCATATTCTTCCATATTCTTCCAAATGGAAGAAAGTATCATCTTTGTCAGCTCGAGCTTTTAATTCCAAGTATTGGGGGTCCTGTTATCATCGCAAAATTTTCCCCCTCTCTTTGGGAGAGAGAAACGAATTTCGCGAGTCAAAATCGACCAAAGTTTTGAAAATTGATTTGAAAATTAACTCGCCTTCATTTTGAAAATTTCCAGAAAAATTCCGTGGAATGGGATCCTTCTGTCGGTACGAGGTTCAACCGTTCCTGGTGCCTGTACCAAGGGTAGTTAAACCAAGGATTAATTACGTGCTTTAACTTGACTAAAATTTCTAAATTATGCTCCATTTTTCCTAGAATGCACAGAGAATCAGGCTTGTGCTATAAAATTTTGAAAATAATGCAATGTTTGAGAAAATATGATGTTTGCTTTACAAAATTGAAATATGCTTGAAAATTGATTGGAAAAGTACTTGAAAATTGAATTCCTGGGAAAATCATTAAATTTCATTGGAAATCAGAAATTTGCATTAAAAAGTAATTTCTCAGGAAAATTTGAACTTTAGAAAATCGATTTTGAAATTTGGAATTGCTATTCTGAGAAAATGGATTTGAGAATTCTGAGAAAATCTAAGAAATTCATTGGAAAAAGGATT
The DNA here is from genome assembly GCF_984573655.1 of Nuphar pumila. Lineage (NCBI taxonomy): Eukaryota > Viridiplantae > Streptophyta > Magnoliopsida > Nymphaeales > Nymphaeaceae > Nuphar > Nuphar pumila. Next base: position 66,918,263 of record NC_143259.1, on the reverse strand, counting down.
TTTTGAAATGGAAAACAAATTCTTAGGAAACTAGATCCTTAGGAAAATGGAAAATCTGAGAAAATCGATTTCTGAAAACTTAGGATTTTGAAATTTAAGAATTTTAAAACATTGGAAAATCTTGGTTTGAACTTAGGAAATGCTTTGAAATCTCATTTGAAAACTCAGAATTCTGAGAAAATCTAATCCTGAGAAACTTGGTAAATCCTTGAGAAAATTGATTTTCTTGAAATTGAAGTTGGAAAAGGAATTTAAAAACAATGCAATTTGAATAATATGAATGAATGAATATGAATTTGAAAGGGAATTTCAATTGAGGAATTGGGAAATCCTTTTCAAACTTTGAGAAATGCAGTGCATTTTTGAAGTTAGCCTAAGAGTGTAGGCTGAATGTGGCTAATATGAAGACCATAAATCTAGGTTTCATTCGTATTCTGACTATGGCCAAAAATACAAATTCCACCAAGTTTATAAACTCCATAAGAGCTTCTGCACGTGCCATTCGTGTCAACCATAGTGAATTTGAAATAAATATGCACGAATCATACATTCAGATATCAGAATTTGCAGAAATTAAACTATATGCAATGCAGTCCTATTCTAAGCAGAAAAGTAACTCTTATTCCAAATTATTACATTTGATGTTACATTGAATTGAAATAAAAATAAATAAAACTAATTCTTCTTCTTGAATATTCCTACAAAACTAGAAAACACTATTAGCACAGAAAAGTAGGTTTTTCTGAATTTATCCGAAAATATGGGAAATTATCGGATATTATTCAGATATAAACCCAAATTCATACCCCTTTTGATATAAACATGATAAATAATGAATAAATTTCGAAAATAAACTTGAAAATTTGAAATTGGGATCAAAATGACCAAAATACCCCTAGTGACCTTAAAATCAGGGTTTTCTGAAAGAAATTTTGTAAAATTTGAAAATTTGAAAATCAAATAAAATAAATAAAATAAAATATGATGATATGCATGAAAATTTGGAATTAGAAATTGAAATTTCGAAATTATGGTCAAAATGACCAAAATACCCCTGATAAAAAGACTATGGCCTTGAAACCAGGGTTTTCTGAAATAAATTTTGCAAAATTGAAAAATATGAAATGCAAATGAGATTGAAATTAACCGTAACATGACATGACATGCTTATTTATATGAATAAAACCCTGAAATGGTGAAAATATCATAAAATATCAAATTTAACCTGATTTTCGCTTTTGAATTTAAAGATAAACTAACACATGGAGCAAATGAACTTGGAATTAAACCAAATTTGGCATGGACACCTAAAATAACCCTAAAAACAGAATGTAGCTCGAAAATTTGTTTTTTTTTGTATTTTTAAATATGGAAATTCAAATAAAAACCCTAAATTTTGTGCTTTTTGCCTAAAATGTTGATTCTAAAGGAAATTTCAGACATCAAACTTCCATAAAAATTTCCCAAATTTTATGGTATGACAGAGGACAGTAAAGTAAGGATTTTTGCTTTTTACACTTTCTGTTTTTGACCTATGGTAGGGGCTGTACAGTTCTGGCAAGTCGGATCGGAATCCGGCGACTCTAGGATTTGGGGGAAACAGACAAGTTTCGGTAGAAAATGTGGAAAAAATAGAAGACAGATGGGAAAAATACTGAAACTATGGGAAAATGTCCCTGACAGACAGGGAAATTTTTTATTTTTTATTGAAATGGGATTCGGGTTATGGTTTGGAAAATGGCACACTGTTATCAGAGACCCAAATCTCTGAATATTTGGGATATTGAAATCTGTCAGACAGAAAACAAAATTTCAGAAAAAATAATGAAACAGTTCAAAAAATCCCCAAATTTTGGGAAATGACAGGACAATATGTTAGAAACAACTTTTGTGTTGAAAGTTTTTGCAGACAGGCTACGGATTGAACGGACTCGATGCATTAGGGTCTGTCTATACCCTGACAAAGAAAAATCAAGATTTTTCCAAGAATTTGAGAAATCTGATTTTTGACAGATGTCAAAAGTAATTGGAAAAACCTCAAAATTTCCAGATCATTGGTGGATTCAATTATGAATCCACTGTGATTTTTGAAGGACCATTTGAATCTCCCACAAGGGTGATTTCAAAGGTTCTTGTCTGCTAAAGCATAAATTGGAAATTCAGAGAGACAGAAAACTCGATGTAGGGTTTGATTGGTTTAGAGGGATTTCGGAACTCAAATTGATCCGAATATTTGGTAGAGAACCAAGAACATATAAACCTATTCACTATAAAATTTCTAAGATTTATTGACAAAAAAAAATTACATGAAATAACAAATGCACTGTATGCAAGAAAATAAAACTATAATTTATTAAACAAACCTTAATGAGACTAAATATACCACTTATATTGAAATTAATTGACTAAATTGCCTAGAATATGCATATAACACAGAAAATAATAAGATCAAAAGCCATCGAAGATATATGAATCATTTTTTTTTATGTAGCTATGGGAAGAGAGATCCAATCCATTCATCGGATGGATCTCTTTTTATAGCATCCTTATGAACCAACCAAAGGTTCATATTTTCCTCCTTTTCTTTTTTCTTTTCTTTTTGTTTCTTTTTTTTTTAGATTCACAAAGGGGTTTTTTCAGCCATGCAAACTTCAAATTTTTTTTGTTTTGGAACCAATCTCAAGCTATATCTATGAGGATATCACACAAAACACCTTCTTTCATCACAACTTATTCTTGAATTTAATGAAATCAAAGTTAACGATAAGGAATTTACCTTGGGATGCTGATATACTTAATGTAGGTTGCTTGGATCTTGCTACATCAACGAAGAAGAGTAAAAGAAACTGGAACAGAGGTTGTGGTGGCAATAAGGAAGAGTTTGCTTCAACGTTGAAGGCTCGAGTTGCACCAAGGGGAATGAAGGTTGAAGGAGTGCTGCTTGGACGTGGCTGAAGGTTGGTGTTGAGAGATTTGCTGGATGGAGGTAGTTACTGGAGTTGATGTAGATGCACCGTGGGGCAGAAGAAAGATGATGTTGCTGGCTGCAAGGTTGGAGGTGATTGCTGCAGCAAACTGGAATGTGATGGATGGCTGCCTTGGATGGAAGAAGACCTGCAGGTGGCTGGAATAGCTGCACAAGCTGGATCAATGGTGGTGGTTGGGCTGCCGGCTGTAGGAGTTGTCGGCTGGAGCAGGGAGGCTATGGAAGTGGTTGAGAACTGGCTGCAGCAAGGGCTGGTGGTGCTGATCCAAGGTTGAGTTGACGTTGTACAAGGAGGTGAAGAGAGAGAGAGAGAGAGAGAGAGAGAGAGAGAGAGAGAGAGAGAGAGAGCTGCCTAGCCGTTCTCCTCTTTTCCTCTTTTCCTTGTATTAGACTTAGGGATCAATAATCCCCTTACCTAGGGTTTAACGAAACAAATGAAAAAAAATAGGGAGATGAGAGATGGGCAGCCAGCGTACGTGAATAGGCTGGAGAATCGGAAGAGGAGGGGAGGAAGGAAGGGAAGAAGGAAAGAAAGGGAAGAAAAGAAAGGAAAGAAAAGGAAGGGAAGAAAGGAAAAGGGAAGGAAAAGAGAAAAGGAAAGAAAAGGGAAGAAAGGAGAGGGAAAGAAGAAGAAGGAGAAGAAGAAAAAAAAAAAAAGGAAAGAAAGAAAGGAAGAAAAGGAAGAAAAAGAAGGAAAAGAAGGAAGGAGAAGAAAGAAGAAGAAAGGAGAGGAAGAAAGAAAAGGAAAGAAGAAATAGAGGGGCTGGAGGCTTAAGCGACCACCTTGTGGGTCCCACCTCTCTAAAAAAAATAAAAGAAATAAAATCAATAAAAACAAAAACAAACAAATAAAAAGAAACATCCTTTTTTTTTTAGTAAAATGGAAATGTAAATGAATGGGCCATCTCAGAGCAGGTCCAAATTTTGATTTTGAAATTCATTTTGACGATTTAAGGGGTAAAATAGTCTTTTCAGAAAATTTCCAAACGAAACAAGCTATTTTTGGCAGTTTTTGAAACGAGCTCGGATTTTGAAGTTCAATACCTCGTTGCGAAACAAATCCAGTGTAGAATTTGAAAATTTAATTTTGAAAGAAATCCAGATTGTTTTTCTTGAGAAAATATTTTCAAATTTAGACTCTCGGGGGTAAAATTGACAATTTTTGAAACCCGGGGTTTGAAATTGATTTCTGAAAGCTTTTAAAACTCAATTTGGATTGAAATTTATAAAATTGGAGTTCTAGACTTTGAAAATGAAATGAAATGTTATGAAATGCTGAGAAATGATATGAAATGATGAGAAATGACATGCGAAATGCTGACCCTGAATGAAGAATTTTGGATTCTAAACCCCGATTGGCAATTGTACCAGTTTAAAAGGTGTTAAAATTGATAAAATTTGCAAAATGGTTGAAGAAATGATTTTCAGGCTCTACCGAGCTAGAGTGACACTAAAAATTGGGGTTTAAACTGAATTGAACTGAAATGAGTTGGATTGAGCTGGATTCTAGAGTTTCAGAACTCAACTGAACTTATCAGACACTGACTCAATTGACCTTTCCGTCTAAATTTTCAAGAAAAGCTGCCATTTTTAAAGAAATGGTACAGAATGGTCACTGGAGTAAAGTGAATTACGAACCTGAGCTGGCTTTGACTAAAACAAAGGTCAGTGATACTAACATGAACTAAAATCGAAGCTCAAACACTAGCTCAATTGACTGAACTCAGCTCAGTTTCAGCTGAAAGAGCTGAAATGGACTAAAATGGGCTCCTGGACACTCAGAAATGGTTTTGAACTGAAATGGGAGCACTCAAACTTCTGGTGAGCTCAAGTTAGACTCTAGGGAGTATGACTGACTCAGAGACAATTCGCTTGGATTTGAGCAAGAAATGAGCTCATTTTTGAAGAAATGATCCCATTTTGGCAGGAATTGTCAGAAATGAAAATGGTCTTCTCACTGTGAGCTCAGATGAGCTTGGAATGACTAATATTCTAAATGTTCTGAACTGACCAGTGAGCTTTGTTGACTCCGACTGACTAGGGTCCGGGATGACCTAGGGGTAAAATGGTAATTTTCCTAATGAAAGTGGGTAAAATGGTAATTTTCTGAAACTGACTCGGGGTTTGACTCCTACACTGACCTAACAGGGTTGGCACTGCACGAGAAGGGTTATTTGAGAATGGATGAGGAAAATTTGGGGTGTTTATAGATGCCCCTCTTTGCTACTAAGCCGGCTTGAAGACGAGCTTAGTGGCAAAAGAACACACACCAAATTTGGGCTATAAAAATGCCCCAGTTAGAAGGATCTGACTGGTTATGAAGAGATTAGCCCTGACAAAAATGGTAGATATGAAATGGAGAACAAAGAAGAAAAAATTTACTTCAAAAGAAGTGAGATTCAGGTTTTGCCCTTAACCTGGATGGGACAGGAAATACCTCATGTAGAAATGAGGCTCAGGTTTGACCCTTAACCTGACTAGGAAATGAAATACCTCATCAAAATGAGGCTCAAGTTTAACCCTTAACCTGATCGGGAAATGAAATACCTCATCAAAGGAGGCTCAGGTTTAACACTTAACCTGATTGGGGGAAAAATGAAATACCTCATCAAAGGAGGCTCAAGTTTGTACCCTTATCCTGATTGGGCAAAAAATGCTGGGATTCCCGAAAGAAGAACGCATGATGGAACCTTCAGATTTCGGCACAATGAATCCGATAGAGGTTTTGCAAAAGGATGAAATTGGGGTCCCTAAAGCTTGAAAAGGGGTTTGATTTTGGATACCTCATTGCGAAGACTAAATAACTTTTGAAATTGGTGACCTTTTGCGAGAAAATTATTGGTGGCTTGACTTCAAGCCGAAATTGGACTGTCTATGGTGGGACAATGGGGACACATGGAAGTGTGCGAATCTGAGAGCCCATGCGCTCAGATTATACCAACAGAAGAGAAGAAACCTTGAAAACTCCCGTTATCAAGTCCTTAAAAGGGATAACAACTGATGTCAGGATGCGCCAAAGATGAACCTCAAGCTCTCGCTTCACGCCAGGATGACTAGAAAATATTGTCAAAATGTTGAAAATTGTTTTTGATTCAAAATAATTGAAAATGATGCATATTGTTTTGAAAATATTCCCTCTTTTCTACTTAAAGTATTACCTCCAACTGGGCTTAACTCTATAGAATCAGGATTTGAATTCAAATTGCTTGCAATTGACTTTCTTTCAAGGAAGCTATCAATTTCTCTGATATGAACAGAAAAGAGAGTATTCTTGATATTGTGAGAGCGATTGGTGAAAGAATATTGATAATAGAATTTCACAAAATTAAAGAAGATACTTTGGCAAATTTGGCAGTTTGATATTCTGGGTTTCTTTTCTCATGATGATCTTTCTGCCCACTTTTTTTTTGACAGAATTGGAGCTCTCTTGGGTTTTTGGGGATTTTATTACATCATCCTTCATTTTGGAGATGTCCTGACTTTTTTCTCTTTTTTTTTGGAAGGGTACGTCACAAACTCCTTCATCTCAGAGATGTTCCGATCCTTCTTTTCTCTCAAGGATTATATTGATGATTATTGGCTCTTTGGTTAGAAATCTCTTGATGATAGCAGAAATTAAATATCCTTTAGAGTTTGTCGGGAGGCTCATCGCAGTCGCCTTCATCTTGACGGTGCTCTGAACTTTCTCTGGAAGGATCCGTCACAAACTCCTTCATCTTGGAGATGATCCAAATCTTCTTTGGCCCCAAGGATCTAACTCGCATAATTCATCTTCATCTTGACGACAATTGAGAGATCCCTTTTTGTAGATATTTAATTGCAGCTTAGGTGATTGAGGAGATATGGAGATTGAATAGATTTTTTTGTATCACCTAGGATATTTTGACTGCTTTATTTCTCAAGAATAATCTTTAAAATGTGCCATTGACTGCGATCAATACCGATCACTTATGGCTTTGCAATAACATTGAATTTCTTTTGTTGGCCATATCGAGGATTTATTCTTCATCCTTTTGGTTGGCCAATTGAAAGATTCTGAATTTTAAATCCCTTTTCGCGAAAGCTTTGTCCTTTCGGAAGTAATACTGAAGGTATTCTGAGGTAATGTTTTTGTGCAATAAAAAGTTTTGAAATCAACAAATATTTAATGACAAATTGGCAAAATTTTCTTGAAATTCTTTGTGAAAGTGAGCATTTGAAGCACAACACAACGTGTCCATGACAGAAATTTTCTTCTCCTTTCCCCAAAGAAGAAGATTCAGAAATTGGAAATAGAAATTACTCCTCCCTTCCCTGAAGAGGAGGTGTTTGCAAAATGAACTTTCAAATAGAATTTAAGTTTTCGTCAAAACTTCCTAACATTAGGCTTCTCTTATGGAAAGGGGGCCGGTAATGGTGAGGTCGGTGAATTGGTCATGAAGGAACGAGTCCATCACACTCTCCCCGAAAAGAAGGTCCTTCATGATGAAATGGCCTAGTATGAAATTGTGATCACAAGGAAAGCGAACTTCCGTCGAAGCTCTCCCTGAACTAAGGGTTCCTTGTATGAAATTGGAAATTTGTTTTGCAAACGGTTCACACAAACACGAGTTCCTTCAAACTCTCCCTAAAAAGGGGCTTGGTGAACAAAGGAAAGCATGTGAAAAGAACAAGCTCCCTCGAACTCTCCCTGTACAAAGGGTCTCTCGCAAGAGGAAATGACTGAAATTGGTATTAGGTGACCAAAAGGGTCAAAATTGGAAATTGAAATTTTGAAATTTTGAAATTTGAAATTTGATATTTGAAATTGGAAATTTGGAAATTTAGAATTTGAAAATTGATATTTGGAAATTGGAAATTGGAAATTGATTGACCCAAAGGTCTAAATTGGAAATTGGTTAACCCGAAGGTCGAAATTGGAAATTTGGAAATTGATTGACCCGAAGGTCGAAATTGGAAAATTTGGAAATTGGTTGACCCGAAAAGTTGGAAATTTGGAAATTGGGTGGCTTGAGGGCCGAAATTGGTAATTGGATGGCCCAAAGGCCAAAATTGAAAATTGGATGGCCCAAGGGCCGAAATTGGTAATTGGATGGCCCGAAGGCCGAAATTGAAAATTGGATGGCCCAAGGGCCAAAATTGGTAATTGGAATTTGAACTTTGATGAATGATCAGCACGAAGACTGAACCCGAGAGGTTGACTGATACGACCAACCAGTGAGACACTAACACAAATGCTCAATTTTGAAAGAACACCAGCATGAATACCAGATTCTGAAAATGTGTCAATATAGACATTGGATTTTGAAGATATACCAATTCAAGCACTGGGTTTTGAAAGTGTACCAGTTCGAGCACTCGATTTTGAAAATGTACCAGTTCAGGCACTGGGTTTTGAAGATATACCAGCTCGAGTACTGGATTTTGAAAACATACATTGTTTTTAAATTGAGACTTGAATTTTTGAAAGAGGTGTATGCTCTTAGAGTATTTGGGAATTGTAACGAGAGTGATTGTCGGGGTCTCAGGATTAGCCCTTATCCTGAATGGGTAATGAATTTGATGCAGATGCATGCCAATGAATGCAGATGTATGCAAATATGAAAATGATATAAAATGAGTACACATGTGTGCGAAATGAGAGATTTGTTTATCCTGCCTGCATACAGGATATTTGTAGATAAAAAACAAAATTTTTAAAAAAAATTCCCCAGTGTAACTGGAAAAAGAGAATTTGATCATTATTGAAGAAAGTTTGAGGAATTACAAAGAATAAGACATGATTTAAGTATAGAATTTTTTCAAATGTCGAGCATTGATGGGATCTGGTAATTCCACTCCGTCGGCATTGATGAAACGATATGAATTACGAGGTAATGCCTCTTTGACAACATAGGGACCTTCCCAATTTGGTGACCATTTGCCGCTTGGGCGGTGCTTGAGATAAGCTGTTGATCTGAGCACTAGATCATTGACTCGGAATTTCCTTTCAATGATGGATTTTGCATATTGTCTGGCTATTCTCTGACGATACGATTGAGCGTGCTCTAATGCTCTGAGTCTTCTTTCATCTAGTAAATCAAGTTGTACTAGTCGTTGTTGCTGATACTGATCAAGAGGTAATTCTAAAAGTGATGCAAATTTCAGAGCAGGTTTCTGAACATGTAGAGGCAGTACTACTTCAGTTCCGTAGACAAGTTCTGACAGAGTAGCATTAGTTGGAGTTCGAATGGTGGATCTATACGCCCACAACGCATCATGAATCTTCTCATTTCAGTCATGGCATGTTTCCAAAGTTCGCTCCAGGATTCGAATCAGAATCTTATTGGTGGCCTCTGCTTGACCATTCCCTTGAGGATAATAAGGAGCGGAGAAATGATGATGGATTCCGAACTTTGAACAGAAAGTCCTCATTCTCTCATTCTTGAAATGACTGTCATTATTTGACACAATATCATGCGGTATGCCAAATCGACATAGGGTATTCTTGTGGATGAATGAGACCACATGTTGACCTTCTACTGTGCGTAGAGTGACTGCTTCTACCCATTTAGTAAAATATTTTGTTGCAGCAAGAAAATATTTGTGGCCATTTGAAGCAGAAGGGGTAATGGGGCCTACAACATCAAAAGCCCACATAGAAAATGGCCATGGCGAGATGATAGATTGCAAGTATGTCGCTGGCGCATGAATGGAAGGTGCATGCATTTGACATTGAACACACTTCTTCACAAAACGATAGCAATCTTGTTGCATAGTTCTCCAGTAATATCCTGCTCGGATGATTTGTTTGACAAGAGTTTGGTAACCAACATGACCACCACAAATGCCTTCATGTGCTTCTTGCACAACTTCTTTGGCTTCTTCTTCATCCAAACATCTGAAATATTCAGAACTGAATCCATGACGATAAAGGACGTCGGCAAGAATAAAATATTGAGCAGACATGCGCTGAATTGCTCGCTGCTCTTTCTTTGAGAGTTCTGAAGGAAATTCGCCAGTTTTAATGAAATTTTTAATATCATGATACCAAGGCTTTTTTTTTTGCTCAGCCTGGTTTATCTGCTCTACTGGGACGAAAGCAGATTGATTGAGTCTGCCAATTTTAAAGGAGCGACAAGATTCTCTGCTCTTGAAAGACATGATGGATCCCAGATTAGCTAAACTATTTGCAACTTGATTGAAGTCTCTCTTGATATGGAAAAGTTGGAATTCTTCGAAATTGCTGGCAAGAGCTGAGACGATCTTCTGATAAGGAAGTAATTTATGATCCTTCACTTTCCATTCAGCTAAGACTTGATTGACGACGAGCAAAGAGTCACCATAATAATGCACTCTTTTGACATTGAAGTCTTGTAGAATTTTCAAACCTTGTATCAAAGCTTCATACTCGGCCATATTATGAGTGCACTGAAAATCTAATTTGAGAAAAAAGGGGATCATCTCCTTCTCAAGTGTGATCAACAGAATCCTGATTCCTATGCCTGCCATATTCTTGGAACCGTCAAAGAACAAATTCCAAATTGGGGATTGTTGAACATCACAGATCCGCTCATCGGGGAAGTCATCCTCGGCTTTAACATCCTCTGCTAAAGGGAAATCTGCCAATTGATCCTCAATTGCTTGGCCTTTGATAGATTGCTGGGAGACATACTCCAGATCATATTGCATTAATAGGACTTGCCATTTGGCAATTCGTCTGCTGAGAAAGGGTTGTTCTAAAATATACTTAAGAGGATTTAATTTGGATAGAATCTTGACTTCAGATGCCAGCAGATATTGTCTCAATTTCTGACACATCCAAACCAGAGCTAGACATGTCTTCTCTATCTGAGAGTATTTCTTCTCATAATCAATGAAGGTTTTGCTCACATAATAAGTGGCATGTTCTATCAAACTGCCTTCTTCGTATTGCGCCAAGAATCCACCGCAAGCAACTTGATTAACTAAAATGTATAGCAGTAGGGGTTTCCCTAATTTTGGCGGTTTTAAAACAGGAGGATTGAGAAGATATTTCTTGATGCATTCAAACGATTGCTGACACTCTGGTCCCCATTTGAACTTCACTCCTTTTCTGAGCAAATGATTGAAAGGCTCACATCTCATGGCCAAATTGGATATGAATCGCCAGATCGATTGCATACGTCCCTGAAGGCTACGCAATTCTTTGAGATTGGTCGGGGGTGGCATGTCAATGATAGCTTTGGCCTTAGCGGGATCCACTTCTATCCCTTTTTTGCTGACCAAAAAGCCTAACAATTTGCCTAATTCGACTCCAAAAACACATTTTTATGGATTGAGCCTTAGCTTGTAAAGAATGAGCCACTTGAAAACTTAATTGAGAGCTTTGATGTGATCTTCCTCTTCTTTGGACTTTACCAGAATATCATCGACATATGCATCCATGATTTTGTGCATCTGATCATGAAAAATGACGGCCATAGCACGTTGATAAGTGGCTCCAGCATTTTTAAGCCCAAATGGCATGACTGTATAACAAAAAGTGCCCTAAGGAGTAGTGAAAGATGTCTTGGACTGATCGCGAGCGACCAACTTGATCTGATTATATCCAGAATATCCGTCCATAAAAGAAAACATGGCATGACCCGCCGTGTTGTTGACCAGAAGATCAATATTAGGAAGCGAATAATCATCCTTAGGAGTTGCTTTATTGAGATCTCTGAAGTCGATGCAAATCCGAACTTTGCCATTCTTCTTGGGAACAACGACAATATTTGCCAACCAGTCTGGGTAGTCAATGGTTCGAATGAACCCTGCTTTGAGTAGGTCTTTCAGTCCTTCTTTAACTTGTTGTTCTACTCGAGGATCCATTTTTCTTAGCTTCTGCTTAACTGGCTTGACATCTGGTTTCAGAATGAGGCGATGCTCAACCAATTTGGTATCTAGACCTGGCATGTCCTTATACGTCCACGCGAACACTTCTTCATGTTGCTTGAGAAAATGGGTGAGCCTTTCTTTCTCTTCCGGGCTCAAACTGCTGCCAATCTTGAGAATTTTGGGATAGTCTTTTGATCCAAAATTGATATCCTCAGTCGGATCCTGAACTGAGGATGATGGCTCATCTTGTTTCTAAATTGATGCAAATTCTGGTAATTCTTGAAGAGCTGAATCGAATTCTGTAGGCTCTTCTGACTGCTTTGTAGTCTGACTGCATTCTGCTCTTATTTTGACCTGATGAATCACTGTTGGCTTTGAAACGACATTCGGATTAAGAACGAGCTTTTTGATAGATCAGGAAGACATTCTGAAAATTGGAGAATAAATTGATTCAGGGAAATCGCCCATCATAAAACAAATTGCTTTTATTGAGAAAATAATTGAAAAAATAAAAGAGCAAAATAATGGAAAATTTTCAAAGATTTGATAATGAGAAGTAAAGAGACAAATGGCATCCAGATAGACAAAGGAAACTTGCAACTTTATTTAAAGATTGAATTGATGACAATGACTGAAATGAAACGGGATATCATCCCGAATATGGAAACAAAATAATAGAAATAAAAAGACAAGTAGATGCCCTTAGTGCATTCCTTTGACAAAAATAGTGCCCTTCTGAGATCTTCTGCCATTGAAGCCCAATCCGGCCCTCTGAGGATAGTGCTGAGGAATTACAGGCTCGAGACGACCATCTCCATTTTTGCCCAGGCCTTGAAAAGGCTGATAACCATGCTTTACTAACAGAACGAATCCATTTTTGGCCTTCATAAATTGGGAGAACAACGGATGATATTTAAATGCGCTGTAGTCAATTCGTCCTCCAATTTTGAAAAACTATGGGCCTCTCCACCGAGTCATGGCCACTGTATGCGCTGATTGTTCTGTTGTCTGCAGTATTCCTGAGTTTTCTTCTAAACTGACCTCATCAATGCCCCTAATGCTAGGGATATCAGTAGTAAAAGTGGGTCTGGGAACCATGGGTTGTGCAAGCATCTGTTCTGGATCCTCGCCCAAGACTGTTATGATCATCCCACCTTTTGACCACTTGACGCACTGATGCAGAGTAGATGGCACAGCGTTCATGTTATGGATCCAAGGTCTTCCCAACAACAGATTATACGTTGGCGGCACATTGACCACATGAAAGAGAACAGAGTGGACTGAATAGTCAATGAAAATCTCCAAGAAAATTTTTCCTTTCGCTGTTTGGCCATGATTATCGAACCCGTAGATGGTGATTGGGTCCGGGATGTATTCCTCCTCTTTGATGCCCAAAGCTTTGGCTGTCATTTATGGGCATATATTGAGGCTATTGTCTCCATCTATCAACACATGAGGCACCGTCATTCCTCGGGCTCGAATCACAACATACAAAGCGTTGTTGTGAAATACATGAGGCTTGGGAAGATCTTCATCTGAGAAAGTGATCAGAGCATTTTTCATGACCTGATTGACTATCTGGGCCATGTCTTCAGGAGTTATGCTCGGTTTCACTTTGATCTTCCGCAACAGATCATTCAACACCTGCTGGTGTTTGGTGGAAGCTTGAGCTAAATCCAAAATTGAGACATTGGATAATGCAGTTATCGGCTTTGAAGCAGATGTCTTACTTTTCTCCAGGCGGGCTTAATAAAGTGCTTGGGGAGCCATGGCATTCTTTTAGCCACCTCAAAAGATACCCCAGCGGGTTTGTCAGATACTTTCATTTTACCAAAAGCTGCAATGAGATCCATTTTCTGAGCTTTGGACTAAGCTTGCTGCAGTACAAGGACCTGATGTTGGACTTGTATATCCTTTTTAGAGCATTGCCTGATATGCTCTTGCGGTTGAAAAGGCTGTTCAGAAATGACCGCTATAGAATGATGGGGAAAGGGTTTCTTCAAAATATCCATATTTTCATCTTCGGCACCCTCTACCAAAAGATTCTTGTCGATGAGATCCTGAACGATATTTTTGAGAACAAAGCAGTTCTCAGTATTATGTCCCACCGTTCTATGAAATTTACAAAATTGATCTTTGAATTTTCCCATGGGAACGGGGGGGATCGACCAGCCTGGGCAGTTTGACCATCTCCTTGGTCAGCATATATTCGAGCACCGTCTCGAGTGATTGGTCCAGCGGAGTGAATTTCCTGTCATAACTCCACCCTTCATGCTTCACTTTTTCTCGGGGCTTTGGTCCCTGCTCTAGTTGAAGTGGCTTATTGAATTGAGGGACTGACTTGCCTTTTTGGTCATTCTTGTTTGAACTTTCTGCCCCATAACAAAAATTTCTATTTTGCCCCTTGCGGTGATTCCATTTGTCATTTCTGACAAAGTTGGTGAAGTGAGTCTTCCTTTTTTGCTCGTTCTGGCCGCTGTTCTTAGTGAAGGTGAAGCCTTCATAGAAACCATTTTCCATGCTCAATTTGAGCCATTTGGCTTGCTCTGTCAGTTCAATGAATGTCCTTGATGGTGCAGTAGAGATGAGGCCTCTCAGAGGCTGTGAGAAATTGCTTAAAATTAAGGATAGAGCATGCCCCTTTGATATGGGGTCTCTCATCTTGTTGCAGGCTGACCTCCAACGGTGAATGAAATCTCTGGCCTTTTCATTTTCACTCTGTTTGAGGCCACAAAGATGACTAAGGGCGGGAAGCGCCTCGACATTGAAGAGGAATCGCTCGATGAACATGTTCACCACTTTGTCAAATTCTTTCAATTCAATTGGGTTTACATGCTCCGAATACCATTTTGTTGATGTTCCCTCCAGACTGCAAGGGAAACAAAGGAAAAGTGTCTGGTTGTCTCGCTTGAATTTGGAGCATTCAGCGAAGAACATGGTGAGATGAGCTTTAGGGTCGCCAGAACCATCGAATTTGATAAATTTTCTAGGGAGATTCTCGAGATTGTTGTCCCCATCCAAACCATCATAGAAGTCTTCACTGGTGAAGACTTTCTTGCCCTTGTCGCGGGCCTGCAGGTCTCGAAGCATTCTGACCACATCTTTAAACTGCGGTTGGTCGGAGTCATTACCAGGGTACTCTTTGAATTTATGGGCTGACCCCTGTCCCTGGGTAGATTTGCGGAATGCCTGATGGGTCTCAAACTCTTCATCTGAATCTTTCACTGATTCTTCTTCATCAGTTGTATCGACATGTTGGGCAGGCTTCTTGGATATCTTCAAGGCTTTCTTGACTGCCCGACCTTTTGTCTTTTGCTTCACCTGTGTTTTCTCTGTACTGGCTTCAGCTTGTTCTGCCAGCATTTTGGTCATCATTTTCTTGAACATGGCGTACATTTGAGGATCAATATCATCCTCAACCTGCTGCCCTTGATTTTTGCCCGAGCACGGGGAATCCATTTCTTCGTCCGAGGCTGTTGAATATGCGATGCCTTCAACTGGTGCAGTTTTCTTCACTGACCTTTTCTGAACCATTGAATATCACGAATGCTCTCTGCAGAGCAAAATTGATGATTAGGCTTTTGAAAGAGATTTTGATTGGAAGAGAATATTTTCTGAGAATTTTGATAGACAATTGAAAGAGTATCCCATTACTAGGGACTGAGTCGTCGCTGAGATTACGACGATTGCGTTGTCATTCCTTTGCAAAGAAAATAAACAACTGAAAATTATGCCTTGTTACCTAGGCGAGGTCGTCAAACCAAGAATTGAAGAATTTGCAAGATTTTTATTTATTGAAAGAAAAACATGATTGCATCAATAATAAACTTGGGAAAGAGAGGGCGGACAAACAATTTGCTACCACTCTTTATAACTAGTAGAGACACGAGGACCGGGAAAAAGTGGAAGAGTAATAAAAGAGTCCCAGCCATATCTGGCAGAATGGTATGTTCCGGACCACTGCGCTGATGTAATGTCAAACTCTGGCACGAGTCCTGATAGCAGCCGCATCTCTATGTGTTTCTGTCTCTGAGAAAACTGTCGAACACACTGTTCTGGATGGTAGTAGGCGCAGAAGAATGGACCAAGCAGCTTGAATCTCTTGCCATATGCATAGGTGTATCTGGGAGGCGATAATTCTCGATCAAAATAGTCCCATAACACTTCCTCTTCCTGCAGATAATCAATCAGGAACCGATATCGCGCAACTGGAAGGAGCTCCTTGCCGTTGTATCTGAACGAATTCGCTCTAGTCGACACATGCTGAAGGAACCAAGACTAAAGAGCATAGGTACATCCCTCGACTAAGATGGACTCTCCTATTGTGAAGCGGGTTTGTCCTCTGTATATAAAAGCAAGCGCGGCCATGGCTATCGAGAGACGGTTGGTCTGTCGACTTCCCCATCTTCTCAAAAGCTCTACTATTCTGACATCCACATAATTTTGCTCGTCTGGAAAGAAGGCGAGTCCCACAGTACATAGAACTATCGCATGCTGAATTCTCTCTCAAGCTGTCCTGGACAACGAGCTGACTTCTGCAAATTCTCCATACTGTCGGTAGATCTCGATTAGGCTCACATACTCGTTCCCATTTTCTTCAATCAGTGGCCAAGACTTGCGCTCTGTCATGCGAGCCACAACATCTTTAGGGTCCAGACCCTTGACATTAATTAGAAACTGCTGCTCTAACAGATCTCCAGGCTGACCGTCTGGCTCATGCAGTCCCATAATCTCTGAAAACTCATCCATCAGTAGTGTCATCTCGCCCCACGGAAACCAGAACGTGCAGGTATGCAGATTCCACTGCTCTGCCAGCGTATGGATTAGATTGTCATTGACTGTCAACTTCCCCACTGCAGATGCCAGTTCCAACCCGCAATCGCTCAAGTGGTCCGGAAACATACGGGAGAAGTTTTTGAACCAGACATAATACCATCGGGGGAAGAAGGGTCCGGTGCTGAGAGCTCGATGCTCGGGAAGACTTTGTCGCACCTCGTAGGAGATGTGACCCTCAGGAAAAATAGAATCAAGCTGACTGGATGCCATTGGACTGAAAGATAGGAAGATTAGAAATTAGACTTTTGGAAAAATACAAGAGTTTTGAAAATTACAGGCAGGATAAAATAAAAAGTCGGAAATTCGAAGTCCAGAGGAACGAAAGAATGGAAAATCACCTGGAGTTTCGAAGAAAAAGTGGATAATTTGGAAAAATCGTCCAGAGTTTTTGAGAAAAAGGAGATATTTCACAAAAGATGGAAAATGAGGTATTTTATAAAATTGTTCGGTATTTTGGAAAAATTGGGAAAAATATGAGAAAATAAGGCAAAAATGAATATCATACATTCAATGTTAAACAATTATGCACATACAACAATCCCTAAGAAACCGACTCTAAATGCATTGATTTTGAAAGAGCTTTAGGACCCTAATCCTGACTCTAGGCTCAGATCAATTGTTTCCAATCATGATATGCCGATATACTCGTGCCAAGGCTCGATGTACGTGGCATAAAACTCATCTCTGGGTCTAGGCTTGTGTTTTCCCAACATCCTTGAGCGCCTGTCGATATACGTTGGACTATGGCCCTTGGTACGTGGCAGGGAGGCGTTAGCCCAAATAAGTGACCCAGTTGTGAGGCTTTGTTTCGAACTATGGTTCTGGAAGAGAGCTCAGCAACGTGAAGACCAGGTAGACATAGGTGGGGTGGTTTTTTAAAATATGATCACATGCAGGCAAACAGAGGGCTCTAAGTCCTAAAGAGATAGAATTTTGAAATTTTTTGAAGAAGCAAACATTATTTTCATACAATTCCTAGATTGAGGAGTGTTGTATTTCAGACCTAGGTCAAAGTGCGCATGCATAATTCTCCTCAATATGAACCTACAAAACAATGCCTAATCTACATGCAATCCATGTTAGCTGGGTTCAAGTCTAGGCTCCTAGGTTCACATGATATCAGAAATTAAAGCTAACATTCCATAGAACATAATTTTGATAATTAAGCTAAGTTAAAGCACATAATTAATCAGGCAAAGACAGGTCCCATCACGGTCACCAAACCTGTTATCATCGCAAATATTCCCCCCTCTCTTTGTGAGAGAGAAACGAATTTCGCGAGTCAAACTTGATCAAAGTTTTGAAAAATGATTTGAAAATTAACTCGCCTCCGTTTTGAAAATTTACGGAAAAATTTCATGGAATGGGATCCGCCTGTCGGTATGAGGTTCAACCGTTCCTGGCGCCTTTACCAGGGTAATTGAACCAAGGATCAATTATGTGCTTTAACTTGACTCAAATATCTAAATTATGCTCTATTTTTCCTAGAATGCATAGAGAATCAGGCTTGTGCTATGAAATTTTGAAAATAATGCAATGTTTGATAAAATATGATGTTTCCTTTGGAAAATTGAAATATGCTTGAAAATTGATTGGAAAAGTACTTGAAAATTGAATTCCTGGGAAAATCATTGAATTTCATTGGAAATCATAAATTTGCATTGGAAAGTAATTTCTCAGAAAAATTTGAACTTTATAAATCGATTTTGAAATTTGGAATTGCTTTTCTGAGAAAATGGATTTGAGAATTCTGAGAAAATCTAAGAAATTCATTGGAAAAGGATTTTTTGAAATGGAAAAAAAATTCTCAGGAAACTGGATCCTTAGGAAAATGGGAAATCTGAGAAAATCGATTGATGAAAACTTAGGATTTTGAAATTTAAGAATTTTAAAACATTGGAAAATCTTGGTTTGAACTTAGGAAATGCTTTGAAATCTCATTTGAAAACTCAGAATTCTGAGAAAATCTAATCCTGAGAAACTTGGTAAATCCTTGAGAAAATTGATTTTCTTGAAATTGAAGTTGGAAAAGGAATTTGAAAACATTGCAATTTAAATAATATGAATGAATGAATATGAATTTGAAAGGGAATTTCAATTGAGGAATTGGGAAATCCTTTTGAAACTTTGAGAAATGTAGTGCATTTTTAAAGTTAGCCTAAGAGTGTAGGCTGAATGTGGCTAATATAAAGATCATAAATCTAGGTTTCATTCGTATTCTGACTATGGCCAAAAATACAAATTCTACCAAGTTTATAAACTCCATAAGAGCTTATGCATGTGCCATTCGTGTCAACCATAGTGAATTTGAAATAAATATGCATGTATCATACATTCAGATATCAGAATTTGCAGAAATTAAACTATATGCAATGCAGTCCTATTCTAAGCAGAAAAGTAACTCTTATTCCAAATTATTACATTTGATGTTACATTGAATTGAAATAAAAAAAAATAAAACTAAGTCTTCTTCTTGAATATTCCTGCAAAACTAGAAAACACTGTTAGCACAAAAATGTAGTTTTTTCTGAATTTATCTGAAAATATGGGAAATTATCAGATATTATTCAAATATAAACCCAAATTCATACACCCTTTGATATAAACATGATAAACAATGAATAAATTTCGAAAATAAACTTGAAAATTCGAAATTGGGATCAAAATGACCAAAATACCCATGGTGACCTTGAAATCAGGGTTTTCTGAAAGAAATTTTGTAAAATTTGGAAATCAAATGAAATAAATCAAATACAATATGATGAAATATGATGATATTCATGAAAATTTGGAATTAGAAATTGAAATTTCGAAATTATGGTCAAAATGACCAAAATACCCTTGATAACAAGACTACGGCCTTCAAACCAGGATTTTCTGAAATAAATTTTGCAAAATTGAAAAACATGAAATTCAAATGAGATTGAAGTTAACCCTAACATGAAATGACATGACATGCTTATTTATATGAATGAAACACTAAAATGGTGAAAATATCATAAAATATCAAATTTAACATGATTTTCGCTTTTGAATTTAAAGATAAACTAACACATGGAGAAAATGAACTTGGAATTAAGCTAAATTTGTCATGGATACCTAAAATAACCCCCAAAACAGAATGGAGCTCGAAAATCTATTTTTTTTGTATTTTTAAATATAGAAATTCAAATACAAACCCTAAATTTTGTGATTTTTGCCTAAAATGCTGATTCTAAATGGGAGTTCGGATATCAAACTTCCATAAAAATTTCCCAAATTTTATGGGATGACAGAGGACAGTAAGGAAAGGATTTTTTCCTTTTACATTTTCTGTTTTTGACCTATGGTTGGAGCTGTACAGTTCCGGGAAGTCTGATCGGAATCCGACGACTCTAGGATTTGGGGGAAACAGACAGGTTTCGGTAGAAAATGTGGAAAAAATTAAAGACAGATGGGAAAAAGGCTAAAACTGTAGGAAAATGTCTTTGACAGACAGGTAAATTTTTTATCTTTTTACAGAACTGGGATTCGGGTTATGGTTTGGAAAAGGGCATACTGTTATCAGAGACCCAAATCTTTGAAATTTTGGGATATTGAAATATGTTAGACAGAAAATAAAATTTCAAAAAAAATACTGAAACAGTTCAAAAAATCCCCAAATTTTGGGAAATGACAGTAAAATATGTTAGGAACAACTTTAGTGTTGAAAGTTTTTGCAGACGAGCTACAGATTGAACGGACTCGATGCATTAGAGTCTGTCTATACCCTAACAAAGAAAAATCGAGATTTTCCCAGGGATTTGGGAAATCCGATTTTTGATAGAGGTCAAAACTAATTGGAAAAACCTCAAAATTTTCAGATCATTAGTGGATTCAATTATGAATCCACTGTGAGTTTTGAAGGACGATTTGAATCTCCCACAGGGGTGATTCCAAAGGTTCTTGTCTGCTAAAGTATAAATTGGAAATTCAAAGAGACAGAAAACCTGATGTAGGGTTTGATTGGTTTAGAGGGATTCCGGAACTCAAATTGATCCGAATATTTGGTAGGGAATCAAGAACATATAAACCTATTCACCATAAAATTTCTAAGATTTATTGGCAAAAAAAAAATCACATGAAATAACAAATGCACTGTATGCATGAAAATAAAAACTATAAATTATTAAACAAACCTTAATGAGAGTAAATAAACCACTTAAATTGAAATTAATTGACTAAATTGCCTAGAATATGCATATAACATGAAAAATGATAAGAACAAAAGCCATCGAAGATATATGAATCATTTTTTTTATGTAGCTATGAGAAGAGAGATCCAATCCATTCATCGGATGGATCTCTTTTCCATATAGCATCCTTATGAACCAACCAAAGGTTCATATTTTCCTCCTTTTCTTTTTTCTTTTCTTTTTGTTTCTTTTTTTTTTTAGATTCACAAAGAGGGTTTTTCAGCCTTGCAAACTTCAATTTTTTTTTTTTGGAACCAATCTCAAGCTATATCTATGAGGATATCACACAAAACACCTTCTTTCGTCACAACTTATTCTTGAATTTAACGAAATCAAAGTTAACGATAAGGAATTTACCTTGGGATGCTGATATACTTAATGTAGGTTGCTTGGATCTTGCTACATCAACGAAGAAGACTAAAAGAAACTGGAACAGAGGTTGTGGTGGCAATAAGGAAGAGTTTGCTTCAACGTTGAAGGCTCGAGTTGCACCAAGGGGAATGAAGGTTGAAGGAGTGCTGCTTGGACGTGGCTGAAGGTTGGTGTTGAGAGATTTGCTGGATGGAGGTAGTTACTGGAGTTGATGTAGATGCACCGTGGGGCTGAAGGAAGATGATGTTGCTGGCTGCAAGGTTGGAGGTGATTGCTGCAGCAAACTGGAATGTGATGGACGGTTGCCTTGGATGGAAGAACACCTGCAGGTGGCTGGAATAGCAGCACAAGCTGGATCAATGGTGGTGGTTGGGCTGCAGGCTGTAGGAGTTGTCGGCTGGAGCAGGGAGGCTATGGAAGTGGTTGAGAACTGGCTGCAGCAAGGGTTGGTGGTGCTGATCCAAGGTTGAGTTGATATTGTACAAGGAGGTGAAGAGAGAGAGAGAGAGAGAGAGAGGGCTGGAAGAAGAAAGCTGCCTAGCCGTTCTCCTCTTTTCCTCTTTTCCTTGTATTAGACTTAGGGATCAATATTCCCCTTATCTAGGGTTTAATGAAACCAATGAAAAAAAATAGGGAGATGAGAGATGGGCAGCCAGCGTATGTGAATAGGCTGGAGAATCGGAAGAGGAGGGGAGGAAGGAAGGGAAGAAGGAAATAAAGGGAAGAAAAGAAAGGAAAGAAAAGGAATGGAAGAAAGAAAAGGGGAAGGAAAAGAGAAAAGGAAAGAAAAGGGAAGAAAGAAGAGGGAAAGAAGAAGAAGAAAAAAAAAAGGAAAGAAAGAAAGGAAGAAAAGGAAGAAAAAGAAGGAAAAGAAGGAAGGAGAAGAAAGAAGAAGAAAGGAAAGGAAGAAAAAAAAGGAAAGAAGAAATAGAGGGGCTGGAGGTTTGGGCGACCACCTTGTGGGTCCCACCTCTCTAAAAATAAATAAATAAAAAAAGTCAATAAAAACAAAAACAAAAACAAACAAATAAAAAGAAACATCCTTTTTTTTTATTAAAATGGAAATGTAAATGAATGGGCCATCTCAGAGCGGGTCCAAATTTTGATTTTGAAATTCATTTTGATGATTTAAGGGGTAAAATAGTCTTTTCAGAAAATTTCCGGATGAAACGAGATATTTTTGGCAGTTTTTGAAACGAGCTTGGATTTTGAAGTTCAATACCTCATTGCGAAGCAAATCCAGTGTAGAATTTGAAAATTTAATTTTGAAAGAAATCCAGATTATTTTTCTCGAGAAAATATTTCCAAATTTAGACTTCTGGGGAAAATTGACAATTTTGGAAACCCGGGGTTTGAAATTGATTTCTGAAAGCTTTTAAAACTCAATCTGGATTGAAATTTATAAAACTAGAGTTCTGGACTTCAAAAATGAAATGTGATAAAATGTTATGAAATGCTGAGAAATGATATGAAATGATGAGAAATGACATGCGAAATGCAAACCTTGAATGAAGAATTTTGGATTTTAAACCCCAATTAGCAATTATACCAGTTCAAAAGGTGTTAAAATTGATAAAATTTGCAAAATGGTTGAAGAAATGGTTTTCAGGCTCTACCGAGCTAGAGTGATATTGAAAATTAGGGTTTGAACTGAAATGAGTTGGATTGAGCTGGATTCTAGAGTTTCAGAACTCAACTGAACTTATCAGACACTGACTCAACTGACCTTTCCAACTAAATTTTCAAGAAAAAATGTCATTTTTAGAAAAATGGTACGAAATGGTCATTGGAGTAAAGTGAATTACGAACCTGAGCTGACTTTGAGCTCAAATAAAGGTCAGTGATACTGACATGAACTAAAATCGAAGCTCGAACACTAGCTCAATTGACTGAACTCAGCTCAGTTTCAGCTGAAAGAGCTGAAATGGACTAAAATGGGCTTCTGGACACTTAGAAATGGTTTTGAACTGAAACAGAAGCACTCGAACTTCTGGTGAGCTCAAGTTAGACTATGGAGAGTATGACTGACTGACTCAGAGACAATGGGCTTGAATTTGAGCAAGAAATGAGCTCATTTCTGAAGAAATGATCCCATTTTGGCAGGAATTGTCAGAAATGAAAATGGTCTTCTCACTGTAAGCTCAGATGAGCTTGAAATGACTGATATTCTGAATGTTCTGAACTGACCAGTGAGCTTTGTTGACTTCGACTGACTAGGGTCCGAGATGACCTAGGGGTAAAATGGTATTTTTCCTAATAAAAGTGGGTAAAATGGTAATTTTCTGAAACTGACTCGGGGTTTGACTCCTACACTGACCTAACAGGGTTGGCACTGCACGAGGCGGGTTATATGAGAATGGATGAGGAAAATTTGGGGTGTTTACAGGTCCTTGAATTGTTTAGCTACAATTCGATCAAGGATCTCGATATGGATTGTCAAACATGAAAATCAGATTCTTTCTGAATCAGCCAAAAATGGCTTCCAGTTGACAAAATCCTCCATCAACTTCCATTGTCCCCGAGGCTGGCTAGAGTGCCAACAGTCTTGCGACTAAGGGCATCTGTTATGACATTCGCCTTTCCAGGGTGATAGGAAAGCGTGAATTTGTAGTCTTTGAGGAATTTCAGCCATCGTTGTTACCACATATTGAGTTCTTTTTGAGAAAAGAGATATTTCAAGCTTTTATGGTCTGCCATGACCTCAAATTTCTCTCCATATAGGTAGTATCACCAAATTTTAAGTGCGAACACCACCGCGGCAAGCTCCAGAACATGGGTTGGATAGTTTTTCTCATGAATTCTTAGTTGTCGTAATGCGTATGGGATCACTTTGCTGTGCTGCATCAACACGTAACCTAGATCCATTTCTGAGGCATCTGTATAAGCCATGAAGCCTCCTTGACCAGAAGGTAAGGTAAGGACAGGGGCTGTTGTAAGCCTCTGTTTGAGAATCTCGAAGCACTCCTTATATTGGGCGTTCCATTCGAACTTGACTCCCTTTTTCAACAGTTTAGTCATGGGTATGTGTGATTATTGCAAAAATTTTCGTCTCGGTTCTCCTCTTCCTTCCCTTCCCCTTTCTAGTCTCTATTCCCTTTTGAAGGGGAATAAAAGATAGAAAAGAAGAGAGAAAAGAAAAGGAATAAGAGAGAGGAACTCTTTTGTAAGGTCTCATTTGACCAAAATTTTGGAAATGTTTTGAAATTACTCGCCTCCGTTTTAAAAATTTGCGAGAAAAATGGAGAGACGGGATTCGCTCGTCGGTACGAGGTTCGACCATTTCTGGCGCTTTTACCAGGGGTAATCGAACCAATGATCGAATTTATGCCTTTTGCTTTGCTAAAATATTATCTAAAAATTTATTCTAAGTCTAAAATGCACAAAGAATCATGCTTGTGTGAATGTAAAATGCAGAAAATGTTTGCTTTTGAGAAAACATTTTGGAAATTTGAGATTTCCAAGTGATTCTGAAATCAATGTGATAATGGAGTGAAGAAATGATTTTTGAAAGTCGAATCTAACTTAGAGCTTGAGATAGATCTGAAAAGATATTTGAAGTTCTAAGTTTTTTAAATAATCAGAGTTGAGAAAATAAATCTTTGAATTGAAAAGAATGAAGAGAAAGAGGAATTTGAAGCTGAGATAGAAAAAATGAAGTTTCAAAGTCAAAATGGACTTTGAATTTGAATTTTGAATCTGGATTTTGAAATGGAGATGGAATTTGAAATGGAATTGAATTCCAGATTTAAGGTTCGAAATCAGAATGAAATTTTGGATTTAAGAAATCCAAATGGAATTTGAAAATAGAATTGGGTTTAAGAAGTCCAGATGTGATCTGAAAATGGAATTGGTTTTGAAATCTAAAATTCAAGATAGAATTCGAATCTGAAGTCTAAATCCTAAATGGAGTTGGATCCTAAAGTCTCGAATCCAAGATGGAGTTGGATCCGAAGTTTGGAATCCTAAATGGAACTGGATCTGAAGTCTGAGATAAAAAAATGTCATCGGATCTGAAGTTTGGGACCCTAAATGGAATTGGATCCGAAGTCTGGAATCCAAGATGGAGATTGGATTTGGAAAATCTAAAATGAGACTTTGAAGATGGATCTGAATTTTGGAAAATCCGGATTTGAATTAAAAAAAGTGGGTTTTAAACTTAGAGAAAATTGAAATTTTGCGATTCAGAATCAATCTCAAAACCTTGATTTTAATTTGAGAATCAAGACTCAATCTTGGGATAGGGCTTTGAAAACTAAAGAATAAACTTGATTTTGAATTTTGAAATCAGAAGATGAATCTGGAAATTCCAAAGTTTAACTTGAACTTTGAAATTTGATCTGGGATATTGAATTGAATTTAAAACTGAATCCTGAAAATGGAAATGAATTTGAATTTTCAAAGTTGAATTGAACTTTGAAATTTGATTTGAATTGGATATTGAGTTTTGAATATAAAAATGAATTTGAATCTTCAAAGTCAAATGGGACTTTGAAATTGAATTTTGAATTTCGAAATGAGATAAAATTGAGAATAGAAAGAAGAATTTGAATTTACAAGAATTGCAGATTGATTTGAGAAATGAAGAAGATATTTGAAGAATTATCACTTTGGATTTTGAAATAATATGAAAGAATTTTGAAAATATGATACAATTCTATCCTAAATGATGAATGAATTAAAAGAATTTGAAATTGGGTTTTGAAAATCATGTTTCATTCTTTAAATGAATTGAAATAAGATTGAAGATATAATACACTTCTGACTATGGTCATAAAATATATTATATAATAATCATATTTAAATTCATATGAAGAATAAAACACATTTTTGGTGCCTTTATAGAGTTTAAAATGAAATTAACTCTCAATATACCCTGACTATGGCCATTGATATATATTTTGAGTTAATTTTAAATTAAACTCTGATAAAGAAAGAAAATATGATGATTTTTGAAAAAGATCCAGTGTGGATCCAGTATTATTCCATAAAAGATGAAAATCCTAAGTTTTGTTCACATCCTGACTATGGCCATTGATGCAAATCATCAACTTAGGATTTTATCACCTTTTATAAAATGGTGCACATGCCATTCGTGTTTCCATTTGTGAATTTTGAGAAAGAGAAAAAATAAAAAA
This sequence comes from Nuphar pumila, assembly GCF_984573655.1. Taxonomy (NCBI): domain Eukaryota; kingdom Viridiplantae; phylum Streptophyta; class Magnoliopsida; order Nymphaeales; family Nymphaeaceae; genus Nuphar; species Nuphar pumila. Next base: position 66,891,903 of record NC_143259.1, on the reverse strand, counting down.
ATAAAAAAAATGAGTTGGAATACATGATTTATGGGATTTACATGCTCATACATTCTAAACTAGTGCAAGAAATGTAAATTTTCATCATAACCTAGCTATTTTATTTAAACTTAAAAAATCCCTGAACTAATAGAGAAAAATGATATTTTTCGTGTATTCCTGCAAAACAGGGTTAGTACAAGATAGAAAAATGGAAGATATGCTAAGAATGTGAATGCTCCTATTTAAGCTTAACCCCTAGTGAAGGATACACATGTAATATCCAAATATCAGGCTATACTTTATACATGTGTATATGAGGATACTATGTCAATGCCATTGAGTATCCCTAGATGAGGACCTAAGAAGACATATATGAACCAACTTGGCATATATTCATGCTAGAGTTATAATGTAATTTGAAAGAGAAAACTAAATACTTGTGCTGCTGGGGTTACGGGACATGTTAGATGATGCCTCATGAAGAGTAGGGCAAAGTCGAGTGGCCTCATCACATTTCTTACAAGCCTCTTCAAGCAAAGCATCTTTTAAGGCAAGATAGGATCTGGGCCGACATTATCAGCATTTTCCAAGTCAAGATCTTCTTTCTCTATAATCTCTATATCCGATATTTCTCCTTCGTAGCACCTCTGAAGATGTGCTTCAACATCCACTTCAGTTCTCTTCTGCGAAACAAAGTAAAGATCCACACAGCTGTATGTTTTGTTACTGTCACGATTTTCCAATGATGAGTGCATGTCACAAACAGAACATTGTTAACTAATCAAAGGGGCAATGTTTAGCTGGTATATGTTAGATGAAATGAGCAACTTGTAGCAAGATTCCTGGAGGCAGGTCGTGTAGCTCCAACCAGACCATCAAGCTTGGTGGATGGCATGACAAGTAAAAATTGAAGGAAATGAGGAAAAGGTACCGACAAAGCCTCATCTTTTAATAACGACAACCATTGGAAAATTTAGGTTTAACATATGGACTAGAGAGTTACCTCATACCCTGGATAATATCTATGTATACAAATACAATCGGATAACATAAAGGAAAAGAATAAGGATACATAACAATGAAAACAAACTGGCTGTAGCTTTTTAGACTCTAGTACTTCAACATAGGCAACAAAGGGACCACATATCATCAAAACAGGTAGTCTATTAAGTGAGAGAAAAGCTTCAGCATCGCTTCAAAGAGATGAACTCCATAAGAGGGCCCCTCAACTCATGTTTTGAGCCCCTTTGATTGCATCGCATGCCACTAGCATATCTGTGCTGCTGAGGTTATGAGACATGTTAGATGATGCCTCACTTATATGTAAAATATGAAATGTTGTGAAAGAGGGAGGGTTGCAACAAGATATGAGTGATACGAGGAGTGCTTATAAGCATTGGGGCTGCTAACACTTATCATGAATAACACCATTAGGGTTTCATGAATAATACTAAAGTTGATTAATAGACAAATGACAAACCATTAACATAGTGAGTCCAAACAAACAATTAATTTATCAAAGCAAGAGGATTGTACAATACCCATTCACGGTTTGGTTGTCATATACCTGATCATTTAGCTGCAAACCCATACAGATATTAATATTTCCTTTGTGTTGTCTCAGGTGGCATGGCTTGGGATGGATGCAGCAGTGTATTTTGCAGGGATAGCAGCAACAAAATTATTTGTCAGGAAGATATTGGTGACCTGACATGAAGAGGAAAGGCATCCTTTCCAGCCAATTTTGTTCCACACATGTTGCAGGCCCTCCAATGATATTTCGTCATTGTCACCATCGTCTTCAAGGGTCAGATCTCTGACAAATCCCCCCAAGTCAAATCCATGTTTTTGCACATCTTGTATTTCATTATTTCTAGTGTTCTGTACAGGAATTGAGAAGCTGCTTCTGGAAAAGCTCTGGTCAACTGATTCACACTTAAGTCAACAAAACTCCAGATTATTTCTCCCTTTTGCAGTGACAAATAAAATTCCAGTGAATCGATTATTTGATAGATCTAACATGGTACAGATTTCAGTTAGCAATGGGGTTCTCCAGGCATAACATATGGTGATGGGTCGATGCATAAAGAAAAAAAATGGATGGTAAAATGACTAAGATCCACGCTGAGCGGAGGAGAATGATGCTAATAAACATTGAAAATGCCATGTAATGGATGTTCATACAATATTGATATGATAATGATTATAATGAAAATGCGAAATGGAATTATAACAAGGAGTTTACAATAGATTTTACTACGAGTCTGAATCGATTCATAGGAAAATCGATGCAATCTAATATAACATACCATGAGATATGATGCTGTTATTCTCCCAAGAATCAAAGTAATAACCAAAATAACCCTTTACATCCGTGGATCAATTCAACTGAAAATAAATTCAGGTGTTACAAGTTAAAGGCACTCACCTGTTTAGTGTAAAATTATCACCAATCATAAGCTTCTCTTTAAAATCATCCTTAATATCATCAATTGACAGATGTCGCAAAACCAACACCAGATATGCACCAAAACGAAACAATTGAGGATCACCCAAAAGGCCAGATGACTTCCATGCACATCATCTTCATTTTCTGAATGCTTTTCTTCTTCTTCTTTTTTTGAAATGATGGGAGCAACAACACCCCTTTAAAATGATCAGATCAGGGGTAAGCTTCATGAATGAAATTTGATATGGTTCTGATGGATCAAATGACCAAGGAAAGGCACGTATGGCAAGCAGGGAGACTTCTCCATTGGATGCCTCATCAAAAGGTAAGTGAGGAGGTGATGTTTTCTCAATTGATCTGCAGTGATGTTGCTGGTCAATTGAGTGAACTCAACACCTACTCACCTCCAGCGTCAGGGGTGTGGCAACAACAACACCAATAAAGCCACAAATTAATGAGTATGAATCTTTAGTCACTTTTGGAAGCTTAACTTCCTTTCCCCAACCAGAGAGGACCCAAAAAGAAAATCAGAAAAAGAGGTAAAGGAGGGGAAAGAGAAGAAGAAACAGAAAAGGCAATTACACAAAGTTGTCACAACAGATCATGTAATAAGGAATGTGCGCTAAAAAAATGATGATTCCAGATTAAAACAAAATATAGAAAATAAAATTATACATACGATTATGCAAATGCAGTTGATGATAAACAAAATTTCAGAAACTTAAAGAAATGAATTCAGACAAAATGTTAGAAATAAAACAAAGACAGCAAATCATAGAGAATGTAAGTTACAACTCGACGAACGAATGTATTGGGATAATATATTCAGAATTTGAACAGAAAACCAACAAGAAGTTGATACGTGCGTGACATATTGTAGCTTCAAAATGCAATAAGCATTTAGGATCAATGTTATTGTAGCAATATACATCATCGAGGTTGTGATAGGCAGATCAAAGATGCAGGGTTGCCTCCGATAAAAAAAAAGAATGAGAAGAGGATGAAAATTGTGAAGGGAAAAGGGGAGAAATGATATGATTCTCATCGGATTCCCAAAATTCAGAATGAGGGGTGACGCCCCCTATATTCTGCGGGTATAATGGAGCTTCGAAGATTGATCGAAAGCTCAAGATTAAAGGATAAAGAGATCAAGAAACGAGGGACCAACAAAAATTATAAGCAACAAATCAAAACAAAAGAGAAAATTAAAAGAGAAATTGAACCATACGAATGCAGAAAAAGGGATTATAAATTAGGTAAAGCGTACAAAAATATCAAGGGATTAAAAAAACAAACTAAGAGGAAGAAAGAAAGAAATAAAAAAAAACAAATAAAAATAAATAGCTAAAAAAAATGTTGTGATGACTCATTTCTTTTGATATCGCACGCCTAGGTCAATGCTGCAACTATGCAGCCCGATCTTCTAGATGGTGCTTCGAGGTATTTTGATAAAGGACAAAATAAAGAAAATAAAATGAAGAAGAGTCGTGGTTGCAGAATTTTCAAAGAAGGCACAGAAGGAAGGCGATCGGCAACTTACCTTGGTTTTGCAGGGTTTTTGAAGGAAGGAGGAGAGGAACGACTCTCGGCTGTGAAACTTCTGAATCGTGAAATGGATGAGTCGAGAAATGCTGGGGTGAAGACGATATTTCTTCACCAGCTTCTGAGGAAAAACACCAGAGGGAGATGAAAGAGGAAGAGGGCGATCCGGGGAAGATGCGAGAATGAAGGAAAAGAAGAAGAAGATCGGTCATGAAAACGCGATCAGATGCAGATGGAGAAGAGGGGTTCTGGGGTGAAGAGGCGGTGATCGGCCCTTTCCCCTGTATCCTTTTTTATAAAAGGGGAAGAATCATCGAGAAGGAGTTTTTTTCAAAAATGATCAGAAAAACTTTAATAAAAATCAAAGAAATGGATCTTTTATTAGAAATTTTCTAAAAGGGGCTTCACTAAAAACAATTTTTATAAAGAGGGGCTTACTTGACCACTTTTCTATATTTTTCTTTTCTATTTTTATTTTTTTTTGTTTCTTTTCTTTGTGCTTTCTATATATATATATATATATATATATTGGTGTTTTTGATGTAAAAACTTCGAACACTAAAGGGTTTTAAACTATTTTTTATAAAAAATTAAAAATATTTACAAAAGGAGTATTTTTCGAGAATTCAAGTTTGAATTTTAGAAATTTCTCCAAAAAATGGGTTTGGATCCAAGATTTTGAGAAAATGTTCAAGTTTTGGGTCATGAATCGAGAAATACAGAGTATCAGATCCAAATGGGCACCAGATGGACCGTATGAGCCTCTCAGAATTTATTTTTGGTATTTTTGTAAATTTGGTTTTAAAAATTGCATAACGAGGCTCAGATTTGGATTCTGAACTGGATCCAGATCAGAAATTGAGTCAGATGTAAAAAAAAATGGATTTTATTCTAGAAAGTCTGAAGAATAACTGAAATTTATATTGAAGTTGACTCAATTTTCTCAGAAAATGGGGCCAGAGAAAAAAAGGGAATATTTACACAATTTTGAAAATTTTGGGGTGTTCACAGTATGGCGATTCGGGAGAAGTCTTGTATGAACTTTCGATAGTATCCAGCAAGTCCAAGGAAGCTACGAACCTTAGTGATATTCTCTGACTGTTTTCAGTCTATCACTGCTTCCACCTTCGCAGGATCTATTGCAATTATATCTTTTGATATTACATGGCTAAGGAACAACATTTTGTCTAGCCAGAATTCACATTTTGAAAACTTGGCATAGAGCTAATTATCTTGAAGGGTTTTCAATACGATTCTCAAGTGCTCCTTATGTTGTTCCTCGTTCTTGGAATAAACAAGAATATCATCGATGAAGATTATGACAAACATGTCCAAGTATGACCTGAATACCCGATTCATCAGGTCCATGAAGGCAGCTGGCGCATTCATGAGTCTGAACGGCATTACTATGAACTCATAATGATCATACCTCGTTCTGAAGGCAATCTTAGGTATATCTTCTTCTTTAACTCTGAGTTGATGATACCCAGACCTGAGGTCAATCTTGGAGAATACTCTTGCTATTCTGAGTTGATTGAATAAATCCTCAATCTGAGGCAACGGATATTTGTTCTTAATGGTTGCCTGGTTAAGCATCTGATAATCGATGCATAACCGAAGGGATCCATCCTTCTTCTTTATAAATAGCACCGGGGCTCCCCACGATGATACACTTAGATGGATGAACCCTTGTTCCATCAGTTCTTCCAACTGACATTTCAACTCACTCAGCTCAGCTGGTGTCATTCGATAGGGGGCCTTTGAAATTGGGGTCGTTCCAGGTAAAGATTGAATTATAAATTCAACCTCACAAAGTGGTGGAAGTCCTGACAATTCCTCAGGAAACACATCAGGAAACTCCTGCACCACTTACAAACTCTCGAGGGGCTGGACATTTGAACTTTCCACTGAGAGACTCAATAGAAAGGCTACACAACCCTCCCTAAGGTATTTTTGTGCCGTAAGAGCTGATATGAGTCGTTTCTGTGGAACAAGTTTGGATAGCCGATATTCCACCTTAGGCAATCCTGGTCGAGATAGAATCACCCTGCCCTCGCAGAATAAAATCCTGGCATTGTTCTGGGCAACCAATTCATTCCCAGAATGACATCGTACTGTACCATATCGATTAGGATGGCATCAGTAGGCAAGTGTTGCTCAGCTATCTCTATATCCAGGTTCTTCACACACAGAATACATTTGGTGCGTGAACCCAAAGGATTGTATACCTCGATCATTTCATCAACCGGTTGCACCGAAGCGTTGAGTTGTTCAGTGAAATCATCAGAGATAAAGGTATGAGTAGCACCACAATCAAACAAGATGTAAGCAGCATGTCCATTAACAGGTACGGTGCCTTCAATCAGGTCACCATTTTTTACTTGTTCAGGTGTTACAGCATACACACGACCTGTTGCAGGTCTTTGTTCTACTCTAGGTGGTGATCGTTGGAACTGAGGGCGTTGTGGTGCTTGTCGAGAGGTTCTGGCAGATCCAGCATTCTTTTTTTGTTCATTTGCAAGTTTTTTGTCACACTGCCTCTCAATGTGGCCCACTTTGCCATAATAAAAGCAATCACCTGTGTCGCGAGGACATGGCTACCCAGCGTGGTTCACATGGTACTTAGGGCACTTAAAGTTGGGTTGCAGATTAGTTGGAGCCATGTTTTGCCTTGGCCTTATGTGAACACCACAAATTTTTCAAAAATTATAAAAAATTCTCTTTTTGCCCCTGGCCTTAATTTTCTGAATAATTGAGTCAGTTTTTTATCAAAATTCCATTTATTTCTCGGATTCACTAAACTCCAAATCCATTTTCCATATCTAACTCAATTTCATATCTGGATCTGATATCAAAATCCAATTCTGAGCCCCGTTATCTAATTTTCAAATCAAAATTATAAAAATACCAAAATAGTTTTCTGAATGGCCCTGGAAATTCATCCGATGTCTATTTGGATTCATTGCTCTGTATTCCTCGATTCAAGATCCAAAACTCAAATATCTTCTCAAAACTCTAGATCCAGACTCATTTTCTGAGGATTAACCCTGAATTCTCAAAAAGCCCCTCTTTTGTAAATATTTTTAAATTTTACAAAAATATTTTAAAATCCTTTATCTTCCCTATAGTTTTAGAGTTTTTATTTCAAAAATACAAAAAAAATATATAGAATATGAATAAAATAACAAAAAATAATAATAATAATAGAAAAAGAAAAAAAAATGGTTTAGAAGCCCCCTTTATGAAAATTGTTTTTAGCGTAAACCTTTTTTTGAGAACGCTTTTGGAAGGAGCCACCTTTTCAAAAAAATTCAAAAACATGGTGGACTCAATTTGTAAAACCCCTAACGGCTTCTTGCCATAAAAGAAATCGCAGGGGTCTCCGATTTCATCATCGCCTCTTCACCTCCCCATTTTCACGATCGATCCGTCTTCTACCTCTCCATCTTGCATCTGGCATCCCGCACTCTGATCTCCCTCTGATCCCTCTTCTGCAAACTGATCTCCTCCCTCTGGTTCTTTTCTCTTTCAGTTGAAGGAAGCCAATCTTTGCAGCAAGGATACAACCCTCTCCCGCTTCAGCCTTGCAAAACCACGGTAAGTACCCTTCTTCCCCTTTTGCTTCTTTGGTTTTTCTTTTGGTTTTCTGTTTTGGGCTCCCATTAACGCACCATGGATGGTGTTGAGTTGCCTATAGCAATCTCAACACATCCCTGTGGTACAGCAAAGGAACGAATCATTCCAATATTTTCTTTTCTTTTCTTTTTTCTTACGATTCTCGAATTTTTGTTTTGATTGTCCATTTACATTGATTGTCATATTGATCTTGATTCTCCTGTCACTCCCCTGCGAATTTTCTGTTAATTTAGATTATATGTAGTGTGGTGATATCTTTGGGTCAGGATATGATCGCTTCACGATCAGATCTCTAAGCAAATTATTCCTGAGATCCTTCCTGATTTTGTCTAAGAAGTGTTTGGATGTGATTTACCCCCATCTTCCATAGTAGCTTCGCCAATTGACAATCGAGGATGTCCCACAATGATATCATCGATTCATCTGGATTTCGCAAGTTGTTTTATCATCAGTTGTATTGAACATCTATTTACATCAGATCTGATAGCCCATTGTCATCTTCCTTTTCAGTTCTATAATGCCCTCCATTCGTGGGTCTTCTTGCAATCAAGCTCATAAGCATTACAGTTGGTCCAAGTACTGCGTCTATAATACATCCGTGTTTACTATGTCTTAGATGTCAATTTTCCATTTCATGGTTAGCCACATATCATAGTCTAATTTCATTATCGATGCATCCCCTCTAATTGAGTTCTGTATTTTGCATTACATCAACGTGTTTTGTATTTCACCAGTATAAGCTGATTTGGGTATATTCGATTCAAAGATCACTCTGCTTCTGTCATATTCTTGGAATCCGATTATCCATCCTTTAGAATCCCTGCAAATAAGGAATGTGTGTGTGTGTGTGTGTTTGGGGAGGAATAGATGCCCATAGCCATATTTGGACATTGACAATGTTCATTGCAAATTTATGCCCTATATGCACCATATAAGTTTAAGTTTGAGATTTTGACCCTCATGATGAGTTGTATCGGCAAGGTAAGGCTTCATATGCTATTCAGATTCGGCTAGCTCCCCTGGGTTTCATAGCTTTCAACATCATCATATCTATCCCTTCATTGGGATAACATGCTAAACTAGTGAAATTTTTTCTATTCTGTCATCTCCATCAGGTTCTCGATGAGAAGACTTTAAGCAAAATCATCTCAAGACAGTCTCAAGTATTTCTTTGCTTAATTTGACTGCTAGACCTTGTCAGAAGTTCATAAGTTGATGTGGAATGCTGAAGATATTACTCTGTCCTATCTCGTGTAAGGATATTTCTAGAATTAGTTTGTCTAATGCGACAATATTCATGCTGCACAATGCTGGGATTCAATCATTTGTTACTATTCAGGTGGGACCGACGACCTCAAGACAAAAAATGCAGTAACATTGCATCATAGCTCAACCTGGGCTATGTTATTGGATTTTCCTGTTTAATTTTGTTTTTTTTTTAGTCCTATTGCTTTTCTAATGAGATCACTGTAAAGACCACCTTTCACCATCTCTTGCAATAGCATATTATCCACAACGATCCTCTAAATTCATCTTATGCTAATCCGTTTATGCTGAGTGATTTTGCCATATGTACGCCAATTCATTGACAATTTTCTCATCATTTTATTGGTATTGAAAGGGGAATTCCCTGATGCAATTTTGATCTATTGTAAAAGTGCCTCGAAGCGCGGTACATAGCCAATTCGGAGCTCAGCATATGTCCATCTTGCAGGGATTTTGTTTGTTGATTAAATTCCGTGGTGATGGATGCCACTTGTTCGCCAATGAGTTGCTAGAGCTTAGCCATCAATCCTTGCAATCTCACCTGTGCATACTCACACTCAGCTCTATTCACTGTATTTACTTGTGCACCTGTTCACTGTTACACTCACAACATGTTTTCTGTTCATCCATTGTGTTTAGGTAGCATTAGACCACCACCTACTACCCACATCACATTCACTCATTGTTGCAGCAACACCCTGCTGCAACTTCACTTCACCCTTTATATTGCTTCACTCATGCCATCAACACCCTCATCACATGTCATAGGTTGTTGTATACTTCTTTAGACACATTTAGTTGTTGAATTCACCATCATATCATCACATTTCTTCACTCAGCAACACTGCTGAAGCACCTGCATTAACACCATTTCCCAGCACTTATATACTTTTCACAAACCCCTCCCTCACAACCTACCTGCTATGCATTACCGTAGATTACCTCTCCAGCCCAATCCTCAGTGGCAGGACCCTTTATCATTTACAACAACAGACATTCATTCACACCTTGTTGTAAGTCACATCCCCTTTGCAAATTATATTTGCATTTGCCACAATAGCACACACGCACATTACTTGTTGCATGTTATCACATAGTTTCATCACATGTTCACCCTGTCCTCTTCATATCATTAAGAGCACATAGCCTCTGCACCTACCTGCTGCAAATTGCATCCACATATTAACACTTTCACCTAACTTCACCTCCTGCTACACACCCATTCATTCATTTTTGCACCATACTCTTCAGCACGCTACCCATCCCATCATACCCCTGTATACAACTTGTACACAGCACCACATGCACTCATCCCCCATTTGCTTTTTCACCATTTCCAGCTTCAACTCTTCACTACTTTTTCACTGTCCATTCCCTGCTATCAGCACCCTCACAAAACACCAACCACTCCCATCCTACCTACTGCATGCTGGTTTAGCATAGCATCACATCCCGTTGCACCCTATCACCCAACTGCCTTCCATCTTAATACCACATCACATTCCAACACATTGTCCACCCTATCACCTGTTACCACCACTTTCTACAGTCCCTTGCACATATTCTCCTCTTTGCTGCGTCTACTCACCCTCTTGCATTCACATCACCATTACCTATAGCCTCCACATTTGCCTATTGCATTCTTCATTGTCACTGTTGTATACCCTACACACCTGCTGCAGCTATGGCAGCATCCACTATATCGCACCTCATCACTATCCACAAATGCCTCACCCTTACTTGCTGCAATTACAGCAGCATCCCTTACATCTACTGTCACTCGCTATCCACCATCACACAGTAGCAACTTGCTGCGTGACTACATCATCCTCTGCACCCTATTACCGATGTTTTTCCTGCACTAATGGTACTTTCACCTTCACAGCATATGGATATCACCTAGCACTCCTTTGCACTTATATTCAATATATCACAACATTCGTTATTGCTGCACCCTCACCTTTTCACAACACTCCTCTATCATAACCTCTCCTTTCATTTCATTTCCCATTTCCTGCATAATATATATACCTTCACATCCATTTTTCTCATTAGCCTAGGGTGTCATCTATTCACTTTATCATCCCTTCTCACCATTAGCTTAGAATATTACATACATATGTTAGTGTTCATTTCCTCAGCAACTTGGTGCATCAAATATGCATTTCAATAAGCAATCGGCATGTGTATTTAAATTTCAACTTAAAATCTTAAATCTCCTTCCATATTTGATATTTTGTTTTGTATTAACTCGGTATTTTGCAAAAAATATATGGGAAATGTTGCTTTTTCTTCCTAAATTAGCGACCTTTGTAAACTGAATTTCAATCCCAAAGTTGTAATAGCTAGATATTAATGAGAAATTTTACTTTCAATATTAGAATAGAATGTATGAGCATGCATTTTTTCTAGAATTATCTGTTTCATCTTATTTTCTCTTTTATTTTAAAAATTTATGAATGGAAATACGAATGGCACGTGCACCATTCTAATAAGAGGTAATTAATCCTAAGTAAATGATTTGCATTTATGACCATAGTCAAAATGTGAACAATACTTAGGATTTTTATCTTTTATGGAGTAACATTTGATTCACACTTGGGTCTCTTTAAAAAATCATCATATTTTACTGAAATTTTCTTCCTTTATCAGAGTTTGACTTGTAAATTAACTTAAAATATATATTTATGGCCATAGTCAGGATATATATTGAAGGTTAATTTCATTTCAAACTCTATAAAAGGCACCAAAATGTATTTTATTCTTTATCTAAATTTAAATACAGATTATTTTATAATACATCTGTGACCATAGTCATGAATGTATTATAACTTTGATCTTATTTCAATTTTCCTAAAGAATGAAATATGTTTTTCAAGTCCAATTTTCAAAATTCTTTTAATTCATTCATCATTTAGGATAGAATTACATCATTTCTCCAGTTGTTTCAAGTTATCTTAAAAAATCCAAGTGATTTTGAGATAAATTTTTAAATGTTTTTCTCATTTCTCAAATCAATTCTCAATTCTTATTTATTCTCAATTCTATCTTATTTCAAAATTCAAACTTCAGCATTCCAATTTCAGAGTTCAATTCAACTTTAAAATTTCAAGTTCATCTCTAAATTCTAAATTCAACTTCCAAATCAGATCATATTTCAGAGTTCAATTCAACTTTGAAATTCCAAAATCAATTTAATGTTCTAAATCAAATTTCAAAGTTCAATTCAACTTTGGGATTCCAAGATTCATATCCTGATTTCAAACTTCAAGTTTTAAAAAAAACAAGTTTTATTCTCCATTCTCCATTCTCAAATTTCATCTAGATTTCTCAAATCTAATTCCAAATTCAAATTCCATCTGGATTCCTCAAATCCAATTCCATTTTTTTGATTTCCATCTGGATTTTGCAAAATCAATCTTCAAGTTCCATCTGGATTTTCTCAAATCCAATTCCATTGTCAAATCCCATCTTAAAATTCCAAAAAAATTCTAGAAATTTTGAATTCCAAATCTATTTCCAAAGTCCATTTTTCTTCAGAGATTTTAATTCCTTCTTTGAAATTTGAATTCAATTTCGGATTTTAAACTCAATCTTAAATTCAAGACTCATTCCCAATTTCAAATCCTATTTCCAAGTCCAGAATTCAATTCTATTTCTACATCCCATCTTGATTTTCAAATCCAAATCCCAAATCCATTTCCCATCTCTAGATCAGAATTCAATTTCGATACCAATTTCAAAATTTCAAATTGAATTTCCAATTCAAAATCTAAAGTCTGAGTTCAAATATCAAATTCAAAGATCTAATCTCTATTTCAAAATCAAAAATCAATTTTTGAATTCCAGAATCAGATTTCATTCAAACTCCAAGTCGGAAATCTCAAAATCAATATTTTTTCTCAATCGGACTCTAAACCCAGTCTTTCTCCTTCAATTCAACTTTTTTCCCAACCTCTGATTATTCCAAGACTTAGAACTTCAAAGTCTCTTCTCTCAAAACTATTTCAAGTCTTAAGCTTAGATTCAAGTCTTAAGCTTAGATTCAAAGCTTAAAGTCTTTCAAATCGATTTCAACTTTGTAAAAACCATTTTCTTCAAAGTATTTTCAAACTTATTTCAAAATCACTTGAAAAATCTCAAAAATTTTGAACTATTCTTCTCAAGAGTATACATCTTTGCATTCATATTACACAAGCATGATTCTTTGTGCATTTTAGACTTAGAATAATTTCTTAGACATTATTTAGGCAAAGCAAAAGGCATAAGTTTGATCCTTGGTTCAATTACCCTTGGTAAAGGTGCCAGGAACAGTTGAACCTCATACCGACGAGCGAATCCCATCTCTCGATTTTTTCCGCAAATTTTCAAAAATGGAGGCGAGTAATTTTTCAAAATATTTTCAAATAAAGGTAAAGTGAGACCTTGCAAAAGAGTTCCTCTCTTCTTTTTTTTTCTTTTCTCTTCTCTCTTCTTTCTATCTTTTATCCCCTTCAGAAAAGGAAAGAGGCTAAAAAGGAAAGAGAAGGAAGAGGAAAAGGAAAAGAGAAAAAATTTTATAATGATCACAGGAGTGGCGACCATGATGGGACTCATCTTTGTCCGGTCGGATTTATGCCTTTGCTTTGCTTTGATATTGTCTAAGTCATTATTCCTCAAATGTTAGCTTCACTTCCATGCAAACCTTAGGAGCCTAGACTATGTCCTAGCTGACATAATGCATATAGGATTTAAGTATGGTTTGGTAGGACCATATTGAAGAGATCTATTCATGCTCACTTAGACTTAGGTCTGAAATATAACTCTCCTCAATTCTAGGGTTTGAATGCAAACAATGTATGCAAGTTTGTGCTTCTTGTGATTTTTAAAATCTATCTCTTTAGGACTTTGCATTAGAAACATCTGATTTCTTGCATGTTGAATATGTTGTCAAAAACATCCCTACCTATATTGTCCCGGTCTTCATGTTGCTGGGTTGTCTAACTGAACCATAGTTCGGGAGAGAGCCTCACAACTGGACCACTTATTAGGGTTAACACCCCCTACCACGTATTTAAATGCAATAGTCCGAAGTATATCGGTAGGCGCTCAAGGATGTTGGGGAGCCATTACCTTAGAACTGGAGAAATATTTTTATGTCACGTACTTCGAGATTCGGCTTGAGTATATCGGTATATCTTGATTGGAATCAGATGATTTAGACCATAGAGTTAGGATTAAGGTCCTACAAGCCATTTCAAATATTGTATTTAGAGTCAGCCTTTTAGGGAGTGCTTTTTGTGCATCCTTGTTTATACAGCTGTGATTATGTGATGTTTGTTTATTCCTTATATATTTCCTTACATTTTAACTTTTCTAAAAATCCTTGATATTTATTTCAAAATTTCCTCTATTTTTCAAGATCCAGGTTGTATATTTCTCCTTCTTTATCCTTTCATAATTTTCTTAAACACTGGACATTTTTTCAAGGTTTCCTTGTATTTTTCGAAATCTGGGTATATATTTCTTTTCCTTTATTCTTTCAGAATAAATTTTTAAATCCTAGATATTCCTTTTAAGATTTCCTTGTATTTTCACAATATCTAGGTATATATTTCTCCTTTCATATTTCTTCAGAATTGTTTTCTAAAAACCCTAGATCTCTGTTTTGAAGTCTTCTTCAATTTTTCAAAAAGTCCAGGTGTATTTTTCTTTTCTTCTTCTGATTTCTTCAATTCTTTTGATCCTGCTTGCAATTTTTCAGATTTCAAATCTTGCCATCTATTTTGAAAACTTTTTTTTCTTCCTATCTTTCAGTGTATCTTCTAAATTCTATTCTTTGCCTTTTCACGATAAAAAACTATTTTGTCAAGTGATGTCATTTTCAAAATAGTATTTGTTCATATTCTAATTGTTTATTCTATCTCACAGAGAAACAATGTGATTGTCGCAATTTTATGTGACGACCCAATCCCTAGTAATGGGGTATCTTTTTGTCAACCTGATTCCTTCTTTTGTCAAAATTTCTTCCAAAATTCTTTTTTCTAAACATCCCACCTTTAAGTTCTCCTATTTTTCTCAAATAGCCTTCTTCAAATATTATTTTTCTTTCCCAGTTATACTGGGGCATTTATTTTTATTATTTTATGAAAATTCATTTTTTCAGAAAACCTGTTTGCAGGGAGGATCAAACAAACTCTTTTTCCTCAATTTTTATCAATTTTCATTAATCTTTTGTCAATCTTTATCAATTTTATCAATTTTTATCCTTCTTTATTAATTTTTATCGATTTTTCATCAATTCTTTTAATTTTTGTCAATTCTTTTTATTTCAACCCCCCTTTCAGGTTAAGGGATAAACCTGAATCTCATTCTCTGAGGTATTTTCCCTTTCAGGTTAAGGGATAAACCTGAATCATTTTCTATAATTTCCTCAATTCTCATCAATTTTATTCAATTTCCCTTTTTATCTTTTTTTTTTTAAATCTGAGTTCTGACTCAGGTTTCCCTTTTTATCTTTTCTTTTGAAGTTCTGGGTTTCGACTTGGACTTCCTTTTGGATCCAATGCCAGCATTACACCAATCGTTGCTTTGAAAATTTGAGTTTCAAACTCGGGTTTTCCTCTTTTTATCTTTTTAAAATCTGAGCTCCGACTCGGGTTTCCTTTTTATCTTTTCTTCTGAAGTTCCGAGTTTCGACTCGGACTTCCTTTTGGATCCAATGCTTGTATTGGACCAATCGTTGCTTTGAAAATTTAAGTGCCAAAACTCGGGTTTCCCTTTTTTATCTTTTTAAAATCCAAGTTCCGACTCGGGTTTCCTTTTTATCTTTTCTTCAGAAGTTCTGAGTTCCAACTTAGATTTTCTTTTGGATCCAATGCTCGCATTGGACCAATCGTTTCTTTGAAAATTCGACTTCCAAACTCGGGTTTTCCCTTTTTTCCTTTTCTTTTGAAGTACCGAATTCCGACTCAAACTTCCCTTTTAGATCCAATGTGCGAGTTGGACTATTTTTCTTTTGAAAATCTGGGTTCTGACTCAGGTTTTCATTCCCATTCAGGATAAAGGATAATCCTGAACCATTCATAGAAGCAACATAACCTTCTATAATGGTCCTTCAAATTCCAGTTTTTTACACTGGTCCTTCAAATTCCAATTTTTATGTTGGTCCTTCAAATTCCAGTTTTTACACTGGTCCTTCAAATTCAAGTTTTTACACTGGTCCTTCAAATTCCAATTTTTATATTGGTCCTTCAAATTCCAGTTTTTACACTGGTCCTTCAAATCCCAGTTTTTACATTAGTCCTTCAAATTCCAATTTTTACATTGGTCCTTCAAATTCCAATTTTTACATTGGTCCTTCAAACTTGAGTTTTTACACTGGTCCTTCAAATTCCAGTTTTTACATTGGTCCTTTAAATTCCAGTTTTTACACTGGTCCTTCAAATTCCAGTTTTACACTGGTCCTTCAAATTTCAGTTTTTACACTGGTCCTTCAAATTCCAGTTTTTACACTGGTCCTTCAAATTCCAGTTTTTACACTGGTCCTTTAAATTCTAGTTTCTCAAATTGGTCCTTCAAAATTTCAATTTTTCAAATTGGTCCTTCCAAACCCAGTTTAGCACTGGTCCTTTATCAAAATCCTTCCCAAACTCCAGTTTAATACTCGTCCTTTACCAAAATCCTTCCCAAACTCTAGTTTAATGCTGGTCCTTTACCAAATTCCTTTATCAAAATTCTTTACCAAACCCAATTTCCAATTGGTCCTGCGAGATCCAGTTTTACTAGTCGAGATTTTCAAAAACAAAATGTTCAACCTAAGGTCCTTGCAAAATCTATATTGAGTGATTATTTCACAAAAGATTCTCAAAAACTTTGCCAATTTGCTAAAAACATTTGTTGATTCCAATATTTTACTGCACAAAAGAATCACCTCAGATTACCTCTAGTATTTTTTTCAAAAGGATGAAGCTTTTTGTGAAAAAGGATAAAATTTAAATCTTTTCTCTATTGATCAACCAAAAGGACGTAAGAAATATCCTTGGTATGATTAGCGAAAGAAATATTCAATGATGTTGAAAAGCTAGAATTGAATTGATATTGATCATAGTTATGGCGCATATTTAAAGACAATTTTCAGGCAATCAAACAGTAGAAATATCCTGAGCGATAAAAAAGAATCCACTAAGTCCATATCTCCTCATTCATTTAAGCTGCAATTAAATATCTGCAAAGGGATCTCTCAATCATCGTGAAGTTGAAGACTGATGGATGAGTTAGATCCCCGGGGCCAAAGAAGATTTGGATCATCTCCGAGATAAAGGAGTTTGTGACGGATCCTTCTAGGAAAAGTTCATATCACCGCCAAGTTAAAGGCGGATGCGATGAACCTCCCAACAATCCCTAAAAGATATTTAATTTCTGCTATCATCAAGAGATTTTCAACCAAAGAGACAATACTATCAGTATAATTCCTGAGACAAAGAAGGATTGAAGCATCTTTAAGTTGAAGGAGTTTATGACGTACCCGTCCCAGAAAAAAGAAAAGAAAAGTTAGGACATCTCCAAAATGAAGGATGATGTAATAAACTTCTCGCCAAAAATCTAAGAAAGCTCAATGTCTAAAAAAGAGTGCAAAAAAGATCATGAGAAAACCCCTAGATATCAAACTACCAAAATTGTTAGAAATCATCTTTTCTTATGCAAAATTCTTTTATCAGTATCTTTTCACTACTTGCTTTTATGAAATTGAGAATATATCTTTTCTTTTCATATCAAGGAAATGGATAGCTTCCTTGAAGAAAATCAACAACGCTAAAAATATGGACTTGACTCTTGAATCCAGGGAGTTAACCTTTGGAGGAAATACTCTAGGTAAAGGAGGGAATATCTGTTGCACATACACGCACATTTTCAAGCCTTTGAATCAACTACAATTTCATCTTTTTGGCAAAATTTTCTAGTTATCTAAAAATGAAATAAATGCTCAATACCTATTTTGATGCAACCTAATAGGGTTTACATTTTCAAAAAGAGTTGCCTCGCTCCTCAAGGTATTTTCACCCACTCAGGTTAAGGGTTAAACCTGAACTGTTTCTGCGAAAGGTCATCTATTTTAAAAGCTGATTTAGTCTTATCAATGAGACGCCCAAGATCATCCCTTTACAAGCTTTAGGGAACCCCCTTTCTTCCTTTTGCAAACCCCTCTCAGATTTGTTGTCCAAACTCCGAAGGTCCCATCATGGTTTCTTCATTCGAGGATTCTGTATGGTCATCCCCTTCAGGTTAAGGGTTAAGCCTGAACCTCATTTTTCCATGAGGTATCGTCCTCTTCAGGTTAAGGGTTAAGTCTGAACCTAGTTTTTCAATGAGGTATCATCCCTTTCAGGTTAAGGGTTAAGCCTGAACCTCATTTTTTACGAGGTATCATCCCTTTCAAGTTAAGGGTTAAGCTTGAACCTCATTTTTCCACGTGGTATCGTCGACTTCAAGTTAAGGGTTAAGCCTGAACCTCATTTTTCCATGAGGTGTCATCCCTTTCTGGTTAAGGGTTAAGTCTGAACCTCGTTCCATGAGGTACCGTCCGTTCAGGTTAGGGTTAAACCCGAATCTTGTTTTAACGAGATAGTTCTCCCAGTTCCATCATGGCTTTCCCCGTCAAGGAATCCATGCCCATCATATTCATTCAGGGAAAGATCATGCTTGAGCTTCATCTCACAAGACATTTTTCTCAAAAATGTCCCATCAAGGTCCTCATGTATTCCTTTCCCATTCAGGTAAGGGTAGAACCTGAAATTCATCTTGAGATATCTTCGTCCCATCCAGGTTAAGGGCTAAACCTGAATCATTTCAGAGAGCTTATCTTGTCTCACCCATGAGACATGATCAAAATTCCTATCTTCACCATTTTGGGATCTTCATCCCAAAGTCCCATCACGATTTCCTCATTTTCTGTTATCCAGTTATCTCATTTTCGAGGATTTTGTCTTTTCAAAGCCATTCAGGATAAGGTATTGATCCTGAGAACAATGCTTTTCAAAATAATTCTTCCACACCCAGTTCAGATTTTCTGACTGGGCATTTTTCAAAATTTGGTGTGTTTTCTTTGCCACTAAGCTCGGCTTTCAACCAGTTTAGTAGCAAAGAGGGACATCTGTGAACACCTCAATTTTTTCAAAAATTATAAAAAATTCCTTTTTTGCCCCTAACCTTCATTTTCTGAATAATTAAGTCAGTTTTTTTTATCAAAATTCCATTTATTTCTCGGATTCACTGGAATCCAAATCCATTTTCATATCTGACTCAATTTCAGATCTAGATCTGATATCAAAATCCAATTCTGAGTCTCGTTATTCAATTTTCAAATCAAAATTATAAAAATACAAAAATAGTTTTCTGAATGGCTCAAGTAGTTCATCTGATGTCCATTTAGATTCATTGCTCTATATTCCTTGATTTGAGATACTGTGAACACTCCAAATTTTTCAACATCTTGTAAATGTTCTCTTTTTGCCCCTGGTCTCCATTTTCTGAGTAAATTGAGTCATTTTCACTCAAAATTCCAGTTTATTTCCCGGATTTACTGGAACCAAATTCATTTTATATATGACTCAATTTTGGATCCGGACCCAGTCTTAAAATCCAAATCTGAGCCTCGCTATCCAATTTTCAGAATTAAATTACAAAAATGCCAAAATAGTTTCCAAATGGCTCGGACAGTCCATCCATCATTCAATTGGATCCACGCCCCTGTATTTCTCGATTCGAGGTGAAAAACTCAAATATTTCCTAAAAAACCTGGATCCAAACCCGTTTTCTGAAGAAATTTCCAAAAGGTTAACCCTGAGATCTCAGAAAACCCCTCTTTTGTAAATATTTCCCAAAAATACAAAAATATAGCTTTAAATCTCTTATTTTCCCTTAAGTTTTAGAATTTTATTTCAAAGATACCAAAAAATATAGAAATTGAAGAAAATAATAAAAAATCAAAAATACAAAAATACAAAAAAAGAGATGGGTTAAAACCCCCTTTTTGAAAAACCATCTTTTTGCTTAAAACCACCTTTTAGAGAATTTCTCAAAAAGGAGACACCTTTTAGAAGTTTCCAAAAAATAACTTTCGGACCTCCCACGAAAAACCTCAATGGCCTCCTCCGCTGCCAAGGAGAAACCGCAAGAGAGAGCTCCATCAGCCCTTGGATCAGCATCTTCGTCCTCTCCCATCGATCTCCAACGAACTCCCCTTCCCTTCCCAATCCTTCTTCTCCCCTCTTTAAAAGGGCACGAGAAGGAAGCCCTCAGCATCCACTATTCACCCAATCCATTATCATCCATCACCATCCGTCATCGTCTCTCGCACCCCCCTCTTACGCATCTCTGCTTCTTCTTCTTCTTCTCGACTACCTCCTTTCTTTCTTTTCCCCTGTTCGAAGGAATCAAATGCATTCGGTATTTAGAGGAAAGACTTCTCTTCTACACAGCTTCAATAAGGTAAGCGTCGATTTCTTCTTCCCGAAATATATCTTTTTTTTTACTTCAATCTTCGGTAGAGATTCCGCTTTATAACATTCTTCTGTTTTAATTTTATTTTCCTTTGTTTTCTTTCCATCGTGAGGCACCAAGGGTGAGATCGACCTGCATATAGTAGGATCGATCCACCCATTGCCAAATTAACGGAATCATCACATTCCGACACATTGATTTCCCATTTTCATTGATCATTTCCTATTTCGTTCTGATCTCAGTATTAATTAGTTTTGAATTTTAATTCTGGTTTTCTTTGTTTGTTTCTTAGCTTCTATCTCATTTATATTTTTCTATTTTGATTTCTGTTTCAATTTGTAGTTTCGAGTTGCCTGATCCTCGTTCGATTCCTGTTTCGATTCATGCTTCGTTTCTTTTTTTTATCGTTTCTTTTCTGTTTGTATATTATTTCAATTTCTATTTGCATTTCGCTCTGCCCGTTTTGACTTTTGTTCTGATTACAATTTTTTGTCTATTTGCATTGATTCCCGTTTGATTTCTTTTTTTCTTTTTTCTTTTTTTGATGTTGTGTTATATGTTCTTAATGTATTCGTTCATGTTATTACCCTGTATTCATCTGTTCCTTTGCTCCCCAATTCATCGCACGGGCTGCACTTCTCAACTTTACTCCATTTTTCTTTTGATCTGGCAATAGATAGGTGACTTCAGATTATGTTCCTTTCTTTAATCTCTGAAATAAAGAATCCGTAGTGATGTGTCTCGCCTAATAAGATTAGGTTCCCATATTTACTCATTAATAACTATCTCACTCTAATTCGCCATGAATTCTAATTTGAATCATCGTGAAATCAGTTGGTATGACTATTATGTTGTAATCCTTCTCTCATATGTTCATCATCTTTTTTTTTTTATTATTATTTGTTTTGTTCTTGTTCTTTTCCTGCTTCAATTGCCTTTGCAGAATCAATTATTCACCATGTAAATCCGTTGTGCATCTGTTTCACTGTATATTTCATTGTGAAATTCACTGTGTAAGACCAATTACCCTCTAAGTATTTATCTTAGTATCTCCTTGCGTTGGTATTTTAAGCTCGTGATGTGGGTTGTGGTAACGTGTGCATAAATCTTTCCTACGTCTTCAAAGATGTATCCAGTAAAATGATAATGCAGCATGATGCTGACGTTCCAGGAGCATTACCTCTAAGTAATGTATACAATGGCAGATAATTCCTTTTCAGAATATGTTTCTATAGTGCTCATGGCTCAGGACAATGATAGAGGAGACACCATAGTTGGTTTCTGGAGGTTGTGTATTTTGCATAATAAATGACCCATCAAGTTGTTGTGCTAAAATCAATCAACCTGAGAACTCGAGTGGCTCTAATCATTTACAACATACTTGTTTGTTGCATTTGTTGTATAAAACTCACATACTGTATAGTGTTTTATTATCAATACTTGTATACTACATCTGTCATTTCAATTCACTATCCATTGTTGTGATTTTCCATATCATCAATGTACGATACTTACACTTTCACTAGTACACCACATTTATATATCAGTGTTCTCTATTTCTGCACATCATTTCCATATAGATATTGAGTCCAATAACATCACCTGCATATCATATTAGGCACATCCTATTCGCATCCAATAATGTTGCATAAGCACCCATTCATCCAATTGATAGTATCACATATTCGCGTCAATTTTAAGCTATGGATAATGCAATAAGCAGTTTGAGATTCTCCTTATTGACGCACATTTGATGTTCTTACTTACTGCAAAATGATAACACTACTCTTGATCCCTGTGTTCACAAAACCCTTGTCACCCTGTTAAAGTTGCTTTCATGGAATTGAAAAGCTCAGATTAAAATCTCAATGCTAATATTCACTCAGAAGCTTAGCTGCTATAGCTTATTATGATCCACATTGGCAAATCTATAAGGGAGTTGAGTATATCTGCCCAAACCTCCCAGTTCTGATATTCACTAATCTAGTAGTTAGTGAGCCAGTGGGTTATGTATGTTCGAAAAGGGGATGCCGCAAGTGTGAAGATAATATGGCCCAGGCTAGATACACTTTGGTTCGGTCAAGATTGGATATTGGCCTTGGTTTTGCCATTTGGAGGTACTAATGGAAGCAGATTCCCCGTTTTATCTTGAACCATTATCATAGCACTACCACAGCAATATTTGCATCCTCATCACCATATCCTAACTACTACACATAGCACTCACTCCACCATGCACGATTTGCTGTAAGACATTTTGCCTAGCAAATGCAAAAAAAAAACAGTTTTCTGAGTTAATGTTGAACATCTACTTTGCCACTGTGGCATCAAGTCTTCCTAATTAGGCTAGGAAACACTTGATTTGCTAGGCATTCAATACACAACAACCACCTGTATATCCATGGCCAGTTCTGGTTCAATTGCTTTTTCCCTCATTTCTTATTTCCTGCACCACATATCATGTTATTTATATGTCTATTTATAGTGCATTTTAACATGTTTCTTAGACAATAGCATATGGCTGTAACTCAACATGACCACGCTGCCATTACATCAATATTTATAGCCTAGTTGGTGATGTCCACTAATCCTTGTTCAATTAATGGCTTTTTTTGTATATCATGATGTGATTACAGTAGCTACATTTTGTACATAGGTCATCTAGGGTTATACATCTGCCAATTTTTGCATTAGTCTGATTACAATGCATCACCACCTGTTGCATATCCACTTAGGCGTCACTAACCTCTTCACTGCATTTGCATCAAATCCTGTGTAACATTTACTCAGTACAGCTACACTCCCTGTATCTCCACACTGCACACCTCTGCACGTTTTCATTTACACTTACACTCTCAGTCACACATCACCCTTTCATTTCATCATCTCATTGAGGCTTTTGCAGCTACATTTCTATGCTTACCTATAGCACTAATACCACTATCACCTAAGCCTTTGCACTAAAACCACTTCATTGCTACCTCTTGTATACAAACCCTACCCTGTTAGGAATGATCATAGTAGCTCACAGTTACTGTATATTTCACACTTCAGCACCTCCCTCACAGTAACACTTCAACTGCCTCATTGCCTTGACTGACCTCTTCTTGGGATGAACCCTGTCATCTTTACATTTTCACTTTCTCCACTGCTGCACTTGCACACTGTCATCTGGGCAAAACCCTTTGTGCACTTCCCACTTATAGTACCCACCTCCACCTGTGCACAACACCATCATGTATATCTTATATTTCGCCAATGTATAACACCTTTATGACTAACCACTATAACTCATAGCAGCCCACATACTGCTATAATTTTTTGATGATTCGTTAGTGGCTATACTTTGATCCCCATGGTCTATAGGCTTCTCATTAGGCATGTACATTTTTTTTTAGCTCAGTGTATGATATATTTGTTTCTATTAGTATAATGCATCAAATGTGCACCTCCATGTAGATCTCCTCATTGGTGGAATCACTGCATATACATCTTTCTCACTGGCATTTAGGCACCATCATATTGCATTTTAGTTTCAATATAAACTCCTAGTTTCTTTTCCACGTTTCATATTTTCTTTTATGCTAACTTTGTTTTTGCATGAAATATATAGAAAATGTTAATCTCCTTCCTAGATTAGGATTCTATTATTTCAATTCAAGTGTAATAGCTAGATTATAAATGAGAAATTTACATTTTCAATCTTACATTAGAATGTATGAGCATGCATATTTTCTAGAAATACTTGTTTCGTATCATTTTTCTCCTTTATTGTAAAATTTCATAAATGGAACACGAATGGCACATGCACCATTCTAATAAAAGGTGATTAAACCCTAAGTTGATGATTGTCATCAATGGCCATAGTCAAGCTGTGAACAAAACTTATGGTTTTCATCTTTTATGGAATAACACTGGATCTACACTGGATCTCCTTCAAAAATCATCATATTTTTCCAAATATTTTTTTCTCCTTTATCAAAGTTTAATTTAAAATTAGCTCAAAATATATATCAATGGCCATAGTCAGGATATATTGAGAGTTAATTTCATTTTAAACTCTATAAAGACACAAAAAAATGTATTTTATTCTTCATGTGAATTTAAATATAGATTATTATATAATACATTTTATGGCCATAGTCAGAGATGTATTATATCCTCAATCCTATTTCGATTCATTTAAAGAATGAAATATGCTTTTCAAAATCCAATTTTAAAATTCTTTTAATTCATTTATCATTTAGGAATAGAGTTACATCATATTTTCAAAATTCTTTTTCAAAATCCAAGTGATTTTGAGATAATTCTTCAAATACCTTCTTCATTTCTCAAATCAATTCTTATTTATAAAATCAAATTCAATTCTGTCTCATTCCAAAATTCAGAATTCAATTTCAAAGTCCAATTCGACTTTGAAATTTCAAATTCATTTTTATATTTAACTTTGAAATTCCAATTCAAATCAAATTTCAAAGTTCAATTCAACTTTGAAATTCCAAATTTATTTCCAGGATTCAAATTCAAATTCAATTTAAGCATTTTGATCCAATTTTCAAAGTTCAATTTCTAATTCATCTTCTGATTTCAAAACTCAAGCTTTAAATTAATTTTTTTTTTCTCATTGAGTCTTGATCAATGTTTTGATATTGATTTTTGAATCTCAAAATTAGATTTCTCCTAAGTTTTAAATTCAAAAATCTGGATTTCCAAAATCTAGATCCATCAATAAGTCTCATTTGGATCTTCAAAATCCCAATCCTTCTGGGATTCTAGATTTAGAACCCAATTTCACCTCGGATTTAAATCCAACTCTATCTTGGATTCTGGACTTCGGATCCAATTCCATTTAGGGTTCCAGATTTCTGATTCAACTCCATTTTTTGGATTCCAGACTTCGGATCCAATTCCATATAGGGTTCCAGATTTCGGATTCAACTCCATTTTTTGGATTCCAGACTTCGGATCCAATTCTATATAGGATTCTAGATTTTGGATTCAACTCCGTCTTGGATTCCAGACTTTGGATCCAATTCCATTTAAGATTCCAGACTTCAGATCTAATTCCATTTAGGATTCTAGATTTCAAAACCAATTCTATTTTCCGATCACATCTGGAGTTCTTAAATCCAAAATTCCATCATGACTTCGAACTTTAAATCTAGAATCCAATTCCATTTCAAATTACATCTCCACTTTGAAATCCATATTCAAAATTCAAATTCAAAGTCCATTTTGACTTTTGAAACTTCAGTTTTTCTATCTTAGCTTCAAATCCCCCTTTCTCTTCATTCTTTTCAAATCAAGACTTATTTTCCCAAACTCTGATTATTTTAAAACTTAGAACCTCAAATATCTTTTCAGATCTATCTCAAGTTCTAAGTTAGATTCAACTTTCAAAAATCATTTCTTCACTCCATTATCATATTTATTTCAAAATCAGTTGGAAAATCCCAAATTTCCAAAACTATTTTTCTTAAAAGAGCATATATCCTTGCATTCACACAAGCATGATTCTTTGTGCATTTTAGACTTAGAATAAATTCTTAGATAATATTCTAACAAAGCAAAAGGCATAAATTTTGATCCTTGGTTCCATTACCCCTGGTAAAGGCGCCAGGAATGGTCGAACCTCGTACCGATGAGCGAGCCCCATCTCTCTTTTTCCCTCAAATATTTCAAAACGGAGGCGAGTAATCTTTTAAATCTTTTCGGAAATTAAGGTCAAGTGAGACCTTCGCAAAAGAGTTCCTCTCTCTCTTCTTTTTTTTTTCTCTTCTCTCTTTTTTTTCTCTCCTTATTTCCCCTTCAGAAATGAAAATAGAGGTTAGAAAGGAAAAGAGAAGGAAGAGAGAGAAACCAAGAGGAAAATTTTTGCGATGATCACAGTTTTGGCGACCGTGATGAGACTCATCTTCGTCCGGTCGAATTTATGCTACTTTCTTTGCTTTGTTATTATCTAAGTCTTTATTCTACAAATGTCAGCTTTATTTCCATGCAAACCTTAGGAGCCTAGACTCTGTCTCAGCTGACATAATGCACATAGGATTTAAGTATGGTTTGGTAGGACCATATTGAGGAAATCTATTCATGCTTACTTAGACTTAGGTCTAAAATACAATTCTCCTCAATTCTAGGGATTGAATGTAAACAATGTATGCAAGTGTATGCTTCTATTCATTTGAATTCTATCTCTTTTAGGACTTGCATTAGAGCTTTCTGGTTTTATTGCATGTTGAGCATGTTTTTTAAAACATCCCTACCTATATTGTCCCAGTCTTCACGTTGCTGGGTGTCTCATTAAACCATAGTTCGGGAGAGAGCCTCACAACTGGACCACTTATTTGGGTTAACGCCCCCCTACCATGTACCTAAGGGTCATAGTCTGAGGTACATCAGTAGGTGCTCAAGGATGTTGGGAAGGCATTACCTTAGAACCGGAGAATTATTTCTATGCCACGTACTTCGAACTTCGACTTGGGTATATCGGCATACTTTGATTTGAATCAGATGATCTGAATCATAGAGTTAGGATTAAGGCCCTACAATCCATTTCAAATATTGCATTTAGAGTGAGCCTTTAGGGAGTGCTATGTGCGCATCCTTGTTTGTGCAGCTGTGATTATGCGATGTTTTCCTTTTTTTCTCCTATATATGTCAAACCTTCTTCCAAACCCTGGGTATATTATTCAAAATTTCTCCTTATTTTCAGAAACCCAGGTGTATATTTTTTCTACATTCTTTTTTATATACCAAACTTTCTTCAATAAACCCTGAAAACTTCTTTTAAAATTTCCTCGATGTTTCAAAAATTTCCAGGTTTGCATCTATTCTTCAAGAGTCTATCCATAAGTCCTCATTCTATCTGATTCTCTTTATTCTTCTTTGCCCCAGTATTATTTTGATGGCGTCCAATTCCCTCGATGTTGTCTTTCCCAGAGATCATGTCTTCTATCAGATTAAAGATGGACTCCCAGTTCATTGGGCTATCTAGACCCATTCCTTCTTCCCCCGGTGGTATTATTCTTGGTTCGCCACCTTCTCACGCATGTTCCCAAACCACTTGGATGATTGTGGATTGGAGATGGCATCGACTGTGGGCAAGCAAATCATCAATGGAAGTCTGATTCAGGCTATGACAGAGCGATGGAATCCACGTACCTGTACATTTTGGTTTCCGTGGGGAGAAATGACTCTACAGATGGACAAATTCAATGACATTATGAGATTGCTCGAACCAGCTGGTCAGCCAGATGATCTTTTCGAGCAACAGTTCCTGATCAACATCAAAAGGGTAAATGATCGAGAAGCTTTGGCCAGAGCAACAGGGAGCAGATCTTGGCCTCTCACTAAGATCATCGGAAGTCAGTTCATCGACCTGTTTGGACTCTTTCACAAATACGGAGCTTACAAAGAAATTGACACCTTGTCTCGAGGAGCAAAAGATAGAATTCAACATGCCATGATCCTATCCACAGTGGGGTTAGCTTTTTTTCAGGACGATCAAAATTTCATCGATGTCAGAGTTGCCCAACTCTTTCGAAGATGGGGAAGCAAGCAGACCCGTCAGCTTTCAGTTTCTGTGGCAGCCTTGGCTTTTCTTTACCGAGGCTTGGCTCGTTTCGCTCTTGGAGAGACCATTCTGGTGGAAGGATGCACCTATGCCTATAGTCGTGGTTCTTGCAACATGTGCCATCAAAGGCTAGTTCCTTCAGATTCAACAGTAAGACACCAAAGTCAGCCATTCAGTATTGAGCTTTAATCAAGAATCTGCCTCAGGAAGAGATCATTTGGGATTACTTCGACAGGTGAGAATCAGTTCTTCGCTACAGTTATGCTCGTAGTAAGCGCTACAGATTGCTTGGCCCCTTCTTCTGTGTCGATTATCAGCCAGAGAGGTGTCTCAGACAGTTCTCGCAGTGGCAGGTTTGTGCCAACATCCACTTCCCGATGGGTAATATGCCAGAATTCAATCTGCAGTCGGATCGGTGGTCTGGGGCATACCATGTAACCAAATATACTTGGGATTCCTTCATTTCTCTATCTGTGTTTCTTGGATCAAATGTATCTACTGAATATCAAGAGTAGTGGCGAACTGTCTGTCCACCCTCTCTTTGTCTCTGAATCTATTATCAATAAAATTTATTTTTTGCTCTACCGAAAAGTTGTTTGGGCCAAATTTTACTCTTTTGTTTCATAAATGGTCATGATTGTTGTGACGACCTCATCCCTGGTAATGGGATATTCCTCGTATTCTTCTTCAAAGTCTTTTATCATGGTTGACGACCTCGCCTAGGTAACAAGACACATTTTTTCTGTTATCATGAAAATGGTAACACAATTATCACAAGTCTGGTGATGACCCAATCCCTGGTAATGGGATAACCTTAAAAAAATTATTTACCAAAACCCTCCATTTCTGCTTTTCTTGAAAAAATTTCAAAAGAGCTTCTTTCGCGCTCTAACCATTCCCTCATTCTGCAGGAAAACTTTGGCATCTCAGAATGGTTCAGACTAGAAGTGGCAGGCAAACCGTTCAGCAGCACAGTGATAGCGAGATATAGGAAATGAACTCTCCCAGGTTGTCTAGGGGACATGGCTCAGAAGAGGAAGATGACATTGATCCTGCCATGTACAAAGTGTTTCAGAAGATGATGTCAAAAATGATGTCTGAGCAAGCTGGTGCCGGTTCGAAGAAAGCAGCATCTAAAAACAAAATCAAGAGAAAGCCCATCAAAATGCATGTGAAGATTAGTAAACAAAAGGTCCAGCGTGACAGCACCTCTGAGGACACAGAGTCAGCAGAAGAGGATTCTGAAGAAGAAGAGCAGCATATGTTTATCCCAAAGCATTTGCGATAGTCCAAGAGGGTGGTTGAAGAGCCTGTATCAGTAAACAAACCTAAGTACGGGGCCCCCACAGAGGACTCAATCCAGGCATTGACCAAGATAGTCAAGGATTTACAAATTCGAGATAAAGGAAAGAAAGTATATACCAGACATGACTTCTACCTTGGATTGGATGGAGATAGCAGCTTGAAGAACCTCCCCAGAAAGTTTATTAAGTTTGATGGATCCGGCGATCCCAAGGCCCATCTTGCAATATTTTTCGCGGAATGTGTCAAATTCAGTGAAGATAACTGTGCTTCCCTCGCAGTTTGGAAGGCATAGCTGCTAAGTGGCATGCAGAGCATGTCAACCCCATTGAGTTGCAAGATTTCGATAAGGTCGTCAACCTGTTCATTGAGCGATTTCTATTCAACACAAAAGCTTTGCCCATGCTCAATCATTTATACAACCTCAAGCAAGAAAGCAATAAAAAGGCCAGAGATTTCATCCGTAAATGGAGAAGTATTTGCAACAAGATAAGAAATTCCATCTCTGAGGAACATGCCCTCCAAATTATTTTCAACAACTTCTCACAGCCTTTAAGAAACCTCATCTCCACATACTCGTCTAAATCATTCATTGAGTTGACAGAACGAGCAAAATGACTCGTAATGGGAATAAAAAATGGAGTATATGAGGGCATTACTCTGGTCAAGAATGCCCAGGATCAAAAGAAAAAGGCACATTTTACTTACTCGGACGACACCCCAGGCAACAGTCAAGGCAGTGACAACAAGAATGGCAACAACAGTGGAACAAAATCTGATCAGAACAGAGGAAGAAAAGGAATGTTCTTCAAGAACAGTGACAAGCCTCTCTCAAGTGGTCCCCAACAAAAAGGGGATCTTCACGAGAAACCCAAACACATTAATTGGAGTAGGGATCACAAATTTACTCATTTAGATCAGCCTTTGGAAAAAGTCCTGGAATACCTATTGTCCCATGGAATGGTTAAACTTCCCAAAATCGCAGATCCTCCAGTGATCATGGGAAGGTTCAAAGAGCAATTTTGCAAATTTCACAGGACAATGGGGCATGATATAGAGTACTGTTTCATCCTCAAGCATTTGATTCAAAACTGCATTGATAAGAATATCCTCATAGAAGATGAAGAAGAAGGAAAAATGGAAATCCTGCCAGCTCCATTCCTGAATCATTCTGCAACAACCATCTCAAAATGCTTCTTTCTTCCACAAAACCATATATGTCCGTGCTCCAGTGAGGATATAAGTATCCATCATCAGGTCATGGTTCTGCATCGGGACCAGCCTACACCCAAGAAAATAAACATTATCTCAATCCTGAGTCAGATGAACTCATCAGCTGAGAACAAAAGGGTCCCAGGTTTGTCCAAGAAGTTCATTAAAAAGCAAGTCCCTACAGAAGAGGATGAAACCTCTAAGGCAGCTGAAGAGCGAGCCAATTTGCTCCAGAAGCCAGTCACGTCACTCTTCAATGTTTCAATGCTGGAACTTACTCGTGATTCCCTAAAGCATCAAGAAATGCTAAATGATCTGTTAAGAAAGATCAAGGTGAAGCTAGACACTACTCCAAAAGATATGGCGCAAATTGTAAATCAGACAATGACCAATACGCCTATCACCTTTTCAGATGAGGACTTGCCAAAACCTCATTTTTTTCATAACAATGCATTATATATTGTGGTAAGAACCAAGGGCATGACTGTCCCGCACATTCTCGTTGATGGAGGTAGCAGCCTCAATATTTGCCCAGAGATGACAGCAAAAGCCTTGAGATTGAAAGAAGAAGAATGCGTGCCTAATCCAATTACAATCTACGACTTCGATAACCATGGGCAGACTGCAAACGGAAAAATCTTTTTAGAAATTTTCATCAACTACTCAGTACATACCGTTCTGTTCCATGTCGTCAATGTGCCGCCCACCTACAATCTTTTATTGGGACAAACATGGATCCATAATGCCAATGATGTTCCGTCGACCCTCCACCAATGTATTAAATGGTCCAAGGGAGGGATGATCACCACCATTCTGGGAGAGGATCCCGAAGAGAGGCTGCGACAACCAATGATCCCCCATCCAACATTTGCAGTTGACATTCCGAGCATCCAAGAAAGTGATGAAATCAACCTCAGCGAGAGTTAGGGAGGCCGAAGCTGAAGGATGTTAAGGAAGAAGAAAATACGGCAGCCATGGTCCAATGGCAAGGACCTCATTTCTTCAAGCTGGGAGGACGTATCAACTACACTTCCTTCAAAGATCATCCCTTATTCCATCAGTTTTTCAAGGCTAAAAGGGGATTTGATCTGCTGATAAAGCATGGGTACCAGCCATTTCGAGGTATGGGAAAGAATGAAGATGGTATAGTGGAGCCGATAATTCCTGCTCCACATTCAGTCAGTTCAGGGTTGGGGTTCGCTGGCCAAGCCTCCAGTGAAGGAACCATATTTGTCAGAAGAACCAAATAAGGAGGATAATGCCTTAGTTTTCCAGCTTTCTGTTTCCTCAGTTCGTCTTGTATGGATGACACAGTCCCAGTCTTTTGTGTCCTCTGTCAGTCTTGTAAATATTTGGTCTTTGTTCTCAACTTTATTAAATTAATGAAAGCTTGACCTTCTCTTCACATTTGAGTGTCTATCATTCTTGCTTATATTTTGTTTATGCCATTATTCCTTCCTTTTATACAAAAGTTTGTTTTGGGCTTGTACTTTTCCTTAAAAAAAACCTTCTTGGCATTTTTAAGATCGTCGAAACATGGCTTCTGAATCCATAAAAAGGTTTATTATCAATCCTAATATCTCCCAAAATTATTCAAAGCTGACAAGAATTCATAAGATAAAGGCAAGAGCAGGGGTCAGCAAGGCAACAGAGCAGATCAAAGAGCTAGCAGAATTTGATTCAACTATTCAAGAATTGCCAGAATTTTCTCATATCCAAAAGCAGGATGAACCATTGTCTTTGGTTCAAGATCCAACTGAAGATATCGACATTGGATCAGAAGATGATCCAAAAATCCTTAAAATCGGTTCGGGCCTAAATGAAGATGAGAAAGCAAGACTCATCCAGTTTCTTAAGCAGCATCAAGAAGTATTTGTCTGGACTTATGAGGATATGTGAGGATTGAATCCTAAGCTGGTTGAGCATAGACTCAAGTTGAAACCAGATTCCAGACCAATCAAGTAGAAACTGAGGAAGTTAGACCCTCGAGTTAAGCAGCAAGTTAAGGAAGGGCTTGAAGATTTGTTAAAAGCAGGCTTCATCCGAGCCATTGATTATCCGAATTGAGTGGCAAATATCATAGCAGTTCCTAAAAAGAACGACAAAGTTTGGATATGCATTGATTTCAGGGATCTCAATAAGGCTACCCCGAAGGATGATTATCCACTCCCCAATATTGATCTTTTGATCGATAGCACGATGGACCACGCCATGTTTTCTTTTATGAATAGATATTTAGGATACAATCAGATCAAACTGGCCGTTCATGATCAGTCAAAAACTTCCTTTACCATGCCATGGGGAACCTTCTGCTATACAGTCATGCTGTTTGGGCTCAAAAATGCCGGAGCAACCTATCAGAGGGCAATGGCTGTTATTTTCCATGATCAGATGCATAAGAATATGGATGCCTATGTAGATGACATCCTAGTCAAGTCTAAAGAAGAGAAAGATCACCTCGATGCTCTTGGTCAAGTCTTTGAAAGACTCATCCTCAACAAGTTGAGACTCAATTTTCAGAAATGTGTTTTCGGAGTAGAATCCGGCAAATTGCTCGGCTTCATAATCAGCAAAAGGGGAATAGAGATGGACACGGCTAAAGCAAAAACAATTATTGATATGCCACCCCCAACCAATCTCAAAAAACTGTGAAGCCTTCAGGGGCACATTCAGTCTATTCGCAGATTCATCTCCAATTTGGCCATGAGATGTGAGCCTTTCAATCATTTGCTAAGAAAAAGAGTAAAATTTGAATGGGGATCGGAATGTCAACTCTCGTTTGAGCGCATCAAGCGGTATCTCCTTAACCCACCGGTTCTGAAACCACCAAAATTGAGGAAGCCTCTCTTATTATATATCTTCATCAATCAGAAAGCCTGTGGTGGATTCCTTGCACAGTATGAAGAGGGCAGTTTGATAGAACACGCCATCTACTATGTGAGCAAAACTTTCATTGACTATGAGAAGAAGTATTCTCAGATGGAAAAGACTTGTCTAGCTCTGGTTTGGATGTGCCAAAAATTGAGACATTACTTGTTGGCATCTGAGGTCAAATTTTTTTCAAAACTCAATCCTCTCAAATATATTCTTGAGCAACCATTTCTCACTGGACGGATTGCGAAGTGGCAGGTCCTTCTAATGCAATATGACTTAGAGTATCTTTCTCAAAAGTCAATTAAAGGCCAAGCTATCGCAGATTTTTCCCTGACAGAAGAAATAAAAGCAGATGATGACTTTCCTGATAAGCACATCTACAATGTCCAACAAACTCCAATTTGGAACCTATTCTTCGATGGCTCTAAAAATATGTCTGACATAGGAATTAGAATCTTGTTAATCACTCCAGAAAAAGAAATGATCCCTTATTCTCTTAAGCTTGGATTCCAATGTACTCATAACATGGCCGAGTATGAAGCCCTGATACAAGGCCTCAAAGTTCTATAAAGTTTCAATGTTAGGAGAGAGCATGCCTTTGGCGATTCGTTACTTGTCGTCAGTCAAGTTAACACTGAGTGGCAGGTGAAAGATTCCAAATTGATCCCCTATCAGAAGATCGTCCTAGCTCTTGTGGACAACTTCGAAGAATTTCAGCTCAATCACATCAGAAGGGAACACAATCAGATAGCCGATGGTTTAGCCAGCCTAGGCTCCATTTTATCCTTTAAGGGTAGTGAATCATGTCGTTCTTTCGAAGTTGGTAGGCTTGAGCAACCTGCTTTCATTTCAACCATGCAAGTAAACCAAGTCCATCTGAAAGAGAATCCTTGTTACCAAAGTATCAAAGATTTCATTAAGACTGGTGAATTTCCACCAGAAATGCCAAGAAGAGAGCAACCTGCAATTCAGTGCATGTTCGCCCGTTATTTCATCCTTGCCAATGTTCTCTACCGCCGTGGGTTCAGTTCTGAGTATGCCAGATGCTTAGACAAAGAGGAAGCTATGAAAATTATCCAAGAGGCACATGAAGGGATTTGTGGTGGCCATGCTGGCTATCAAACTCTCGTCAAACAGATCATCTGAGCAGGGTATTACTGGAAAACCATGCAACAGGACTGTCATCGGTTTGTGAAAAGGTGCATCAAGTGCCAAATACATGCACCTTCCATTCATGCGCCAGCCATATATCTACAATCAGTTGTTTCTCCTTGGCCATTTTCTATGTGGGCTTTTGACATCATAGGCCCAATTACTCCTTCCGCTTCCAATGGCTACAAGTATTTCCTAGCCGCTACAGAGTATTTCACCAAATGGGTTGAAGTTGTTACTCTGCACAGTAGAAGGCCACCATGTGGTTTCTTTCATTCAAAAGAACATTCTTTGCCATTTCGGCATACCACATGATATTGTTTGAGACAATGGAAGTCATTTAAAAAATGAGAGGATGAAAACCTTTTGTTCCAAATTCAAAATTTGCCATCATTTCTGAGATCCTTACTATCTTCAAGGCAATGGTCAGACAAAGGTTACCAATAAGATTTTGATTCGTATTTTGGAAAGGACTGTGAAAACAGGTCATGATTGGCATAAGAAAATTCATGATGCACTTTAGGCATACCGAACCACCATTCGGACTCCGACCAATGCCACTCCTTCAGAGCTTGTTTACGGGACTGAAGTAGTATTACCTCTCCATGTCCAGAAGTCTGCTCTCAAATTTGCCTCACTTATAGAATTACCACTTGATCAATATCAGCAACAGAGACTGGTGCAGCTTGATCTGCTAGATGAAAGGAGCCTCAAGGCGGCCGAGCTACCCCAATCCTATCAGTAGAGAATCGCCCGACAGTATGCTAAGTCAGTCATTGAAAGAAGATTTCGAGTTAATGATTTGGTGCTCAGATCAAAAGCTCATATCAAACATCGCCCACAGGGCAAGTAGACACCTAATTGGGAAGGTCCCTACGTGGTCAAGGAAGTGCTTCCTCGCAATGCATATCATTTGATCAATGCAGATGAGGTGAAATTGTCAAATCCTATCAATGATCTACATTTGAAGAAATTTTACACCTAAAAAGTGTCCATGTTACCATTTGTATTCTTTCAAGAGCTCTTTCAATAAAAATGATCTTCTATTTTCCTAACATTCTTCGCCATCATACTGGGGCATTTTTATTTTATAATTTCATCTTACTTTCCATATGCAAGCAAAACCAAATCATTTCACCTATAATCAATTTTCTTCTTTACCCATTCAGGATAAGGGAATAATCCTGAAAATGGCCCACATA
The DNA here is from genome assembly GCF_984573655.1 of Nuphar pumila. Lineage (NCBI taxonomy): Eukaryota > Viridiplantae > Streptophyta > Magnoliopsida > Nymphaeales > Nymphaeaceae > Nuphar > Nuphar pumila. The sequence goes on along the minus strand of NC_143259.1, from coordinate 66,856,232 downwards.
CAGTTAACTATGAGGGTCTCATGAATCCAAAATTCTCATACTCAGTCCAAAATTCTCTACTTTTTAAATTCACTTTAAAAAAATCGAGCTCATTTGCAAAACTCAGTCCTCGCGCTGGGTATTCCTTAGAATTTTTAATCATATACCGAGCTAATTTGCAAAACCCAGTCCTCACACTGGGAAATTTGAAAATTCAATCTTCTGATTAAAGTTTGTTTCTTCTAAAAATCTAGTTCTGACTTGAACTCCCAAATTTGACTTATTCCAAAGGATCCAATACTCGATTGGTCATGTATCCCAAAAGATTCAGCTTTCGCTGGTCATGCATTTCAAAAGATCCAACTCTTATTGGTCATATGTTTTAAAAGATCCAACACTCGTTGGTCATGTATTCCAAAAGATCCAGCTTTTGCTGATCATGTATTCCAAAGGATCCAGCTTTCGCTGGTCATGTATTTCAAAAGATCCATCACTCGTTGGTCATGTATTCCAAAGGATCCAGCTTTCGCTGGTCATGTATTCCAGAAGACCCTGCTCTCGTTGGTCATGTATTCCAAAAGATCCAGCTTTTGCTGATCATGTATTCCAAAAGATCCAGCTTTTGCTGATAATGTATTCTAAAGGATCCAGCTTTCGCTGGTCATATATTCCAGAAGACCTAGCTCTCGCTGGCCATGTGTTTCGAAAGATTCCAGCCTACGTTGGTCGAACTCTCAAATCAATTGTTTACTTCACAGTCAAACCTTCGGGTTTCAAATTTCTCAAATTTTATCATTTCTGAACCTTCGGGTTTCAATTTCTCAAATTCTATCATTTCCAAACCTTCGGGTTTCAATTTCTCAAATCTATCATTTCAAAACCTCCGGGTTTCAAATTTCTCAAAATCTATCATTTCCAAACCTTCAGATTTCAATCTCTCAACCCTATCAGTTCCTATCCTTTTGGTTGTAACATTCTCAAAATTTCATCATTTTCCCAAGACCCTCGAGGTATAATCTCCCAAAACCAATCATTTTCAAACCGCCAGATTAAAGCTTTCATTCAAAATCCAGTATTTTTCACTGGTTGGGTTTATCAAAATCCAGTTTCTCATAATTGGTCGGGATTTCAAATCCAGTTTCTTATAACTGGTCGGGATTATCAAAAATCCAGTTTCTCATAAACTGGTCAAGATTTCAAATCCAGTGTTTTCACTGGTCGGGATTATCAAAATCCAGTTTCTTATAACTGGTTGGGATTTCAAATCCAGTGTTTCCACTGGTCGAGGTGTCAAAAATTCAGTTTCTTATAACTAGTCGGGATTTCAAATCTAGTATTTTTTTTACTAGTCGGGATTTCAAATTCAGTTGCTTATAACTGGTTGGAATTTCAAAAATTCAGTTTCTCATAACTGGTCGGGATTTCAAATCCAGTGTTTTCGTTGGTCGGGATTATCAAAATCCAGTTTCCCATAACTGGTCGGGATTTCAAATCTAGTTTCTTATAACTGGTCGAGATTATCAAAAATCCAGTTTCCCATAAACTGGTCGGTATTTCAAATCAAGTGTTTTCACTAGTCGGGATTATCAAAATCCAGTTTCTTATAACTGGTCAGGATTTCAAATCCAGTGTTTCCATTGGTCGGGATGTCAAAAATCCAATTTTTATAACTGGACGGGATTTCAAATCTAGTATTTTTTTACTAGTCGAGATTTCAAATCCAGTTTCTCATAACTGGTCGGGATTTCAAAAATCCAGTTCCTCATAACTGGTCGGGATTTCAAATCCAATGATTTTCACTGGTCGGGATGTCAAAAATCCAGTTTCTTATAACTAGTCGGGATTTCCGAATCTAGTGTCTTTTCACCAATCAAGATTTTCAAAGTTTGATTTTCACACCATTCCTCTAAATTTCAGCTAAAGGTCTCATCAAAATCTATATTGAGTAGTTGTTTCACAAAGGATTCTCAAACATTGTGCCAATTTGCTAAAAATATGTGTTTATTCTAATATTTTACCGCACAGAAGGATCATCTCATATTGCCTCTAGTATTCTTTCCAAAAAGGTGAAACTTTTTGCGAAAAAGGGATAAAAATCAATTTTTTTCCCTGTTGATCAACCAAAAGGATGTAAGAAATGTCCTCGGTATGATTAGCGAAAGAAATATTCAATGATATTGAAGAGCCAGAAGCGAATCAATATTAATCATAGCTATGACGCATGTTTTAAAGATGATTTTCTGGCAATCAGGCAATGGAAATATCCTGAGCGATAAAAATAATCTACTCAATCCATATCTCCTCATTCATTTTAAGCTTCAATCAAATATCTACAAAAGGGATCTCTCAATTCTCGTCAAGATGAAGACGAATATGCGAGTTCGACCCCTGGGGCCAAAGAAGATTTGGATCATCTCCGAGATGAAAGAGTTTGTCACGGATCCTTCCAAGGAATGCTCAGATCACCGTCAAGATGAAGGCGACTGCGTTGAACCTACCGACAAACCCTAAAAGATATTTGATTTCTGCTATCATCTAGAAATCTTTGACCAAAAAGCCAATATCATCAATATAATTCTTGAGATAAAAGAAGAATCGAAGCATCTCCAAGATAAAGGAGTTTGTGACGTACCTTTCCCCGAAAAAGAGAGAAAAGTCACGACATCTCCAAAATGAAGGATGATGTAAAAACCTGAGAAAGCTCAATGTCTCAAAAAGAGTGCCAGAAAGATCATCAACGGAAAATTCCCAGGACATCAAACTTCCAAAATTGCCAGAAATCATCTTTTCTTATGTGAAATCCTTTCATCAATATCTTTTCACTGCTTACTTTTATGAAATTAAGAATATTTCTTCTATATTCATATCAAGGAAACGCATAGCTTCCTTGAAGAAATCCAACAACATAAAAATTTGAATCTAACTCTGGAATCCGGGAAGTTAACCTCATTTTGGAGGAAATACTCTAGGTGAAAAGAGGGAATATCTTTCGCACACACATGCACATTCGAAAGCATTGGAATCAATTATAAATTTTATCTTATTGGCAAAATTTTCTGGTTATCCAAAAGGGTTATAACTATTCAATATCTATTTTGATGCAACCTAGCATTGTATATATTTTTCAAAGAGAGTTGCCTCATTCTAGTGAGGTATTTCTCCCAACCCACCATGGTCTTCCCCACCAAGGAATCCATGCTTTATATATCCATTCAAATAAAGATTATACCTGAACCTCGTCTCACGAGGTATTTTTCAAAATGTCCCATTGTGGTTTTTCAAATATCTTTGTCCTATCCAGGTTAAGGGCTAAACCTGAGTCATTCCAAAAAGTTGATCTTGTCTCACCCATTAGACTTGATCAAAATTCTTGTTTTCCACCATTTCGGGATCTTCACCCAAACGTCCCACCATGACTTCCTCATTTTCCTTCTGTCCAATTTTCATTCTCGAGGATTTCGTTTCTTCCCAAAACCTTTCAGGATAAGGTATCAAACCAGAGAATAATGATTTACAAAAATAATTCTTCCACACCCAGTTCAGACCTTCTGACTGAGGGCATTTTAGAAAATTTGTTGTGTTTTCTTTGCCGCTAAGCTCGGCCTATGACCGGCTTAGCAGCAAAGAGGGGCATCTGTGAACACTCCAAATTTTTCAAAATCTTGTAAATGTTTCCTTTTTGCCCTTGGTCTCCATTTTCTGAGTAAATTGAGTCATTTTTTATTCCAAATTCCAGTTTATTTCTCGGATGTACTGGAACCAAATTCATTTTATATATCTGACTCAATTTTGGATCTGGACCTAGTGTTAAAATCCAAATATGAGCCTCGCTATCCAATTTTCTCAATTAAATTGCAAAAATGCCAAAATAGTTTCCAAATGGCCCGGACAATTCATCCGTCATTCAATTGGATCCACGCCCCTGTATTTCTTGATTCGAGGTTAAAAACTCAAATATTTCCTAAAAAACCTGGATGCAAACCTATTTTCTGAAGAAATTTCCAAAAGGTTAACCCTGAATTCTAAGAAAACCCCTCTTTTATAAATATTTCCCAAAAATACAAAAATATAGCTTTAAATCTCTTATTTCCCCCTAAGTTTTAGAATTTCATTTCAAAGATACCAAAAAATATAGAAATTGAAGAAAATAATAAAAAATCAAAAATACAAAAATACAAAAAAAAAGATGGGTTAAAACCCCCTTTTTGAAAAACCATCTTTTTGCTTAAAACCACCTTTTAGAGAATTTCTCAAAAGGGAGCCACCTTTTAGAAGTTTCCAAAAAACATCTTTCGGACCTCCCACGAAAAACCCCAACGGCCTCCTCCACTGCCAAGGAGAAACTGCAGGAGAGAGCTCCATCATCCCTTGGATCACCTTCTTCGTCCTCTAACGTCGATCTCCAACAAACTCCCCTTCCCTTCCCGAACCTTCTTCTCCCCTCTTTAAAAGGGAACGAGAAGGAAGCCCTCAGCATCCACTATTCACCCAATCCATTATCATCCATCACCATCCGTCATCGTCTCTCGCACCCCCCTCTTACGCATCTCTGCTTCTTTTCCTGTTTCTTCTTCTTCTTCTCGACTCCCTCCTTTCTTTTCCCCTGTTCGAAGATATCAAATACATCGAGTATTTAGAGGAAAGACTCCTCTTCTGCACAACTTCATTAAGGTAAGCGTCGATTTCTTCTTCCCGAAATATATATTTTTTTTTTACTTTAATCTTCGGTAGAGATTCCGCATTATAACATTCTTCTGTTTTAATTTTATTTTCCTTCGTTTTCTTTCCATCGTGAGGCACCAACAGTGAGATCAACCTGCATATAGTAGGATCGATCCACCCATTGCCAAATTAACAGAATTATCATATTCCGAGACATTGATTTTCCATTTTCATTGATCATTTCCTTTTTCGTTCTAATATCAATATTAATAAGTTTTGAATTTTAATTCTAGTTTTTTTTGTTTGTTTCTAAGCTTCTATCTCATTTATATTTTTTTATTTTGATTATTTGTTTCAATTTGTAGTTTCGAGTTGCATGATCCTCGTTCGAATCCTGTTTTGATTCATGCTTCGTTTCTTTTTTTTTATCGTTTCTTTTCTGTTTGTATATTATTTCAATTTCTATTTGCAATTCGCTCCAGCCCGTTTTGACTTCTGTTCTGATTACTATTTTCTGTCTATTTGCGTTGATTCCCGTTTGATTTCTTTTTTTCTTTTTTCTTTTTTCTTTTTTTGATGTTGTGTTATATGTTCTTAATGTATTCATTCATGTTATTACCCTATATTCATCTATTTCTTTGCTCCCCAATTCATCGCACGGGCTGCACTTCTCAACTTTACTGCGTTTTTCTTTTGGTCTGGCAATAGATAGGTGACTCCAGATTATGTTCCTTTCTTCAATCTCTGAAATAAAGAATCCGTAGTGATATATCTCACCTAATAAGATTAGGTTCCCATATTTACTCATTAATAATTGTCTCACTCTAATTCGCCATGAATTCTAATTTGAATCATCGCGAAATCAATTGGTATGACTATTATGTTGTAATCCTTCTCTCATATGTTCATCATTTTTTTTATTATTATTATTTGTTTTGTTCTTGTTCTTTTCCTGCTTCAATTGCCTTTGCAGAATCAATTATTCACCATGTAAATTCGTTGTGCATCTGTTTCATTGTATATTTCATTGTGAAATTCACTGTGTAAGACCGATTACCCTCTAAGTATTTATCTTAGTATCTCCTTGCGTTGGTATTTTAAGCTCGTGATGTGTGTTGTGGTAACCTGTGCATAAATCTTTCCTACGTCTTCAAAGATGTATCCAGTAAAATGATAATGCAGCATGATGCTGACGTTCCAGGAGCATTACCTCTAAGTAATGTATACAATGGCAGATAGTTCCTTTTCAAAATATGTTTCTATAGTGCTCAAGGCTCAGGACAAAGATAGAGGAGACACCATAGTTGGTTTCTGGAGGTTGTGTATTTTGCATAATAAATGACCCATCAAGTTGTTGTGCTAAAATCAATCAACCTGAGAACTCGAGTGGCTCTACTCATTTACAACATACTTGTTTGTTGCATTTGCTGTATAAAACTCACATACTGTATAGTGTTTTATTATCAATACTTGTATACTACATCTGTCATTTCAATTCACTATCCATTGTTGTGATTTTCCATATCATCAATGTACGATACTTACACTTTCACTAGTACACCACATTTATATATCAGTGTTCTCTATTTCTGCACATCATTTCCATATAGGTATTTAGTCCAGTAACATCACCTGCATATCATATTAGGCACATCCTGTTTGAATCCAATAATGTTGCATATGCACCCATTCATCCAATTGATAGTATCACATATTCACGTCAATTTTAAGCTATGGATAATGCAATAAACAATTTGAGATTCTCCTTATTGATGCACATATGATGTTCTTACTTACTGCAAAATGATAACACTACTCTTTATCCCTGTGTTCACAAAACCCTTGCCACCGTGTTAAAGTTGCTTTCATGGATTTCAAAAAGCTCAGATTAAAATCTCAATGCTAATATTCACTCAGAAGCTTAGCTGTCATAGCTTATTATGACCCACATTGGCAAATCTATAAGGGAGTTGAGTATATATGATCGAACCTCCCAGTTTTGATATTCACTAATCTTGTAGTTAGTGAGCCGGTGGGTTATGTATGTTGGAAAAGTGGATGCCGCAAGTGTGAAGATAATATGTCCCATGCTAGATACACTTTGGTTCGGTCAAGATTGGATATTGGCCTTGGTTTTGCCATTTGGAGGTACTAATGGAAGCAAATTCCCCCTTTTATCTTTAACCATTTTCATAGCACTACCACAACAATATCTGCATCCTCATCACCATATCCTAACTACTACACATAGCACTCACTGCACCATGCACGCATTCACCCCATCATATTCATCGTGTTCTAATTTGCTATAAGACATTTTGCCTAGCAAATGCAAAAAAACCAGATTTCTGAGTTAATGTTGAACATCTACTTTGCCACTGTGGCATCAAGTCTTCCTAATTAGGCTAGGAAACACTTGATTTGCTGGGCATTCAATACACAACAACCACTTGTATATCCATGGCCAGTTCTGGTTCAGTTGCTTTTTGCCTCATTTCTTATTTCCTTCACCACATATCATGTTATTTATATGTCTATTTATAGTGCATTTTAAGAGCATGTTTCTTAGACAATAGCATATGGCTGTAACTCAACATGACCACACTGCCATTACATCAATATTTATAGCCTAGTTGGTGATGTCCACTAATCCTTGTTCAATTAGTGGCTTTTTCCGTATATCATGATGTGATTAAAGTAGCTACATTTTGTACATAGGTCATCTAGGGTTATACATCTGCCAATTTTTGCATTAGTCTGATTACAATGCATCACCACCTGTTACATATCCACTTAGGCGTCACTAACCTCTTCACTGCATTTGCATCAAATCCTATGCAACATTTACTCAGTACAGCCACACTCCCTGTATCTCCACACTGCGCACCTCTGCACCTTTCCATTTACACTTACACTCTCAGTCTCACATCACCCTTTCATTTCATCATCTCATTGAGGCTTTTGTAGCTACATTTCTATGCTTACCTATAGCACTAATACCACTATCACCTAAGCCTCTGCACTAAAACCACTTCATTGCTACCTCTTGTATACAAACCCTACCCGGTTAGGAATGATCATAGTAGCTCATGGTTACTTTATATTTCACACTTCAGCACCTCCCTCACAGTAACACTTCAACTGCCTCATTGCCTTGACTGACCTCTTCTTGGGCTGAACCGTGTCATCTTTACATTTTCACTTTCTCCATTGCTGCACTTGCACACTGTCATCTGGGCACAACCCTTTGTGCACTTCCCACTTAAAGTACCCACCTCCACCTGTGCGCAGAACCATCATGTATATCTTATATTTCAACACCTTCATGACTGGCCACTATAACTCATAGCAGCCCACATACTGCTATAATTCGTTGATGATTCGTGAGTGGCTATACTTTGATCCCCAAGGTCTATAGGCTTCTCATTAGGCATGTACATATTTTTTTTTAGCTTAGTGTATGATATATTTGTTTCTATTAGTATAATGCATCAAATGTGCACCTCCATGTAGATCTTCTCATTGGTGAAATCACTGCATATACATCTTTCTCACTGGCATTTAGGCTCCGACATATTGCATTTTAGTTTCAATATAAACTCCTAGTTTCTTTTCCACGTTTCATATTTTGTTTTATGCTAACTTTGTTTTTGCAGGAAGTATATAGAAAATGTTAATCTCCTTCCTAGATTAGGATTCTATTATTTCAATTCAAGTGTAATAGCTAGATTATAAATGAGAAATTTACATTTTCAGTCTTAGATTAGAATGTATGAGCATGCATATTTGCTAGAAATACTTGTTTCGTATCATTTTTCTCCTTTATTGTAAAATTTCATAAATGGAACACAAATGGCACGTGCACCATTCTAATAAAAGGTGATTAAACCCTAAGTTGATGATTTGCTTCAATGGCCATAGTCAAGGTGTGAACAAAAGTTATGGTTTTCATCTTTTATGGAATAACATTGGATCTGCACTGAATCTCCTTAAAAAATCATCATATTTTTCCAAATATTTTTTTCTCCTTTATCAGAGTTTAATATAAAATTAGCTCAAAATATATATCAATGGTCATAGTCAGGATATATTGAGAGTTAATTTCATTTTAAACTCTATAAGGGCACAAAAAAATGTATTTTATTCTTTATGTGTATTTAAATATAGATTATTATATAATACATTTTATGACCATAGTCAGAGATGTATTATATCCTTAATCTTATTTCAATTCATTTAAAGAATGAAATATGCTTTTCAAAATCCAATTTTAAAGTTCTTTTAATTCATTTATCATTTAGGAATAGAATTACATCATATTTTCAAAATTCTTTTTCAAAATCCAAGTGATTTTGAGATAATTCTTCAAATACCTTCTTCATTTCTCAAATCAATTCTTATTTATAAAATCAAATTCAGATCTGTCTCATTCCAAAATTCAGAATTCAATTTCAAAGTCCAATTTGACTTTGAAATTTCAAATTCATTTTTATATTCAACTTTGAAGTTCCACTTCAAATCAAATTTCAAAGTTCAATTCAACTTTGAAATTCCAAATTCATTTTCAGGATTCAAATTCAAATTCAATTCAAGCATTTTGATCCAATTTTCAAAGTTCAATTCCTAATTCATCTTCTGATTTCAAAACTCCAGCTTTAAATCAAGTTTTTTTTTTCTCATTGAGTCTTGATCAAAGTTTTGAAATTGATTTTTGAATCTCAAAATTAGATTTCTCCTAAGTTTTAAATTCAAAAATCTGGATTTCCAAAATCTAGATCCATCAATAAGTCTCATTTGGATCTTCAAAATCCAAATCCTTCTGGGATTCTAGATTTAGAACCCAATTTCACCTCGGATTTAAATCCAACTCTATCTTGGATTCTGGACTTCGGATCCAATTCCATTTAGGGTTCCAGATTTCTGATTCAACTTCATTTTTTGGATTCCAGACTTCGGATCCAATTCCATATAGGGTTCTAGATTTCGGATTCAACTCCATTTTTTGGATTCCAGACTTCGGATCCAATTCCATATAGGATTCCAGATTTTGGATTCAACTCCGTCTTGGATTCCAGACTTCAGATCCAATTCCATTTAGGATTCATGACTTCGGATCTAATTCCATTTAGGATTCCAGATTTCAAAACCAATTCTATTTTCAGATCACATCTGGACTTCTTAAATCCAATTCTATTTTCAAATTCCATTTGGATTTCTTAAATCCAAAATTCCATCCTCACTTCGAACTTTAAATCTAGAATCCAATTCCATTTCGAATTACATCTCCACTTCGAAATCCAGATTCAAAATTCAAATTCAAAGTCCATTTTGATGTTTGAAACTTCACTTTTTCTATCCCAGCTTCAAATCCCCCTTTCTCTTCATTCTTTTCAAATCAAGACTTATTTTCCCAAACTCTGATTATTTCAAAACTTAAAACCTCAAATATCTTTTCAGATCTATCTCAAGATCTAAGTTAGATTCAACTTTCAAAAATCATTTATTCACTCCATTATCATATTTATTTCAGAATCACTTGGAAAATCCCAAATTTCGCAAACTATTTTTCTCAAAAGAGCATACATCCTTGCATTCGCATAAGCATGATTCTTTGTGCATTTTAGACTTAGAATAAATTCTTAGACAATATTCTAACAAAGCAAAAGGCATAAATTTCGATCCTTGGTTCGATTACCCCTCGTAAAAGCGCCAGGAACAGTCGAACCTCGTACCGACGAGCGAGCCCCATCTCCCTTTTTCCCGCAAATATTTCAAAATGGAGGCGCGTAATCTTTTAAATCTTTTCATAAATTAAGGTCAAGTGAGACCTTCGCAAAAGAGTTCTTCTCTTTCTTCTTTTCTTTTCTCTCTTCCTTTTTTGTCTCTTTATTTCCCCTTCAGAAAGGGAAATAGAGGTTAGAAAGGAAAAGAGAAGGAAGAGAGAGAAACCAAGAGGAAAAATTTTGCGATGATCACAGTTTTGGCGACCATGATGGGACTCATCTTCGTCCGGTCGAATTTATGCCTCTTTCTTTGCTTTGTTATTATCTAAGTCTTTATTCTACAAATGTCAGCTTTATTTCCATGCAAACCTTAGAAGCCTAGACTCTGTCCCAGCTGACATAATGCACATAGGATTTAAGTATGGTTTGGTAGGACCATATTAAGGAAATCTATTCATGCTCACTTAGACTTAGGTCTAAAATACAATTTTCCTCAATTCTAGGGATTGAATGTAAACAATGTATGCACTGTATGCTTCTATTCATTTAAATTCCATCTCTTTTAGGACTTGCATTAGAGCTTTCTGGTTTTATTGCATGTTGAGCATGTTTTTTAAAACATCCCTACCTATATTGTCCTAGTCTTCACGTTGCTGGGCTGTCTCATTAAACCATAGTTCGGGAGAGAGCCTCACAACTGGACCACTTATTCGGGTTAATGCCCCCCTACCACGTACCTAAGGGCCACAGTCTGAGGTACATCAGTAGGTGCTCAAGGATGTTGGGAAGGCATTACCTTAGAACCGGAGAATTATTTCTATGCCACGTACTTCGAGCTTCGACTTGGGTATATCGGCATACCTTGATTGGAATCAGATGATCTGAACCATAGAGTTAGGATTAAGGTCCTGCAAGCCATTTCAAATATTGCATTTAGAGTCAACCTTTAGGGAGTGCTATGTGCGCATCCTTGTTTGTGCAGCTGTGATTATGCGATGTTTTCCTTTTTTTCTCCTATATATGTCAAACCTTCTTCCAAACCCTGGGTATATTATTCAAAATTTCTCCTTATTTTCAGAAACCCCGGTGTATATTTTTTCTACATTCTTTTTTATATACCAAACTTTCTTCAATAAACCCTGAAAAATTCTTTTAAAATTTTCTCGATCTTTCAAAAATTTTCAGGTTTGCATCTATTCTTCAAGAGTCTATCCATAAGTCCTCATTCTATGTGATTCTCTTCATTCTTCTTTGCCCCAGTATTATTTTAATGGTGTCCAATTCCCTCGATGTTGTCTTTCCCAGAGATAATGTCTTCTATCAGATTAAGGATGGACTCCCAGATCATTAGGCTATCTAGACCCATTCGTTCTCCCCCCGGTGGTATTATTCTTGGTTCGCCACCTTCTCACGCATGTTTCCAAACCACTTGGATGATTATGGATTGGAGATGGCATCGACGGTAGGCAAGCAAATCATCAATGGAAGTCTGATTCAGGCTATGGCAGAGCGATGGAATCCACGTACCTGTACATTTTGGTTTTCGTTGGGAGAAATGACTCTACAGATGAACAAATTCAATGACATTATGAGATTGCTCGAACCAACTGGTCAGCCAGATGATCCTGTCGAGCAACAGTTCCTGATCAACATCAAAAGGGTAAATGATCGAGAAGCTTTGGCCAGAGCAACAGGGAGCAGATCTTGGCCTCTCACTAAGATCATCGGAAGTCAGTTCATCGACCTGTTTGGACTTTATCACAAATACGGAGCTTACAAAGAAATTGACACCTTGTCTTGAGGAGCAAAAGACAGAATTCAGCATGCCATGATCCTATGCACAGTGGGGTTAGCTTTTTTTCAGGATGATCAAAATTTCATCGATGTCAGAGTTGCCCAACTCTTTCGAAGATGGGGAAGCAAGCAGACCCGTCAGCTTTTAGTTTCTATGGCAGCCTTGGCTTTTCTTTACCGAGGCTTGGCTCGTTTCGCTCTTGGAGAGACCATTCTGGTGGAAGGATGCACCTATGCCCTATAGTCGTGGTTCTTGCGACATGTGCCATCAAAGGCTAGTTCCTTCAGATTCAACAGTAAGACACCAAAGTCAGCCATTCAGTATCGAGCTTTGATCAAGAATCTGCATCAGGAAGAGATCGTTTGGGATTACTTCGACAGATGAGAATCAGTTCTTCGCTACACTTATGCTCGTAGAAAGCGCTACAGATTGCTTGGCTCCTTCTTCTGTGTCAATTATCAGCCAGAGAAGTGTCTTAGACAGTTCTCGCAGTGGCAGGTTTGTGCCAACATCCACTTCTCGATGGGTAATATGCCAGAATTCAATCTGCAGTCGGATCGGTGGTTTGGGGCACACCATGTAACCAAATATACTTGGGATTCCTTCATTTCTCTATCTGTGTTTCTTGGATCAAATGTATCTACTGAATATCAAGAGTAGTGGCGAACTGTCTATCCACCCTCTCTTTGTCTCTGAATCTATTATCAATAAAATTTATTTTTTGCTCTACCAAAAAGTTGTTTGGGCCAAATTTTACTCTTTTGTTTCATAAATGGTCATGATTGTTGTGACGACCTCATCCCTGGTAATGGGATATTCCTCGTATTCTTCTTCAAAGTCTTTTATCATGGTTGACGACCTCACCTAGGTAACAAGACACATTTTTTCTGTTATCATGAAAATGGTAACACAATTATCACATGTCTGGTGATGACCTGTGAACACCCCAAATTTTTCAAAATCTTTTAAATATTCCTTTTTGCCCCTAAATTCATTTTTTGAGCAAATGAGTCATTTTAATCTAAATTCCAGTTCATTTCTCAAGTTTTACTAAAATTAAATTCATTGTATATGTTTAAATTGATTTCAGACCTGGATCTGTTGTCCAGATCCAAATCTGAGTCACATTGTCCAAATTTTAAATTAAAATTATAGAAAATACGCAAAATAGTTTTTAAATAGAACGGACAGTCCCTCCGACATCTGTTTGGATCCATCGTGTTGTATTTCTCAATTCGAGTTCCAAAAGTCGAACATTTTCTCAAAACCTGGGTCCAAACCCACTTTCTGAAGAAATTTCTCCAAAATGGTCTGAAATTCTCGGAGAAACACTCTTTGTAAATATTTCTCAGAAAAATAAAAAAATTTAGCGTTTAAACTTTGTTTTGTTTAAAATTTTAGTTTTTCTACTACAAAAAAAAATTGGTTTAAATCCTTGTTTTTTCTGTAAATTTTAGGATTTTATTCCAAAAATATCAAAAAAAATGTGGAAAACGAAAAAAAGAACAAATATATATATATATATATATATATATATATATATATATATATATATATATATAGTTTTTATAAGGAAACACCTTTTTCAGAAAAACTCGTAAAGGAGCCCCCTCTTTGTAAAATCTCGAAAATCAGGGGGGCTCCTCTACGAAACTTTTTTTAGGGTTTGAAAAACCTTTCGTAAACAAGGAAAGAGGCCAGCCGGCTGGCGCCTCCCCCCTTTCTTCTTCTTCGCCTCTCCCAAACACTCCATGGCCGACCCTCATCTTCAGCCCTTCATCGCCAAGCCTCCTTCCATCGGCCCTTCATCTTCAACCACCTTCCCTCCCAAACCTTCGAACCCCCTCCTTAAGAGGGGAACGTCGAAAAAACCCCAATCCATCTGTTATCACCCCCGCACCCCTCCTTCACGCTTCCTCTTCTTCTTCCTCCTCTCCTCTTTCTTCTTATTTCATGAGTTTTTCTTTCATCTAATCAAAGGGAGTCGGCTACGAAGCACCTGCAGTTGCAGGTAAGTAACTCCTTACTCTTTGATTTTGCTTTTTTTTTTAGAAATACCCTTTCCCTTTCATAACATCGTCTGTTTTTTTTTTTTTTTCTTTCTCTTCTTTTGATTTTTGTTTTTCTTCCACTTCCTTCTTTTCTTCTTAAAGCAAAATGGTGGGATCGACCTGCCTATAGCAGGATCGACCCACCCTGCGCAACATCAACGGAACATTCAGTTCCTACAACTCTGATTTTGTTATCTTCTTTTATCCAGTATTTTATAATTCATTATTATTCTGTTTTGGCTTAATTCTATCATCGATCTGGTCCAATATCAGATTGGGCTCACCTGGCAGGAATCGTCAATACTTTTCCTGTGATGATCATTACCCTGCTCATTAGATTTTCATGAAAATTTTAAGTTGTCTTAATGCAAAACCCTCGGCATCAGGTGTTATTAATCTGCTGAAAACCCATGGTGGGTTTTTGATTGACCTTGATTTACCACATAATCATTGTTTGATGCAATCTCCGCGTTTGCACCCGAATCACGGTAGAATGCTTTGTCGGAGTGTGGAAACCAAATCTCTGCTTAGCTGAAGAAGACAAATCAGTGCTTGATAGAAATATCAGTCGTTAGGTTTTGATCTCTGGTAGGAGCTGAGTTCATGAGGAAATCAAGTCACTATGAGCTAATTGATGTGATAATTCTTTAATGCTTGATGAAATATCCCCACATCTGTGCATACGAGATTTCGTAAACTTGATGAATCCATCATCAATCAATGGTTAATTGCATATTCGCCAGCCTGAGAGTCTTCACTCATTTTACAGGTATAATTTAATTGCAGTGGTATCACATCGTACGATAATATTTTCTGTATATCCATTCATGGCTCTTGCTTAGTACAATTTATGTTGTTTATTGCCTTGTCTCCACCATTCTTTTTTTCTTTTTCTTCTTCTTTTTTTTTAGGGGCTGGATTCATATTCTCTGTTTGGTGATTTTAATGTTTTACATTGTTTAAAATATTTAGTGGTTTGCCAAAATTTGGGAGATCAATCTGCCATGCACTAAGTAGTCCAGATCGACCTGCCATGCTGTTAAGAACTGTTCCATCAACTTAGTTGATGCTCTAAAAAAAAAAATCTCATGCTCAACGAAGATTGTGAACATAAAATCCATAAAGGGAGTACATATCTCTTCTTTAGGAAGTTTTGTTTTATATTGTGTGATAGAGGAATCATCTTCCAAATAAAAAAACGAAAAGTGTATAATTAGTTACGTTATGGAATCTTCTTTCAGCAAATATTTGGTTTTTAGGAAATATACAATGGTTCAGAGGTTACCTTTTTCAAATCTGTTTGGCTGCATCTCCTTTCTCTTGCTGCCTGATTCCAAGAGAATTAGACATCTCACTCAGTTGATGCATATGTTTCTGTTTGTTCTAAGAGCCACTAAGTGTTATCTATGTTATGTCCTCTATCTGTCTTTAAGCTTCTTGTCACCCCATGTATCTCAAAAATTTCTTCCTTGATGGAGGAGGAAACAATTCCATCGGGAGCAATGGCTCGAGGCGGATACATGGCCAAGCTCAAGGTATGCTTCTTTTTCTTAAATGCATTATTTAGAGATCTCTATTACTGTCAGTACATATAATGCTTTTTATGGTATAATTGCAGGAGCTGTCTATATGTGGTGTTCTGACACTGAAAAGAATTGCTATTGGGCCATGTTTTGGTTATTTTATTTTTTTTATTTTTTTTTTCAGTTCATCTCTTGGTAATGTCTATTACTTCTGTTAGATGGTTAATAACATGATATCAATAGCTAAAGCTTAATCCTATGCTACAAAGTCTTATCTATATTTTCATGATTAGCAAAGCAACACCTATCTACCGGCTGGACCCTACAGTCCAGTTGCAAATCGCACCATGCACCATCACTCCAGCACATATCTCATTGCTGCAGTTATCTGCTATCACACACCCTGTTGTCCATGTTTTCCTGCCACTGCCATCCCATCTCCAGCCACTTGCTGCAATTGCCGCACATACTTCTGAGTATCTTTCCACCAAGGATCAGGTATTAGGATTTGAATTTCTGAATAGTCCTACTAAACTCTAAATCATACAGGGTTACTTACCATTGGCTCTAAGTTCATGTCTTACATAATTTGGGATCACTAATGAAGTGTCGTTATGACTCCAAGGGGGTTCTGAGAATAAAAGCCATATGAAGGAAAAGAAGTCTGATATTAGGCCCCTTTCAAACAAAAGAGATTTGTCATGTCGCTGCTCCAGGCCATAGATGTGTAACTATTGCAGTTGATTTCAAAGGTATCCATGCTGCAGTTTGGCCAGCGTCAAGTTCTGTTTCAATAGCACCTCAAAACAGCAGAGTCTACTACAGAAAATCAGCAGCAACACATTTTGAAGCCTGTTTTACATGGATGAATTAGAAGTATTGTAGGAACGTGCCAAGCAAAAGTGCTGCAGGGGAATCTGAAATTTCTTTTTCTTTTCTCTTTTGTTTTGTGATTCTTTTACTATTAATGGTACAAAATTCATGATTGATATAAACCTTGAATTTCAGACACTGGAGATCACTCTAAGCAACTGTAAGGACTCTATCATACCTAATGCTACAACCAACGCCTCAGTTTCTGCACCAGTCGTAAATCTAGGGGGATCAGATGCTATTTTTTTTGGTATATGTGCCAAATTCTGTGTTAAAAAAAAAATCTAACTTAAGCTTTCTTTTTCTTTTTTTTTTTGGATGAACAGGGTGCATTCAGCTTGCTTCTCGATCTAGCTGGAACTCAATCTCTCATCTTTAGATTCCAAAGATCAAGTGAAATGATCAAAATGAAAAATGACTATTCTAAGGATGCTTCATGTGAACTAAGTCTCCCTAGCAGCAGATTTTGTTTGCAATCAGGGCAGATGTCCTCATTTTACAGCTTCAGCTAAACAATCGCTCAGATGGATGAATCTTACACATCTGACTTGAATCTGGATTCCCCTTTGATATCTATGGGGTTGCCATCTTCAACTACTTGGTTTTGTATATATATATATTAAACTTAGTGAGATTTTCACGATAGAAAATTTTACAAAGATTACAAATCTGACAAGCAGTTCATTGAATTTCAATAAGTTTGAAGCCTCATTTGCCGCTAGTAAGGAAAATCATACAGTTAGTTTTAAAGTCTAGGGTGGCCGTCTTTGGGTTGTTTATATTTCATGTTTGTAGGAGTATGAATTGTTCTTCTCAAGATTATTCTCTTATATACCATTCTGGGCAAAAGTCTCACCTGTACCCAGCTACTTCACCTGCATCTTCGGCATGTGTGCACAATATCATAGTATATTCACTTCACCCATACCTGTGGCACCCACTTGCTATAATTTACACTATTCATATTCTCTGTGTATCTCCATCACCCAGCACCAGTCCATGGTTGTCATTAGTGTAGATGTACAATACATATGGTTAGCAATCAGTTCACTGAGTAATGGTGCTGGCCTCCTGAGATGATGTATTGAAATTGCTGGAATTGAATCTTAGAACTGACCATTTTGAAGGCTCTGTACCGGGCCTGAGCATCGTATCAGAAGTTGGCTACTCAAATCATAGCTTGAATCACCAAAAGGTGAGATCATCTCATTTGGTTTTACAAATCATGAGAGGCTATTTCTGTTGAAATTTTCTTTATTTGATTTACATCTTTTCCGGTATATCTATCTGCATTTGCTTCTGGCGAATACATATGTAAATCTTCATATGTTTCACTATTCTATCATGTATACGTGCATTTACATATTATGAATATATATACATATATGCATTTACTGTTTTATTAGATTAGAGACAAAAGAAGAACATTGCTGGGTACTGCATCTCTATCTCTTATTAAGTTCACAAATTTTTTTTTTTGACATCTATATTGTATTTTTCATCGGCATGCATGAATGTTTCATTGATGGCATCTCTTCTTTCAATATGATATTTTACTAACTTCCCTATACATCTATTATCCCTTGCTAAATCTGTTTTGCAGGAGATATGTAGATTGTTAAAAACCCCTTTTAGATTGAAATTTTGTAAATTTAAGTTCAATTCAAATTGTAACAACTTAGATATTAAATGAAAAAAAATTATATTTCCAGCTTAGATTAGAATACAGGAGTATGCACACCTTTTAGAAGTGCTTGTTCCATGTCATTTCTCTCTTATCTCAAAAGTCACGGATGGAAAACACGAATGGCATGCGCACCATTCCACGAGAGGTGATTAAATCCTAAGTTGATGATTTACATCAATGGCCATATCCAGGATGTAAACAAGACTTAGGATTTTCATCTTTTATAGAATAACACTGGATCCACACCGGATCTCTTTTTCAAAATTCATCATATTTTCCTTAAATATTTTATTCTTTTATCAGAATTTAACTTAAAATTAATTCAAAATATATACCAATGACCATAGTCAGGGTATATTGAGAGTTAATTTCATTTTAAATTCTATAAAAGCACCAAATGTGTTTTATTCTTCACCTGAATTTAAATATAGGTTATTATATAATACATTCAATGACCATAGTCAAGGATGTATTATATCCTCAATCTTATTTAAATTCATTTAAAGAATGGAATAACTTTTCAAAATCCAATTTCAAAAATTAAAATTCATTCATCATTTAGGATAGAATTGCATCATATTTTTTAACTTTCTTTTTCATAAATCCAAGTAATTCTTTCTTTCATTTCTCAGATCAAATCCTATTCATAAATTCAAATTCAACTCTATTTCTCAAAAGGATTCAAGAAATCAATTTCGAAGTCCCATTTGACTTTGAAACTTCAGAATCATCTTGTATTTTAAATTCCAAATTCTATCTTAAAATCAAAATCCAATTTTAATTCATTTGTATATTCAAGATTCAAATTCTAAATTTCATTTTCCAAGTTCAAATCAAACTTGGAAATCCTTGATTCATCCTCTGAATTTAACAAAACTCCAAATCCATTTTAGGATCCAGGATTCAACATTCATATTGGATCTCAGACTTCAGATCCAATTCCTTTTTAGGATCCAGAGTCCAATTCCACTTTTGGATCTTAGACTTCAAATCCAAATCTATTTTAGGATCCAAAACTCAACTTCCATCTTGGATCTCAGACTTCAGATCCAAATCCGTTTTAGGATCCAGAATCCATTCTCCACTTTTGGGTTTTAGACTTCAGATCCAAACCCATTTTAGGATCCAAAATTCAAATCCATCTTGGATCTCAGATCCAAAATCCATCTCAAATCTCGGATCCCATCCAAACTTTGAATTCAAATTCCATCTTGAAATCCATGTTTCAAATCAAGTTCTATTTTTCAAATTCAAAGCCAATTATATTCCAGATCTCAAAGCTAGATCCATTTACAGATCATGTTTAGATTTTCTTAAATTTATTTCTATATCATTGGTATTTCCCAGATTCATTCCAAATTCCAAATCTTGAAATCAATTCCATTTTCAAATCTTATCTTTTCTCCTAAAATCCATGATTAAATTCAAAGTTCACTTCTGACTTTAAAACTTCATCTCCTTTCATTTTCAAAGCTTTAAATCATTCTTTCTCTAAGTCAAAGATTTACTCTTTCAACTCTGATTTACTTCAAAGACTTAGAAATTCTCTAATCTATCTCAAGTTCTAAGTTAGATTCAATCATTTCTTCACTCCCTTATCAAGTTCATCTCAGAATAACTTGGAGATTTTTAAAATATCTTTCAAAAAGAGCATACCTTATTGCATTGCACAAGCATGATTCTTTGTGCATTTAGATCTTTTAGGATAAATTCTTATATTACATTTAGGCAAAGCAAAAGGCATAGATTCGATCCTTGGTTCGATTACCCCTGGTAAAGGCGCCAGGAATGATCGAACCTCGTACCGATGAGCGAATCCCGTCTCTCCATTTTTCCCGCAATATTTTCAAAACGAAGGCGAGTAATTTTCTAAATATTTTCAAATCAAGGTCATGTGAGACCGCGCAAAATAGTTCCTCTTCTCTCTTTCTTTCTTTCTTTTCTCCTCTCTTTCTCTTTTCTTTCTTTTATTCTCTTCCCTTCAAAAAGGAGAAAAATAGAGGTTAGAAAAGGAAAAGAGAAGGAAGAGAGAGAGAACCACAAGAGAGGAAAAATTTTGCGATGATCACATGACCCAATCTCGGGTAATGGGATAACCTTAAAAAAATTATCTACCAAAACCCTCCATTTCTGCTTTTCTTAAAAAAATTTCAAAAGAGCTTCTTTCGCGCTCTAACCATTCCATCATTCTGCAGGAAAACTTTGGCATCTCAGAATGGTTCAGACTAGAACTGGCAGGCAAACCGTTCAGCAGCACAGTGACAGCGAGATAGAGAAATTGAACTCTCCCAGGTTGTCCAAGGGACATGGCCCAGAAGAGGAAGATGACATTGATCCTGCCATGTACAAAGTGTTTTAGAAGTGATTTTATTCGCAAATGGACAAGTATTTGCAACAAAATGAGGACTCCCATTTCTGAGGAGCACGCACTCTAGATCATCCTCAATAATTTCTCTCAACCATTAAGAAGTCTCATCTCCACCTCTCCATCAAAATCATTCATTGAGTTGACAAAGCGAGCTGAGTGGCTCAAAATGGGAATAAAAAATGAGATATATGAAGGCATTATTCTTATCAAGAATATCCAAGATCAGAAGAAAAAGGCACATTTTACCTACTCAGCTGATGCTTCAGGAAACAATCATGGTAATAAGGGCAATAAGAATGGTAATAGTAGAGGTACAAAATCTGATCAAAACAAAGAACAAAAAGGAAAGTTCTTTAAAAACAATTATAAACCCCTTCTACCTGACCCCAGCAGAAAGGGGATCTTCAGGAAAAACCCAAACACATCAACTAGAGTAGAGATCGCACATTCACTCCTTTGGATCAACCCTTAGAGAAAGTCCTGGAATATATGTTGGTTCAGGGAATGGTCAAACTCCCTAAAATTGTAGATCCTTCTGTGATCATGGGAAGATTCAAAGAACAATTCTGTAAATTCCACAGGATAATGGGGCATGATACAAAATATTGCTTTATACTCAAGCATTTGATACAGGACTGCATTGATAAAAATCTCCTCGTGGAAGATGAAGAGGAAATCAAGCTAGAAATATTGTCAGCACCATTCCCAAATCATTCAGCAGCGGCCATTTCAGAATATCCTTTCTTGCCACAAAATCATATATGTCCATGCTCTAATGAAGATATCAGTCTCCAGCATCGGGTCATGGTCCTTCATCAAGCTTAAATTGCCTCCAAGAAGATAAATATCATCTCAATCCTGAACCGAATGAATTCATCAGCTGAAACAAAAAAGGTCCCTGCCTTCCCCAAGAAATTTATCAAAAGGCAAATCCCTGCAGAGAAAGCAGAAACTTCTAAAGCAGCGGAAGAACGAGCTAAACTCCTCTAGAAGCCAGTTACGACAATTTCTAATGTTTCAATCTTTGAATTGACTCATGATTCCCCAAAACATCAGAAGATGTTAAATGATTTGCTGAGGAAAATTAAAGTAAGGTCAGGCACCACTCCAGAGGACATGTCACAAATTGTGAATCAGGCGATGGCCAATGCACCTATCACTTTTTAAGATAATGACTTGCCGAAGCCTCATACTTTTCATAACAATGCTCTGTATATTGTGGTGAGAACCAAAGGAATGACGATTCCACACGTATTGGTCGATGGAGGCAGCAACCTCAATATATGACCAAAAATAACTGCAAAAGCATTGGGTCTGAAAGAAGAAGAATATATGCCAGACCCGATCACAATCTATGGTTTTGACAATCACGGGCAGACAGCAAAGGGGAAGATCTTCCTCAAGATTTTCATCAATTACTCAGTGCATACAGTTTTATTCAATGTCGTCAATGTGCCCCTACTCACAATCTCTTGCTGGGTCGAACATGGATACACAATGCAAATGTTGTTCCTTCAACACTTCACCAGTGCATCAAGTGGTCTAAAGGTGGCATGATCACCATAATTTTGGGCAAAGATCTAGAGGAAAGGTTGTTGTAGCTAATGATTCCCCGTCCAACATTTATAGCAGGCATCCCTAACATTAGGAAAAGTGATGAAATCAATCTCAGTGATAGTTTGAGAATGTTGAAATTAAAGAAAGTTCAGATAGAGGAAAATGTCGCAGCAGTGGTCCAATGGCAAGGACCGCATTTTTTTAAAGATCACCCTTTGTTCCCACAGTTCTCAAAAGCAAAGAAAGGATTTGATCTCCTGATGAAACATGGCTATCAACCTTTCAGAGGCCTAGGAAAGAATGAAGACAGCAGGATGAAGCCAATAATCCCTGCTCGACATTCAGCTGGTTCAAGATTGGGATTCACCGATCAAGCATCCAATAAAGGAACCGTATTCATCAAAGAAAGAAAATGACAAGGATATTGCCGTAGTTTTCTTGCTTTCTTTCCCTGCTTTCAGTCATCTTGTAGGGACAACATAGTCCCAGTCTTTTATGTCCTTTGTCAGTTTCTGTAAATACTCAGTCGCTGTTCTCAACATTACTCAATCAATGAAAATTTGATCTTCTCCTCACATCTTGATGTCTATCATTCTTGCTTATATTTTGTTTATGCCATTATTCTTTGCTTTTCTACAAAAGGCTGTTTTGGGGTTTACAGTTTTCCTTAAAAACCTTTGTTTACATTTTTAGGACTGTCAAATCATGACTCCTAAATCAATAAAAAGGCTCGTTATCAATCCTAAATTTTCTCAAAACAACTCCACGATAGCAAGGATTCATAAGATAAAGGCAAGAGCAGAGGTCAGCAAAGTGACATAATAGGTTGAAGAGCCAACATAATTTGACTCGACTATTTAAGAATTGCCATAATTTGCTCATATTCAGAAGCATGATGAACCGTCATCTTTGGTTCAGGATCTAACAAAAGATATCAACATTTGTTCAGAAGATGATCTAAAAAACCTTAAAATTGGCTCAGGTCTAAGTTCAAAGGAGAATGAAAGACTCATCCATTTTCTTAAGCAACATCAAGAAGTATTTGCCTAGACTAATGAGAATATGCCAGAATTGGATCCCAAGCTGGTTGAGCATTGCCTCAAATTAAAACTGGATTCCAGGCCAATCAAGCAAAAACTAAGGAAATTGGATCATCGAGTTGAGCAGCAAGTCAAGGAAGGACTTGAAGATTTATTAAAGGCAGGTTTTATCCGTACCATTGATTATCTGGATTGGTTGGCAAACATTGTGGCAGTTCCTAAAAAGAATGGTAAAGTTTGAATCTGCATTGATTTTAGAGATCTAAATAAGGCTACCCCAAAAGATGATTATCCACTCCCCAATATTGATCTTCTGATCGATAGCACGACAGGCCATGTAATGTTTTCCTTTATAGATAGATATTCAGGCTACAATCAAATCAAGTTGGCCGCTCGTGATCATTCAAAAACTTCTTTCACCACATCGTAGGGAACCTTTTGCTACACAGGCATGTCGTTCAGGCTCAAGAATGTTGAGGCAACCTATCAGAGAGCGATGGTCGTTATTTTTCATGATCAAATGCATAAAAACATGGATGCCTAAGTGGATGACGTCCTGGTCAAATCCAAAAAAGAAGAGAATCATCTTGATGCTCTAGGTCAAGTTTTTGAAAGACTTACTCTCTATAAATTGAGACTCAACCCTTAGAAATGTGTCTTTGGAGTAGAGTCAGGTAAATTTCTTGGCTTCATGATCAAGTTGAAAGAAATAGAGGTGGATTCGGCTAAAGCAAAAGCAATTATTGATATGCCACCTTCAACTAATCTCAAAGAGTTGTGAAGATGCATTCAGTCTATTTGACGATTTATCTCCAATTTGGCCATGAGATGCGAACCTTTTAATCATCTGTTAAGAAGGAGTAAAATTTGAATGGGGATCAGAGTGTCAACTTTCATTTGAGCGCATCAAGCAATATCTCCTTAATCCACCCGTTCTGAAGGCACCCAAATTAGGAAAATCACTCCTGATGTATATTTCAGTTAATCAAGTTGCTTGTGATGTGTTTCTTGCGCAGTATGAAGAAGGCAGTTGAATAGAACATGCCATCTATTTTGTGAGCAAACTTTCATTGATTATGAAAAAAAATATTCTCAGATGAAAAAGACATGTCTAGCGTTAGTATGGATGTGTTAGAAACTGAGGCATTACTTGTTGGCATTAGAAGTCAAAGTTTTATCAAAGCCTAACCCTCTTAAATACATTCTTGAACAACCATTTCTCACTGGACGGATTACAAAATGGCAAGTCCTCCTAATGCAATATGACTTAGAGTATGTGTCTCAAAATTCGATAAAAGGCCAAGCTATCGCAGATCAGTTGGCAGATTTTCATCTGACAGAAGAGATCAAGGCGGAAGATGATTTTCCTGATGATCGTATCTGCAATATTCAACAACTCCCAATTTGGAACCTATTCTTCGATGGCTCTAAGAATATGTCTGGCATAGGGATTAGAATTTTATTGGTTACTCCCGAGAAAGAAAGGATCCCTTATTCTCACAAGTTTGGTTTCCAATGTACTCACAACATGGTCGAGTATGAAGCTCTAATACAAGGCCTAAAAATTCTGCAAAATTTTAATGTCACGAGGGTACATGCCTTTGGCGATTCATTACTTATTGTCAGTCAAGTTAATACTAAGTGGCAGGTAAAAGATCCAAAATTAATCCCTTACCAAAAGATTGTCCTAGCTCTTGTAGACAGCTCCGAAGAATTTTAACTCAATCACATCAAGAGAGAACACAATCAAATAGTCGACGGCTTGGCCAGTCTGAGCTTTATTTTGTTCTTTAAAGACAGTGAATCATGTTGTTCTTTTGAAATTGACAGACTTGATCAACCTGCCTTCATTTCAGTTGTGCAAGTAAACCAGGTCAATCAAAAGGAGAAGCCTTGGTATCAAGATATTAAGAATTTTATTGAAACCGGTGAATTTCCACCAAAGATGCCAAAAAGGGAAAGACAAGTGATCCAACGTATGTTCGCCCGCTATTTCATCCTTGCCAATATCCTCTACTGTCGTGGGTTCAGTGCTGAGTACGCTAAGTGCTTAGACAAAGATGAAGTCAAGGAAATCATTCAAGAGGCACATGAAGGTATTTACGGTGGCCATGTTGGCTACCAAACTCTCGTCAAGCAGATCATCCGGGCAGGGTATTATTGGCAAACCATGCAACAAGACTGCTACCAATTTGTGAAGAAGTGCATCAAATGCCAAATGCATGCACCTTTTATTCATGCGTTCGCCGCATATTTGCAATATGTTAGTTCTCCTTGGTCATTCTCTATGTGGGCTTTCGATGTCGTAGGCCCAATTACTCCTGCTTCCAATGTCTACAAATATTTTCTCGTCGCAACAGAATATTTCACCAAATGGATTAAAGTTGTTACTCTGCGTACAGTAGAAGGCCGCCATGTAGTTTCTTTCATTCACAAGAATATTCTCTGTCATTTTGGTATACCACATGACATTGTTTCAAACAATGGCAGTCATTTCAAGAATGAGAGGATGAAGATCTTCTGTTCCAAATTAAAAATTTGCCATCATTTCTCAGCTCCCTACTATCCTCAAGGGAACGGTCAGACAGAGGCCACCAACAAGATTTTGATTCATATTTTAGAAAGAACTATGGAAACAGGTCGCTATTGGCATGAGAAAATTTATGATGCACTTTGGGCATACCGAACTACTTTTCGGACTTCGACCAATGTCACTCCTTTAGAGCTCGTTTATGGGACTGAGATGGTTTTACCTCACCGTATTCAAAAACCAGCTTTCAAATTTGCTTTACTTATAGAATTGTCACTTGATCAGTATCAGCAGTAGAGGTTGGTACAACTTGATCTGCTAGACGAAAGAAAACTCAAGGCAGCTGAGCATGCTCAAGCTTATCGTCAAAGGATAGCTCGACATTATGCAAAGTCCGTCATCGAGAGGAGATTTCAAGTTAATGACCTGGTACTCAGATCAACAACTCATCTCAAGCATCGCCTGCGTGGCAAATGGTCACCCAATTGGGAAGGTCCCTATGTGGTCAAAGAAGCATTACCCCACAATGCTTATCGTCCGATCAATGCAAATGAGGTGAAATTATCAGATCCTATAAATGCTCTACATTTGAAGAAATTTTATGCCTAAAATGCCCATTCTATCTTTTGTATTCTTCAAGGAGCCTTTTTCAATAACAATGATCTTTTGTTATCCTAACATTCTTCTCTGTTATACTGGGGCATTTAGATTTTATATACATACATTTATCTTACTTCAAAATTTTTATATGCAGGCGAAATCAAATCAATTCTTCTACCATCAATGCTCTTCAGGTTTCTCTCATTACCCATTCTAGGATAAGGGGATAATCCTGAAAGAAGGCCACATACAGTTAACTATGATGGTCTATTGAATTCAGAATTTTCATTAAGAATCTTTATTTTCCAAATTCAGCTTGCAAGTTGAATCATTTGCAAAACCCAGTCCTCGCATTGGTTATTTCTCAAAGCTCTCAATCTTAAATCAAGCCTATTTCTCGAGGTCAGTCCTTGTACTGGTCTCTTTTTTTCAAAATTATTGGTTTTAGGATGAATCCCTTATTGGACCATTTTCTTTTTCAAATTTACGATTCTTGGGTTGAATTCCCTTTTGAACCAACTTCTTTCTCAAAAACATGATCTCTAAGTTGAATTCTTTCTGAACCCGGTCTTTCATTAAGATCATAGTTCGACCAATCATTTTTTTTACCTTCACATCAACCGAAATCCAGTGTTTTCACTGGTCGGGATTTTAAAATCCAGTTTCTACAACTGGTCAGGATTTCAAAATCCAGTTTCTACAACTAGTCAAGATTTCAAAATCCAGTGTTTTCACTGGTTGGGATTTCAAAATCCAATTTCTACAACTGGTCGGGATTTCAAAATCCAGTTTCTACAACTAGTCGGGATTTCAAAATCTAATTTCTACAACTGGTCAGAATTTCAAAATCCAGTGTTTTCAACTGGTCTGGATTTCAAAATCTAGTTTCTACAACTAGTCAGGATTTCAAAATCTAGTTTCTATAACTGGTCAGGATTTTAAAATCTAGTGTTTTTACTGGTCAGGATTTCAAAATCTAGTTTCTACAACTGGTCAGGATATCAAAATTCAGTTTCTACAACTGGTCGGGATTTCAAAATCCAATGTTTCCACAAATGGTCAGGATTTCAAAATCCAGTGTTTTCACTGGTCAGAATTTCAAAATCCAGTTTCTACAACTGATCGGTATATCAAAATCCAGTTTCTATTACTGGTCAGGATTTTAAAATCCAGTGTTTTCACTGGTCAAGATTTTAAAATCTAGTATTTTCACTGGTCGGGATTTTAAAATCCATATTCTACAACTGGTCAGGATTTTAAAATCCATTATTTTTACTGGTTGGGATTTCAAAATCCAGTTTCTACAACTGATCAGGATTTTAAAATCTAGTGTTTTCACTGGTCAGAATTATCAAAATCCAGTTTTACTGGTCGGGATTTCCAAAATTTAATTTTCAGCCCAGGGTCCCATCAAAATTGTTATTGAGTAATTGTTTCACAAAGGATTCTCGAACATTTTACCAATTTGCTAAAAACATTTGTTCATTTCAATATTCTACTATACAAAATAAACACTTCAAGTTACCCTTAGTATTCACTCCAAAAAGGTGAAGCTTTTTGCGAAAAAGGATAAAATTTAAATATTTTCCCTGTTGATCAACCAAAAGGATGAAAAAAATATCCTTGGTATGATTAGCAAAGAAATATTCAATGATGTTGAAAAGTAAAAAAATAAATGATATTAATCATAGCTATGGGGCATTTTAAAAGTCGATTCCTCAGGCAAGAAAGTAGTGAAAATATTTTGAGCAATACAGAATACACTCAAAGTTCTTAATAAAGCAAGTATAATTGATTATCTGCAAAAGGGATGTCTCAACTATGGTTAAGTTGAAGACTGATATGCGAGTTAGACCCCCGAGGATAAAGAAGAATTGGATCACCTCCAAGTTGAAGGAGTGTGTGACTTATCCTTCCAGGGAAAGTTAAGACCATCACCAAATTGAAGGCTGATGCAATGAACCTCCCAACCAACCCTAAAAGATATTTGATTCATATCATCAAAAGATTTCAATTGAGAGATAGATCTTTATCAATTTTTGGGGACAAGGAAGACCCTAATGTGATCGTTGTAAAATTTTTCTCTTTCTTTCTTCCTCCTTTTGAAGAGAACAAGAAGAAGAAGAAATTATTTTGCAAGGTCTCACTTGACCTTTTGAAAAAGATTATGAAAATTTACTCGCCTCCGTTTTGAAATTTTGTGGGAAAATGGAGAGACGAGATTCGCTCGTCGGTACAAGGTTCAACCATTCTTGACGCTTTTACCAAGGGTAATTGAACCAAGGATCGAATTCATGGCTTTGCTTTGCCTAAATTTGTCTAAGAGATTATTCTGAAAATCCTAAATGCACATTGAATCAGACTTGTGCTATGATTTTGAAGAATGTGTATGCTCTTTGAAAATATTTTAGAAATTCAGATTTTTCAAGTGATTCTGAAATGAAAAAACATCCTTTTAAGAAGTAAACTTTTGAAATTCAGAAATCGATTTTTGAATTGAAAGGTTGAAACTTGAAATGAATTTGAATTGAGAGCATTAAAATTTAAAGATCTTAAAATTGGATTAAAAAATTTAGAACTTTGAAATCTGAAATTGATTGAAAATCGAAGTTGAATTGATTTTGAATTTAGAATTTAAACTTAGAAATCGATTTTGAGATCTTGAAACTGAGACTTTGAATTGATTTTGAAATTTGATTTGATGTTTGAAATCAAAATTGAAATTTGAATTGGAAATTCAAAGGCAATTTCAAAATTAAATTAAGAATTGGAATAAAATTCATAATTTTGAAATTGAATTTATAATGAAAATTGAATTCAAAATTTTTGGAATTTTGAAAAGAAATAGAGAATTCGAACTTAACATTTGAATTTGAAATGAATATTTAAAGTTAAAATATGAAATTCAAAAAAATGTGAAGTTTAAAAATTTAAAAATTGGAATTTGAAATAAGATTTAAAACTGAGTGGAATTTGGAAAAAAAATAAATCTGCATTTGTGAATGGAAATTGAAAATGGTTTTGAATTTTGGAAATAAAAAAAAATTGTTTTTGAAAATCTATTTCAAGAATCACCTGAAATTTTGAAAATAACTTGAAAGATTTTGAAAAAGATGATAAATCATGATGTAATTCTATCTTAAATGATGAAATGCTTAAAAATAATTTGTTTAAAATTGGAATTTTAAAAACAAATTTCATTCTTTAATAGAATTGAAATAAGATTAAATTTTAATATATTCATGACTATGGTCACAAATATATTTTAATTTAATCTTCATTTAAATTCCAAGAAAAATAAAATAAATTTTTGTGCTTTTATAGAATTAAGGCAAAATTAAATTTCTATAAATTCAAGACTATGGTCACAAATATATCTTGATTTAATCTTTACTTAAATTTTGATAAAAGGAGAAAATATATTTTAAGAATATGATATTTTTTTAGAAAGGACCTAAAGTGTAGGTCAAATTTTATTCCATAAAAGATAAAAAACCTAAGTATTGTTCGCATTTTGACTATGGCCATAAATGTGAATAATTTACTTAGGGTTATTTACCGCTTATTAGAATGATGGAGGTGTCATTCGTGTTTTTCCATAGTGCTTTTTGAAGAATAAAATAAAATGAAATGCCACAAGCAATTATGAAAACTATATGCTTAAACATTCTATTCTAAACAGTAAAATAAAATTTCTCATTAATATAAAATTATTACAAAATTAAAATTGAATATTAAAATTCCCTAATCTAGAAAAAGAAATCAGGATCTCCCAGGCTTCCCTGCAAAACAGACAATAGCACCAGGCAACATAAATGTAAAATATAGAAAGAAATTAAAAATGCTATGTTAAAACTAACATACATATGGTTATGCCTATGCTATTATGAAAATGCATATGCATATGTGAAAATGCAATGCCTATGCATGAATGAGACGCATATGCATTGGCCTAAGTGCAATGCTTATGATAACGAAGAAATGCATATGCATTTGCCTAAGTGCAATGCTTATGCTAATGAAGAAATGTGTATGCATTTGCCTAAGTGCAATG
This sequence comes from Nuphar pumila, assembly GCF_984573655.1. NCBI lineage: Eukaryota > Viridiplantae > Streptophyta > Magnoliopsida > Nymphaeales > Nymphaeaceae > Nuphar > Nuphar pumila. The sequence goes on along the minus strand of NC_143259.1, from coordinate 66,825,790 downwards.
CCTATGCTAATGAAGGAATGGACATGCATTTGCCTAAGTGCAATGCTTATGCTAATAAAGGAATGCATAGGCATTTTCCTATATATATGCACGATGGAAAATGCATGTGGCATGCTAAACTGGAATTACATATGTATATGCACAATAGGGATGCATATGTATATGCAAAAGGGGAATTCAGTGAATTAGGCTCTGATGCTCGGGTGATTTTGAGTAAAACAGGTCGAACAACATATGCATACATGATGATATGCAAGAGATAAATCAAATATGAAATGGGTTTGCTGTGAAAATGCAGTGAGAATACTTGATATGCAGTGAATATAAAGAATGATATGCAACAAATTTTGATGGTGCAGGGAATGGAGTGGATACACAGCAAATCAGAAAAAAAGAAGAAAATTTGGTTTCAAGTCAATAAATCGCATGTTTTATAATAGACTGAATGTAATTGGTTGCGCATAGTGAAATGGGTAGGGTGAATGCGGTAAAATGCAAGGAATTAGCTATTGTGAGATGCAGGTGAATGCATGTTGATATGCAGTGCAGTGGTGCTACAGGAATTGAAGTGCAGAAAATGATGTGCAGAGTGAACACAGGAGATGAAAATGCAGGTGTTGTGTGCAATATTCATGTTAGCCTGTGTGGCATGATGATGCATGGCTTATGGAATTAGATAAATTTCATAGGCAAGTCAACTGTGACCACAAGCTCTTTGCCTTCACCTACTCCAGATTCAACAACCCCTTAAACAATTGAATTTATAAATTCATTTTTTTGACTTAACTTCTTGAAGAAGCAAGACATAGCAGGAACAGGAAAATTACTGTCAGCAGATGCACTCCCAAGCAAATCCATGATATTGCCTTGGGACGGTGATGAAGGATCTCACCTTGAGAGAAATGGGGATTCTCAAATTAGAAGGGCAGTTATCAAACAAGGCTAGAATGTTCATTCCATCACAGATTGTCCTTAAAAGCTTGACATTTAGCAGTCACTGGCGAAAGCGTTGGCGGATCTGAGTCCTTCAACATTTCCCTTATGTCCTCAAGTATTTTGTTTAAAGAAGGATCCACTCAAATCCATATCGGTTGTATCCTTTAGTACACGCATAAACATTTTATGAGATATGGATCTTAAGTTCTATCTTCCATTATCTTCATTAATACCAACATCAGAATCCATGTTTTCAATACTAAGATCCACACAAGGTGCTTGTTCAGCAGGTGCAGATGCATTTTCATTTAAAGGTACACCAGTTCCAAAATTTTGATCAGCAGTATCTTTCCTGGAACAGGCATCGATATCAAGAACAAGAAGGGAATCATCTGGCTCTTCAAAAGCAGAAGATAATGCAGGTCTCTCAATTCCTTGTTGAACAACTTCATTGCTTTGGGTAGGTGGTGGTAGAAGTGAAATATCATGGCCAAGATTGGATAGAGATGCCAATATTGATGCCCCGACCACAACAGAAGGATCACCAGATCTTGCTTCAAAGTGAATTTCTTTTGTAGGAGCATTCTGAGTCTCTGTAATATCAACTGAAGAAGGCACCACAAACATAGGTATATTCTCATTTGTGATCTGCTAGAAAATATAGGATTGTTTGCCAGATGAACTGCAAACCAGTTCATCCCCAGCTTTAAGAATGACATCAGAATTCTTTTTAATGGGTTTTCCATTCACATGGCACTTCCTTTGCTACCAACACTTTCTAGTGTGCTGACACATCCTTTACCCCGCTGCACAGACTTCAGTCTACACAAAATTGAACTCACAGATGGATCCTTCAAATGTAAGTCGCAATTCCAACTTTGACCAACAGTAAAAACATGACTAGACATGAGCAAGTGGGGATTTAAGGGTCCTCCAACTGTAGGCCCAGGTCATCTTCCAGAGTAACGGAATGTTCATAAGTCCTCTTTTCATTTTCAAGACTGAGGCATCATCGAAAGCAGAAGTCATTGAACATCCCACAGCTATGTCCACATCAGCCCAAAGATCTCCATTATCATCATCTTTGATATCATTTGCATGATGATTTTCCAAAAGCACAACCGATATACCAATGTCCCTTTTGAAAGGATGCAAATGCTTATGCTTACATGTAGGTGGATGACTGAAAGTGTTGGGTGATATGCTGGTAATGTGCAGGTGATTTAATATGCTAACTGTTGTCAATACAGGTAATGGACTAATATGGAGGTGATGATGAGGAGATCAACAAAAAACAGAGGGGGCGATGAGAAGGTAATGAAGTACGATGTTGTTGCTGCAACCAGATTGGTGTAAACGATGAGATGTAATAGATGCGAATGCAGATGCTGAGCAGAGAAAAGGAACTGACAAATGACATTAGCAATAAATCAGAAATAAAACATCATATGCTATGCAAATGATGAGAGAATGCAGTGCACAGGTGCTGTTGTGCTGAATCAGAACACACAGATGTAAAGGATTGTGAGTTGCAATGTATAAAATAAGAAAGAGAAAAAAAATGATGAAACAAGAAGGAATACGCTAGATCAAAAGCAGGGAAAACACAAATTCAAACGAAATCGAAACAAGTGTGGCAGGTAGATCAAAACAAAATACAGAAGTAAAATTAAAGAAAACCATCAAATGAAAATGAACAATCAGAAATGCAATAAATTAGGGAATATCGATGCAATATGCTGAAATATGAAGATGTAATGATGCCAATAACAACTACAGATTATGACACGATGTTGTACCTAAATTAAATGCAATAGATGAGTTGCCATTCTCGGTGTAGATGATATGCCAGAGTAAACAAGCAAACAGGATGATGCGATGAACTAAAAGATAAGAAGTGATGCCTAGATCATGAAGATGATGCTCCATATGCTAAAAACAGGGAATGGGAAGGGAGAACGATATTGTGCGGTGATAATATAGCAGATTCTATAGCAAATCCAGATTAGACGCTGGATTTCACAGTGGATTAACTCTGCCTTTAGATGCTAATTACAGACCTTATGTTGTGCTTATGCGAAAATGGAAGGAACAAATGCTAATGCTAATGCTATGCTATGGAGACGGTATAAGGTAATGAGATGTTAGTCAATGGCTACTGTAAAGCATGCTGAAACTAAAAAGAAGAAAGAAAAGCAATGCAGTAAACAAATTGATGCATAAAATGAAATAATGCAATAAATAGCAAATACATTTGAAATGTATTCTGGGAAAAGAAATCGACTGAAACAGAATGAATGAACATTTTCGGAATAAAAAAAATTGAAGTTGCAGAAATAAAAATAAAAGGAGAAGGGAAGAAAAAGAGAGAAGTTCTTACTGTGGATTCAGAAGAGAGGGAGTCTGATATCATCGCAAAATTTTTCCCCTCCCTTGCGAGAGAGAAACGAATTTCACGAATCAAACTCGCCTCCGTTTTGACGAATTTCACGAAAAGAGAGAAGTTTTGAAAATGGTTTTTGAAATTACTCGCCTCCGTTTTGAAAATTTGCGGGAAAATTCCGTGGAATGGGATCCGCTTGTCGGTACGAGGTTCAACCGTTCCTGGCGCCTTTACCAGAGGTAATTGAACCAAGGATCGATTATGTGCTTTTAACTTGACTCAAATATCTAAATTATGCTCTATTTTTCCTAGAATGGACAGAGAATCAGGCTTGTGCTATGAGATTTTGAAAATAATGTAAGTTTGAGAAAATATAATGTTTGTTTGGAAAATTGAAATATGCTTGGAAAATGATTGAAGAAGTGCTTGAAAATGGAATTCCTGGGAAAATCATTTAATTTCATTGGAAATCAGAAATTGGATTGGAAAATGAATTCTCATGAAAACTTGAATCTTGGGAAAATCAATTTTTGAGATTTGGAATTGCTTTTCTGAGAAAATGGATTTGAGAATTCTGAGAAAATCAAGAAAGCTCATTGGAAAATGATTTTTGAAATGGAAAATAGATTCTCAGAAAATGGAAACTCTGAGAAAATTGATTTCTGAAAACTTGGGATTTTGAAATTTGAGAATCTTAAAATATTGGAAAATCTTGATCTGAACTTGGGAAATGCTTTGAAATGTCATTTGAAAACTTAGGATTCAGAGAAAATCAAATCCTCAGAAAGACTTGGTAAATCCTTGAGAAAATTGATTTTTCTAAAATTGAAATTTGAAAATGAACTTGAAAATAATGCAATTTGAATGATATGAATGAATGAATATGAATTTGAAAAGGGAATTTCATTGAGGAATTGGGAAATTCTTTTGAAACTTTGAGAAATGCAGTGCATTTTTGAAGTTAGCCTAAGAGTGTAGGCTGAATGTGGCTAATATGAAGATCATAAATCTTGGTTTTCTTCGTATTCTGACTATGGCCATAAATACGAATCCCACCGAGTTTATAAACTCCGTAAGAGCTTGTGCATGTGCCATTCGTGTCAACCATAGTGATTTTGAAATAAATGTGCATGAATCATACATCACATATTGAAATTTGCAGAAATTAAACTATATGCAATGCAGCCCTATTCTAAGCAGAAATGTAACTCTTATTCCAAATATTACAATGCTTTTTACATTGAATTGAATAAAATAAAGAAATAAAGTGACTAAGCCTTCTTCTTGAATGTTTCTGCAAAACTAGAAAACAAGGTTAGCACAAAAATGTAGGTTTTTCAGAATTTATCTGAAAATATGAGAAATTATCGGATATTATTCAAATATAAACTCAAATTCATATACCCTTTGATATAAACATGATAAATAATGAATAAATTTTGAAAATAAACTTGAAAATCCGAAATTGGGGTCAAAATGACCAAAATACCCCTGATGACCTTGAAACCAGGGTTTTCTGAAAGAAATTTTGTAAATTTTGGAATTTTGAAAATAAAATAAAATAAATCAAATACAATATAATGAAATATGATGATATGCATGAAAATTTATGAAATTAGAAATTGAAATTTCGAAATTATGGTCAAAATGACCAAACTACCCCCGATAACAAGACTATGGCCTTGAAACCAGGGTTTTCTGAAATAAATTTTGCAAAAATAGAAAATGTGAAATTCAAATGACATTGAAATTAACCCTAATATGATTCTACATGCTCATGTACATGATTAAAACCCTAAAATGGCGAAAATATCAATTTTAACTTGATTTTCGCCTAATTTTCGCTTCTGAATTTAAAGATAAACTAACACATGGAGCAAATGAACTTGGAATTAAGCCAAATTTGGCATGGACACCTAAAATAATCCTAAAAACATAATGGAGCTCGAAAATCTATTTTTTTATATTTTCTTAATATGGAAAATAGCTAAAATTGTAAGAAAATCAAAATTTTGCCTAAAATGTTGATTCTAAAGGAGATTTTGGATATCAAACTTCCATACAAGTTTTTCAAATTTTATGGGGTAACAGAGGATAGTAAGGCAAAAAATTTTGCCTTTTATACTTTCTGTTTTTGACCTATGGTCGGAGCTGTACCACTTTGGCAAGTCGGATCGGAATCCGGCGACTCTAGGATTTTGGGGAAACAGATAGGTTTCGGTATAAAATGTAGGAAAAATAGTAAACAGATGGGGAAAAGGCTGATATTTTGAGAAAATGTTCCTGAAAAACAGGGAAAAATTTGATCTTTTTACACCATTGGGATTCGGGTTATGGTTTGGAAAAGGATACACTGTTATCATAGACCCAAATCTCTGCAATTTTGGGATATTGAAATCTGTCAGACAGAAAATAAGTTTTCAGAAAAAATACGGAAACAGTTCCCAAAATCTCCAAATTTTGGTAAATGACAGAAAAATATGTTAGAAACAACTTTCATGTTGAAAGTTTTTGCAGACGGGCTACGGATTGAACAGATTTGGTGCATTAGGGTCTGCCTATAACAAAGGAAAATCGAGATTTTCCCAAAGGGCTGGGAAATTTGATTTTTAACAGAGGTTAAAACTAATTAGAAAAATCTCAAAATCTTTAGATCATTAGTATATTCAATTACAAATCCACTGTGATTTTTTGAAAGTGATCCGAATCTCCCACAAGGGTGGTGTCAGAGGTTCTTGTCTTTTAAAGCAGAAATTGGAAATTCAGAAAGACAGAAAACCCGATTTGGGATTTGATTGGTTTAGATGGGTTCCGAAACTTGAATGAAACCAAATTTTTTTACAAGAAATTAAGAACATATAAATCTAACAATATTAAAATTTCAAGAATTTATTGATGAAATGTTAAACAAGAAATGATGACTGAACTTGACAAGTAATATCAGAACCTGTAGATTCCTAAGCAATTGCTAATGAAACTATCAAAATGATAAAACTACTTAAATAAAATACCTAAGACATGTGATTTTCACAAAAATGATGCTTAAAATAAAATAAAAAAAAGGAAAACAGGAAGGTATGAAATTGATTTGATGTAGGCTATTGATGAGAAAGGATCTGGTTCATAGACCGGACGAATCCTTTTCCTCGATATAGCCCCATAACATGAGACAATCAAAACATTAAACTATAGATTTAGCATAAAATGATGATAATAGGGGCCTTACCTTGGGATCGTGGTGCACGTTTGGAGACGTAGCTGCAGCTTGCTGGGAGTTAAAGAAGATTGAGGATGAATCCTTTATCGTAGTTGTAGCTCTCCTTGTGGTGGTTGTTAGACTGTTGAACCGATGGAGGCAAGGAGGCTGAAATCAAAGGAAAGGCAAGAGGAAACTCCAACGGTGGGCTAGCATGAAATGCTTAGGCTGGATAGGTTGCTGCTATGCTGCTGGCTGGAGCTATGGCTTGAGGAAGTGGCTGCCGACTGGTGTGGAACCGATTGAAGAGTTGGGGTTGTAGGAAGATGGAGGACTTTGAAGAAGGTGGCTGCACCTTGTTGATGGGCTGGTGTTGTCTCAAGGCTGGAGAGGCTGCTGCCAAGGAGAGGAAGATGATGGCTTGGTGTAAAGAGAGAGAGAGAGAGAGAGAGGCGTGAGATTGAAAGATGGGCAGCCGTTCCCCCCTTTTTCCTTCTTTATGCTAACTTAGGTTTTGATAAACTCAAAACCTAAGTTTCCAAATTATGTGATGTCCTTAATGAACAGCCATCTACGTGAATGGCTGGAGGCTAGGGAAAGGAAGGGAGGAAGGAAGGGAAGAAGGAAAGAAAGGGAAGAAAAGGAAGGAAAGAAAAGGAAGAAGGGAAAAGGAAAGAAAGGAAGAAAAAAAAGGACGAAAGAAGAGGGAAAAGAGGCTTACGTAAGTAGGCTGGAGAAGAAAGAAAGGAGGAAAGAAAGAAAGAAAGAAAAAGGAAGAAGAAAGAAAAAAAAGAAAGAAAAAGGAAGAAGAAAGAAAGAAAATAAAGAAAGAATGAAAGAAAAAAAATAAAAAAATTAAAAATAAAAAAAAAGAAAATGGAGGAAAAAGAAGAAAGGAAGTGGGTTGGAGGTTTGGGCGACCCCTTTGCTGGTCCCACCTCACAAAATAAAATAAAAAAATAAAATAATAAAAAAATAAAAACAAACAAATAAAAAGAAAATTGAAAAGAAACACAATTTTTTTTTAATAAAAGGGAATCGTAAATGGATGGGCCATCTCAGAGTGGGTCCAAATTCCAGTTTTGAAATTCATTTTGACGATTAGAGGGGTAAAATAGTCTTTTCAAAAAATTTCTAGACGAAACGAGCTATTTTTGGCAGTTTTTGAAACGAGCTCGGATTTTGAAGTTCAATACTTCGTTGCGAAGAAAATTCAGTATAGAATTTAAAATTTTAATTTTGAAAGAAATCCAGATTGTTTTTCTCGAGAAAATATTTCCAAATTTAGAATCCCGGGAGTAAAAATGTCAATTTTGAAAAACCCGGGGTTTGAAATTGATTTCTGAAAGCTTTTAAAACTCGATCTGGATTGAAATTTATAAAACTGGAGTTCTGGACTTCAAAATGAAATGAAATGTGATGAAATGTTATGAAATGATGAGAAATGACATGGAATGACATGCAAAATGCTAACCCTGAATGAAGAATTTTAGATGTTAGACCCCGATTGGCAGTTGTACTAGTTAAAAAAGTGTTAAAATTGATAAAATTTGCAAAAATGGTTGAAGAAATGATTTTCGAGCTCTGCCAAGCTAGAGTGACACTGAAAATTAGGGTTTGAGCTGAATTGAACTGAAATGAGCTAGGTTTTAGAGTTTTAGAACTCAAATGAACTGATCAGACACTGACTCAACTGACCTTTCCGACTGAATTTTCAAGAAAAGCTGCCATTTTTAGAGAAATGGTACAGAATGGTCAGTGGAGCGAAGTGAATTACGAACCTGAGCTGGCTTTGAGCTAAAACAAAGGTCAGTAATACTGACATGAACTAAAATCAAAGCTGAAACACTAGCTCAATTGGCTGAACTCAGCTCAATTTCAGCTGAAAGAGCTAAAACGGGCTCCTAGACACTTGGAAATGGTTTTGAACTGAAACTGGAGCACTTAAACTCCTGGTGAGCTCAGGCTAGACTCAGAGAAACATGACTGACTGTGAATGACTGACTCAGAGACAATTGGCTTACGTTTGAGTGAGAAATGAGCTCATTTATGAAGAAAGGATCCCATTTTGGCAGGAATGGTCAGAAATGAAAATGGTATGTTCATTGTCAGCTCAGATGAGCTTGAGATGACTGATATTCTAACTATTCTGAACTGACCAACAAGCTTGGTTGACTCCGACTGACTGGGGTCCGGGATGACGTAGGGGTTAAATGGTAATTTTCCTAGTGAAAATGGGTAAAGTGGTAGTTTACTGAAACTGACTCGGGGTTTGACTCCTACATTGACCTGACAGGGTTGGCACTACACGAGAAGGGTTATTTGAGAATGGATGAGGAAAATTTGGGATGTTTACAGATGCCCCTCTTTGCTATTAAGCCGGCTTGAAGATGAGCTTAGTGGCAAAGAAAAACACACCAAATTTGGGCTATAAAAATGCCTCAGTTAGAAGGATCTGATTGGATATGAAGAAATTAGCCCTTATAAAAATGGTAGGTATGAAATAGAGAATGAAGAAGAGAAATTTACTTCAAAAGAAGTGAGATTAAGGTTTTACCCTTAACCTAGATGGGACGAAAAATATCTTGTGTAGAAACGAAGTTCAGGTTTTACCCTTAACCTGGCCGGGAATGAAATACCTCATCAAAATGAGGCTCAGGTTTTAACCCTTAACCTGACCGAGAAACGAAATTGATGGGATTCTCGAAAGAAGAACCCATGATGGAACCTTCAAACTTTTCGCACAATGAATCCGATAGGGGTTTTGCAAAAGGATGAAATTGGGGTCCCTAAAGTTTCAAAAGGGGTTTGATTTTGGGCGCCTCATTGCTGAGACTAAATAAGTTTTGAAATTGGTGACCTTTTGCGAGGAAATGATTGGTGGCTTAACCTCAAGCCGAAATTGGACTGTCTATGGTGGGACAGTGGGGACACAGAAAAGTGTGTGAATCTGAGAGCTCAGGCGCTCAGATTATACCAACAGAAGGGAAGGAACCTTGAAAACTCCCGTTATCAAGTCCTTAAAAGGGATAACAACTGATGTCAGGATGCGCCAAAGATGAACCTCAAGCTCTCGCTTCACGTCAGGATAGCTAGAAAATATTGTCAAAATGTTGAAAATTATTGTTCATTCAAAATAATTGAAAATGATGCACATCTTTTTTGAAAATATTCCCTCTTTTCTACTTGAAGTATTACCTCTGACTGGGCTTAACTCTATAGAATCAAGATTCGAATTCAAATTGCTTACAATTGACTTTCTTTCAAGGAAGCTATCAATTTCCTTGATATGAACAAAAAAGAGAGTATTCTTGATATTGTGAAAGCAATTGGTGAAAGAATATTGATAATAGAATTTCACAAATTTAAAGAAGATTCTTGGTAGATTCGATAGTCTGATATCCTAGGATTCTTTTCTCATGATGATCTTTCTGCCCACTCTTTTTTTTTATTGGCAGAATTAGAGCTCTCTTGGGTTTTTGAGGATTACATCATCCTTCATTTTGGAGATGTCCTGACTTTTCTCTCTCTTTTTTTTGGAAGGGTACGTCACAAACTCCTTCATCTCAGAGATGTTCTGATCCTTCTTTTCTCTCAGGGATTATGTTGATGGTTATTGGCTCTTTGGTTGGAAATCTCTTGATGGTAGCAGAAATTAAATATCCTTTAGGGTTTGTCGGGAGGCTCATCGCAGTCGCCTTCATCTTGACGGTGCTCTGAACTTTCTTTGGAATTATCCGTCACAAACTCCTTCATCTCGGAGATGATCCAAATCTTCTTTGGCCCCGGGGGTCTAACTCGCATAATTCGTCTTTATCTTGACGACACTTAAGAGATCCCTTTTGCAGATATTTAATTGCAGCTTAGGTGATTGAGAAAATATAGGGATTGAATGGATTTTTCTGTATCACCCAGGATATTTTGACTGCTTTATTTTCCAAGAATGATCTTTAAAAATGTGTCGTTAACTGCGATCAATATCGATCACTCATGGCTTTACGACAACATCGAATTTCCTTTGCTAGCCATATCGAGGATTTATTCTTCATCCTTTTGGTTGGCCAATAGAAAGATTTTGAATTTTGAATCCTTTTTCGCGAAAGCTTTGTCCTTTCAGAATAATACTGGAGGTATTCTGAAGTAATGTTTTTGTGTAATAAAAATTTTGAAATCAACAAATATTTAATGACAAATTGGCAAAATTTTCTGGAAATCCTTTGTGAAAGCGAGCATTTGAAGCACAACGCAACATATCCATGACAAAAAAAAAATTCTCCTTTCCCCAGAAATTGGAAATAGAAATTACTCCTCTCTTCTTTGAAGAGGAGGTGTTTGCAAAACGAACTTTCGAAGAGAAATTAAGCTTTCATCAAAACTTCCTAACATTAGGCTTCTCTTATGAAAAGGGGGCCAGTAATGGTGAGGTCGGTGAATTGGTCATGAAGAAACGAGTCCATCACACTCTCCCTGAAAAGAGGGTCCTTCACGATGAAATGGCCTAGTATGAAATTGTGGTAACAAGGAACGTGAACTTTCGTTGAAGCTCTCCCTGAACCAAGGGTTCCTTGTATGAAATTGGAAATTTTGTTTTGCAAACGGTTCACATAGACATGAGTCCCTTCAAACTCTCCGTGAAAAGGGGCTAGATGAACAAAGGATAGCATGCGAAAAGAATGAGCTCCCTCGAACTCTCCCTGTAAAAAGGGTCTCTCGCAAGAGGAAATGATTAAAATTGGTATTGGGTGACCAAAAGGGTCGAAATTGGAAATTGAAATTTTGAAATTTTGAAATTTGAAATTTGATATTTGAAATTGGAAATTGGAAATTAGAAATTGGAAATTTGGAAATTGATATTTGGAAATTGAAAATTGATTGACCCGAAGGTTGAAATTGGAAATTGGAATTTTGAAAATTGGAAATTGGAAATTGATTGACCCGAAGGTCGAAATTGGAGTTGATTGACCCAAAGGTCGAAATTGGAAATTTGGAAATTGGGTGGCTCGAGGGCCAAATTGGTAATTGGATGGCCTGAGGGCCGACATTGGTGATTGGATGGCCTGAGGGCCGAAATTGGAATTTGATTGACCCGAAGGTCAAAATTGAGATTGGAAATGGAAAAATTAGAAATTGGAAATTGGATGACCTGGAAGCCGAAATTGAGAATTGGTTTACTGGAAAAAATATGGGTTCAATAGGAATTCAGCGTAAGAACGACATTGGTTCTATTGAGAATGACATTGGTTCATTGGGAATGACCTGGGTTCAATAGGGATTCAGCCTAAGAACTATCAATTCCATAGGAATTTAACCTAGAGATCACATCAGTTCAGTAGGGGTTCGTCCTACGAACTATCAATTCCATAGGGATTTAACCTAAGGACCCTAGTTTAAGAAGGAAGGATTCAACTTGTGAGCTTTGAATGGACCAGGTGCTAAACTGGGTTTTGAGGGAAGATTCAAATCGAAATTCAGATCTTCAAGGAAAAACTAAATGAATTGGGTTTTGAAAGAAAATTCGAGTCGGAACTATAATTTTCTAGACTAATTCTAAACATTTGAATTGGATTTGGAAGAAAATTTGAGTCGGAACTCTAATTTTCTAGACCAATTCAGAAGGAAAAGAAAACTCGGGTCGGAACTCGAATCTTCGAAGGAAAACTAGATCCATTGTGGAATGAAAAGAAATTCGAGTCGGAACTCGAATTCTGAAGGAAAAGTAGATCAATTTGGAAGGAAAAGAAACCCGACTCAGAACTTGAATCCTGAAGGAAAGGTAGATTAATTAGAATGAATGAAAATTTGAGTCGGAACTCGAATCTTCGAAGGAAAACTAGATTAATTAGAAGGAAAGAAAATTTGAGTCAGAACTCGAATCCCGAAGGAAAACTAGACCGGTTAGAAGGAAAGAAAATTCGAGCCGGAACTCGAATCTCAAAGAAAAACTAGACCAGCATGGATTAGGTTTGAAAACATTAACCAGTAAAACCGGATTTAGAAAATTTGACCAATAAAAATTGGATTTTGAAAGATGTACCAGTGTGAATACCGGATTTTGGAAATGAACCATTATAAGTTCTGGATTTTGAAAATGGATCAGTACGAATACTGTTTTTGGAAGAATTATCAGCATGAACACTGGATTTTGAAGATTTACCAGCACGAACACTGGATTTAGAAAATTTTACCAGCACAAACACCGGTTTTTGAAAATCTTATCAGCACGAACACTAGATTTTTGAAAATTTACCCAACTGATTCTGATGGGAGATTTTCAATCTTCATCCTCACGATGACTTAGACAACTGTCGGGGTCTCAGGATTTATCCCTTATCCTGAATGGGTAGTTCAGGTTTATCCCTTAACCTGAAAGGGAAGTTTGATGCAAATGCAAATTGATGCAGATGAATGCGAATGAATGCATGCAAATGCAAATGATATAAATGGATGCACATACATGCAAAATGAGAGATTTGTGTGATCCTGCCTGCATACAGGAGGTTTTGAAGATAATTTTCAAAATAATGCCTCAGTGTAACTGGGAAAGAAGAATTTGACCATTATTGAAGAAAATATATTGAGGAATTACAAAGGATGGAATAGAGGATTTAAGTATAGAATTTTTTCAAATGTTGAGCATTAATAGGGTCTCATAATTCCACACCATCGACATTGATGAGCAGATATGAATTACGAGGTAATGCCTTATTGACAACATAGGGACCTTCCCAATTTGGTGATCATTTGCCACCTGGGTGGTGCTTGAGATAAGCCGTTGATCTGAGCACTAGATCATTGACTCGAAATTTTCGTTCAATGACAGATTTTGCATATTGTCTGGCTATTCTCTGACGATATGATTGAGCGTGCTCTGCTGCTCTGAGTCTTCTTTCATTGAGCAAATTAAGCTACACTAGCTATTGTTGCTGATACTGATCAAGAGGTAATTCTAGAAGTGATGAAAACTTCAGAGCAGGTTTCTGAACATGTAGAGGCAGTACTACTTCAGTTCTGTAGACAAGTTCTGACGGAGTAGCATTAGTTGGAGTTCGAATGGTGATTCTATACGCCCATAACGCATCATGAATCTTCTCATGCCAGTCACGGTCTGTTTCTAAAGTTCGCTCCAGGATTCAAATCAAAATTTTATTTGTGGCCTCTGCTTGACCATTCCCTTGAGGATAATAAGGAGCGGAGAAATGATGATGGATTTTGAACTTCGAACAGAAAGTCCTCATTCTCTCATTCTTGAAATGACTGCCATTATCTGACACAATATCATGTGGTATGCTGAAACAACATAGGATATTCTTGTGGATGAATGAGACCACATGTCGACCCACGACTGTGCGTAGAGTGACTGCTTCTACCCATTTAGTAAAATATTCTGTTGCGGCAAGAAAATATTTGTGACCATTTGAAGAAGAAGAAGTAATGTGACCTACAACATCAAAAGCCCACATAAAAAATGTCCATGGCGTGACGACAGATTGCAAGTATGTCGCTGGTGCATTAATAAAAGGTGCATGCATCTGACATTGAACGCACTTCTTCACAAAACGATAGCAATCCTGTTGCATAGTTCTCCAGTAATATGCTGCTCGGATGATTTGTTTGACAAGAGTTTGGTAGCCAACATGACCACCGCAAATACCCTCATGTGCTTCTTGCACAACTTCTTTGGCTTCTTCTTCGTCCAAACATCTGGAATATTCAGAACTGAATCCACGACGATAAAGAACGTCGGCAAGGATAAAATATCGAGCAGACATGCGCTGAATTGCTCACTACTCTTTCTTTGAGAGTTCTGGAGGAAATTCGCCAGTCTCAATGAAATTTTTGATGTCATGATACCAGGGCTTCTTCTTTTGCTCAACCTGGTTTATCTGCTCTACTGGGACGAAAACAGGTTGATCAAGTCTGTCAATTTCAAAGGAGCGACAAGATTCTCCGCTCTTGAAAGACATGATGGATCCCAGATTAGCTAAATTGTCTGCAACTTGATTGAAGTCTCTCTTGATATGGAAAAGTTGGAATTCTTCAAAATTGCTGGCAAGAGCTAAGACGATCTTCTGATAAAGAAGTAATTTCTGATCCTTCACTTGCCATTCAGCTAAGACTTGATTGACGATGAGCAAAGAGTCGCCATAAGCATGCACTCTTTTGACATTGAAGTCTTGTAGAATTTTCAGACCTTGTATTAAAGCTTCATACTCGGCCATATTATGAGTGCACTGAAAATCTAATTTGAGAGAAAAGGGGATCATCTCCTTCTCAGGTGTGATCAACAGAATCCTGATTCCTATGCCTGCCATATTCTTGGAACCGTCAAAGAATAAATTTCAAATTGGGGATTGTTGAATATTGCAGATCCGCTCATCGGGAAAATCATCCTCGGCTTTAACATCCTCTGCTAGAGAAAAATCTGCCAATTGATCTGCAATTGCTTGGCCTTTGATAGATTGCTAAGAGACATATTCCAAATCGTATTGCATCAATAGGACTTGCCATTTGGCAATCTGTCCGCTGAGGAAGGGTTGCTCTAGAATGTACTTGAGATGATTTAATTTGGATAGGATCTTGACTTCAGATGCCAGCAGATAGTGTCTCAATTTCTGACACATCCAAACCAGAGCTAGACATGTCTTCTCTATCTGAGAGTATTTCTTCTCATAATCAATGAAGGTTTTGCACACATAGTAAATAGCATGCTCTATCAGACTGCATTCTTCGTATTGCGCTAAGAATCCGTCGCAAGCAACTTGATTAACCGAAATGCATAGCAGTAGGGGTTTCCCCAATTCTGGCGGCTTTAAAACAAGAGGATTGAGCAAATATTTCTTGATGCGTTCGAACGATCACTGACACTCTGGTCCCCATTCGAATTTCACTTCTTTTTTGAGCAAATGATTGAAAGGCTCACATCTCATGGCCAAATTGAAAATAAATCGCTGAATTGATTGCATGCGTCCTTGAAGGCTACGCAATTCTTTAAGATTAGTTAGGGGCGGCATGTCAATGATAGCTTTGGCCTTAGCGGGATCCACTTCTATCCCCTTTTTGGTGACCAGGAAGCCTAACAACTTGCCTGATTCGACTCCAAAAACTCATTTTTGTGGATTGAGTCTTAGCTTGTAAAGAATGAGCCGCTTGAAAACTTGATTGAGAGCTTCGATGTGATCTTCCTCTTATTTGGATTTCACCAGAATATCATCAACATATGCATCCATGATTTTGTGCATCTGATCATGAAAGATGACGGCCATAGCACGCTGATAAGTGGTTCGAGCATTCTTAAGCCCAAATGGCATGACTGTATAACAAAAAATGTCTCAAGGAGTAGTAAAAGATGTCTTGGACTGATCACGAGCGACCAACTTAATCTAATTATATCGGGAATATTCGTCCATAAAAGAGAACATGGCGTGGTCCGCCGTGCTATCGATCAAAAGATCAATATTACGAAGCAGATAATCATCATTAGGAGTCGCTTTATTGAGATCTCTGAAGTCGATGCAGATTCGAACTTTGCCATTTTTCTTGGGAACAACGACAATATTTGCTAGCCAGTCTGGGTAGTCAGTGGTTCGAATGAACCCTGCTTTGAGTAGGTCTTCCAGACCTTCCTTAACTTGTTGCTCCACTCGGGGATCCATCTTTCTCAACTTCTGCTTAACTGGCTTGACATCTGGTTTTAGAACGAGGTGGTGCTCAACCAATTTGGTATCTAGACCTGGCATATCCTCATACGTCCATGCAAACACTTCTTCATGCTGTTTGAGAAAATTAGTGAGCCTTTCTTTCTCTTTTGGGCTCAAACTGCTGCCAATCTTGAGAATTTTGGGATCGTCTTCTTATCCAATATTGATATCCTCAGTCGGGTCTTGAACTAAGGATGATGGCTCATCTTGTTTTTGAATTGCTGCAAATTCTGGTAATTCTTGAAGAGCCGAATTGAATTTTGCAGGTTCTTCTAACTGCTTTGTAGTCTAACTGCATTCTGCCCTTATTTTGACTTGTTGAATCACTGCTAGCTTTGAAAAAGCATATGGATTAAGAACAAGCTTCTTGATAGATCAGGAAGACATTCTGAAAATTGAAAAATAAATTGATTCAGGGAAATCGCCCATTATAAAACAAATTACTTTTATTGAGAAAATAATTGGAAAAATAAAAGAGCAAAATAATGGCAATTTTTCAAAGATTTGATAATGAGAAGTAAAGAGACAAATGGCATCCAGACAGATGAAAGAAATTTGTAACTTTATTGAAAGATTGAATTGATCAAATGATTGAAATGAAATGGGATATCATCTCGAATATGGAAACAAAAGAATAAAAGTGAAAAGACAAGCAGATGCCCTTAGTGCATTCCTTTGACAAAAATAGTGCCCCTCTAAGATCTTATGTCATTGAAGCCCAATCCGGCGCTCTGAGGATAGTGCTGAGGAATTACAAGCTCGAGATGACCATCTCTATTTTTGCCCAGGCCTTGAAAAGGCTGATAGCCATGCTTCACCAATAGATCAAATCTCTTTTTGGCCTTTATGAATTAAGAGAATAGTGGATGATATTTAAATGTGTTGTAGTCAATTCATCCTCCAATTTTGAAAAATTGTGGGCCTCTCCACCGAGTCATGGCCACTGTATGCTCTGGTTGCCCCCCCCCCCCCCCGTCTGCAGTATTCCCGAATTTTCTTCAAAGTTGATCTCATCAATGCCCTTAATACCAGGGATATCAGTAGTAAAAGTGGGTCTGGGAACCATGGGTTGTGCAAGCCTCTGTTCTGGATCCTCGCCCAAGACTGTTGTGATCATCCCACCCTTTGACCACTTAACGCATTGATGTAGAGTAGATGGCACAACGTTCGTATTGTGAATTCACGGTCTTTCGAGAAGCAGATTATAGGTGGGCGGCACATTGACCACATGAAAGAGAACAGAGTGGACTAAATAGTCAATAAAAATCTCTAGGAAGATTTTTCCTTTCGCTGTTTGGCCATGATTATCGAACCCGTAGATGGTGATTGGGTCCGTAATATATTCTTCTTCTTTGATGCCCAAAGCTTTGGCTGTCATTTCCGGGCATATGTTGAGGCAGTTGCCTCCATCTATTAGCACGTGAGGCACCGTCATTCCTCGGGCTCGAATCACAACATACAAAGCGTTGTTGTGGAATACATGAGTCTTGGGAAGGTCTTCATCTGAAAAAGTTATTGGAGCATTCGTCATGGCCTGATTGACTATCTAGGCCATGTCTTCAGGACTTATGCTTGGTTTTACCTTGATTTTTTGCAGCAGATCGTTCAACACTTGCTGATGCTTAGCGGATGCTTGGGCCAGATCCAAAATTGAGACATTAGATAATGCAGTAATGGGCTTCGGTGTAGATGTCTCACCTTTTTCCGGAGCGGGCTTAATAAAGTGCTTGGGGAGCCATGGCATTCTTTTAGCCACCTCAGAAGACACCTTGGCGGGTTTGTCAGATGCTTTCATTTTTCCGAAGGCTGAAATGAGGTCCATCTTCTGAGCTTTGGACTGAGCCTGCTGCAGCATAAGGACCTGATGTTGATCTTGCATGTCTTTTCTAGAGCATGGCCTGATATGCTCTTGTGGCTGAAAAGGCTGTTCAAAGATGACCGCTATAGAATGATAGGGAAATGGTTTCTTCAAAATATCCATATTTTCATCTTCGGCACCCTCTACCAGAAGATTCTTGTCGATGAGATCCTAAATGATATTTTTGAGAACAAAGCAGTTCTCAGTATTATGTCCCACTGTTCTATGAAATTTACAGAATTGATCTTTGAATTTTCCCATGGGAACGGGGGGATCGGCTAGCCTGGGCAATTTGACCATCTCCTTGGTCAACATATACTCGAGCACAGTCTCGAGTGATTGGTCTAGTGGAGTGAATTTTCTGTCATAACTCCACCCTTCATGCTTTACTTTTTCTCGGGGCTTCGGTCCCTGTTCTAATTGAAGTGGCTTATCGTATTGAGGCACTGACTTGCTTTTCTGATCGTTCTTGTTGGAACTTCCTGCCCCATAACAGAAATCTTTGTTATGCCCCTTATGGTGGTCCAATTATTATTTCTGACAGAATGAGTGAAATGAGTCTTCTTCTTCTACTCATTTTGGCCGCTATTCTTGGTGAAAGTGAAGCCTTTGTAGAAACCGTTCTCCATACTCAACTCGAGCCATTCGGCTCGCTCTGTCAGTTCAATAAATGTCCTTGATGGTTGTTGTCGTCGCAAAAAATTTCTCGTCTTCCCTTCCTTGCAGAAGAGAGAGGAAAATGCTTTCGCGATTCAAACTTGACTGGATTTTGGAAAATGTTTTGAAATACTCACCTCCGTTTTGAAAATTGCGAGAAAATCCATGGGATGGGGCTCGACCTGTCGGTACGAGGTTCGACCGTTCCTGCCGCCTTTAACAGGGGTAATCGAATCAAGGACCAAAATGTGTGCTTGACTTAGTGAAATCCTCAAAATTGTGTTCTATCCTAAATGCACAGAGAATTCAGGCATGTTCTATGAGATTTTGCAAAATGTTTGTTGAGAAAAAGATGATGTATGCTTTAGAAAATATTTGGAGTTGAAAAGCATTTCTCAGGAAAAAGATGGAAATCAACCTCTCAAAAAACTCAGATGAAAGTGTTTGGAAATCACCAGAAAGTTTATGAAGATGTGAGAAAATCCTGAGAAAATGGAAAGAATTCTTGAGAAAAGGGTGAATCTTTGAAGGGAAAATGTTTGTCATAAAACTTCAAGTTTCGAAAGCTTTCTTTGGAAAATGGTTGAGTTTCATTGGAAAATTCTTTGGAGAAGGAGAATTGAAACTCGGGAAACTGAAATCCTGAGAATCTTAGCCTTGAAACCCTTGGAAATCGATTTTGATCTTTGAGAAAGGTGAGAGACTTCTTTTGAAAATCTTGAAGAAAATAACCCTTTTCATGCAAAACTGTGGAAAAACATGACTTGGGAAAACCGACTTTGAAAAATCCTCAGAGTTTCTTGAGAATGAAATTTTCTTAAGAAAATCATGAGAAAACCAATGATTTTATGATGCAAATGATATGAGTGAATGAATGCCCTTTGAGAAGATTTTTTGAGAGATTTTGTTGGAAAAATGTTTATTAAGCCAAAGTAAATCCTTCACATATTCTGACTGTGGTCATGAATATGTTCAAAGTTTATTTGAGTTAATTCACAATATTTTGAAAAATTGGAAATATGATGTGCATTTTAAGATAGCCTAAGAGTGTAGGCTTAATGTGATGTGAACACCCCAAATTTTTAAAAATTTATAAAAATGACCCTTTTGCCCCTAACACCCGTTTTCTGAGAAAATCAAAGCAATTTCAAAGCTAAACTTCAGATTTTCTGAATTAAATTCCATATTGGTATATTCAAAATTAAATCCCGGATCCGAATCTAGTACTTTAAATCCATATTTCCTCAAAATCCGGATCCAAACCCATTTCTGAAGAAATTTTCTCAAAATAGCTTTTAAATTCTTAGGAAAATTCCCTTTTTTGTAAATATTTTTGCAAAAACACAAAAAAATTAGTTTTAATCTTTGTTTTCTCACAAACTTTAGAATTTTATTATAAAAATACAAAAAAATTGAAAGATAACGCAAAAACCAAAAAATTGGAAAAATTCTGAGAAAAACTAATGAGTTTAAACTTTTAAAAATCAAATTTTTGCTAAAACTCTCAGGAGCCCTTTTTTGTAAAAAACTTAAAAATTGAAAGGAGGTCTTTTGCAAAAACCCTCTTTTAGGGTTTTCCTTCGTAAAGAAGAAAAGGAAAAAGAGCCGCCCCCCTCCATTCTCTCTTCACTCTCTCTCTCTCGCCTCTCTCACCATCGCGCACCCTCTTCCTCCTCCATCCATCTCTAACAGCCACAAACCCTAAACGAACCTCTCGAACCTTCTCTTTCTCCTTAAAAGGGCATGCACGAAGCCCCATTAAGGCCATCCGTTATCACCCTTCCCCATTGAACCTTCTCTTTCCTCTCTACATCGCTTCTTTCGATTCTGTTTCTCCTTCTTGCTTCCTTGTTATTCGCCGCCCTCCCCTTCGGGGTTTCTTCTTAGAATCCCTCCCGAAGCCAGAAAAGGGGGCCTCCATCCATCCTTTCAGAATATAATCAAGTCAGAGTTCCTGCAAAACTTCATAAAAGAAGAGCTCTCTCCTCAGAGTCCCTGCAGCAAAAGGTAAGTGACACATTCCCTATATTTTGATTTATCGTGTTCATCTAATCTGAGTTCTCTCTTTCCTTCGTTTGGATTTTTCCATAGGAATTTCTTATTGTCGGATTCTTTTGCTTAAATTTCATGTTCCTTTCATAGCATTATGAAGGGTATCGACCTGCATATAGCAGGATCGACCCTCCATTGCTACAGCAAGTGGAGACCCACTCTCCAACATATTTTTTTATTTTACCTTTCTTTTATTTTCATTTTGTTTCTTCCTATGTTTTTGGTTCTTCCTGATTTATAGCCGATTTGTTTCCTGATCTCCTCTGAATCTTTTGCTAAAAGTATATTGACCCCTGCGGCAAGCCATTGCTGGCAAGAGATATCGGTGTTGCTCGATCATTCTCTTTAATTGCTCTCTATGTTCAGCCTTGAATCATGTGTTCTTTTCATCATGCTTGGTCATTACGCATTTCCTTTGCCATGTGCCTGAAATTTTTGGGCGATTACAAATCGACAAATGGCTATCAAATTCATCCTCGAGGGATTTTGTTGGTATTCAAAGCAATTCAATTTCCTCTTTAGTGGATCTGCCATGAAGGAGGCTCGAGCACCCTGTATTTAAACCCTTGCAAAGGCTTGCTGGACTAACGAAATATGGCAGGGGTTTAACTATTTCTGATTTCCAAAAAGGCATTGGAAGAACAACGTTGCTATCGGATGGTCACAATCTGTACATCCCCAAAAGTGGTTGTCTTGGGTTGCATGGCTGAAAAGTTGAAAGAAAAGATATTCGATGTTGATAAGATGATCGATGTAGTCGGTGGACCTGTTGTATATAGAGATTTGCCTCGTTTGTTGGATGCAGTTGACTATGATCAAAAGGGGATTAACACACTCCCATCACTTGAAGAAGCTTATGTAGACATTAATCCTGTAAGAATTTCCATTAATTCAGTAATTGCATTTGTTTCTATAATGAGGGGTTACATTCGCCCAGATTACATTTGTTCTTTTCTTTCTTTTCTTTCTTTTTTAGCATATAGTAATGCAAGTTGGTCTTGATATATGTTTGTGCTGAACTAATTGTGAAATTGTCTGAGTTATACCATGAAAGGGATTGGTGGCTGAGATTCCATCAACCAACATCATAAGGTAATGCACTTGTCGAAATTTAATATGCACAGGCTAGTTTGCTGACCTAGGGATAGTCATCGAGCTCGACAGATGGCTTGGTAAGTTAATTTTCCCTAATGACAAATGAGATTTTAAAATCATAGCCAATTTCATCACTCATCTATTCTGCAATTTTGTTTAGAGCTATTCTTCATTTGGCATTCTATCTGCATTCATCAAACCCAGCCTAAGTACCATGGCCTGTTGATTGCATCATTTATGCTGCCTCTTTGCAAAATCCGGCACTGTAGCATCTGCAAAATGAAGTCTCCTGCAAAAAGATGGCCATTGGTCATGGCCATCAGGAAGGATGTTTACTTGGTTCCTTATATTATAATAATGGAGATAATGGCATTCCTTCGTTACTGCTAAATGTCACGGTGATAAAAAAAAATGTCTTAAAAAAGATGGAACTCTTTCATTCATTATGAAATTCTCAAATGCCTGATCATGATCAGGGATTGCCCAGAAATGCACGACTCAAAAGACAATAGTTTTGGTGGGGATATTGCAAGATATGAAGGCAATAATGTTGCACTTTCTGTATTTGTGATTTATTTTCTTTTTATTTTAATCTGATGTTATTTGTTAGTTGCAAGCATTGACAGGATGATTCAAGTGCATGTTATAATTCCCAAGTTTATTTACAGAGTTACTGCTCGATACTGTGTGGGATACCTCACCTTGCAAAACAGAAACAAGTAAAACCTCAGTTGTTGAGGATGATTTCACTCATGATGGCTGAGACATATCCCAATTTGCCATAAGAGTCGTTTCATTGATGGTTTGGAGATTCTTATTTGCTCGTATCGGATTGTTTCCATATCATAAAATCAGTTTAATGTATACTTCACATTTCATTCGTATCATCAGTTGGATTGTCTTATATTTTCAATCTGTATGGTTCATCATCACTGCTAGATACCCTCATATAATGGTCATACTCTGGATGTTCCTGTTGAATTAAGTCATTTTCAGAATCTTTGAAGGTTCCATGCCTCTATCTGAGTCGATGGACATCAAATGTATTGCTCGCTGTTACAGAGATCAAACACTCATTATTTTATGTTGGAGCCTCCTGATAGGACCTCATCTATACAACTCGTGAGCAAATTGATTGCGGTGGACAAACAACAGAGCCTGTTTTGATAAACGTGAATGGCAATGGTACAAAGCAATGGTTCTGTAAGGTGATTGATATCTTTAATCCATGGGGAATAAAACATGCATGCCTAGTTCGATCTTTCTTTGGAAGGCATCACCACACCAGGACTTGGCAACTCAAGTTACAGTTTGAATCACCAAAGAGCTCGAAGTGCATTCGAAAACCTTATAAGTGCCTTGACCCCAGTTGATCCAGCTGGAATGAAGTTCAACCGGCTTTGATAAACTCTGATCTTCTTTCAAGGGAGTCTCACAATATCTTTCTTCTTTTGAGTTTGTTGGTGGGAAGATATGACATGAAGTGGTTGATATGCTAATTCAAAAATCAGTATCTGATTCGCTGCAAAATATACAGTTTTGATTCAGTACTTCACATATATCCTATCTATGGCATGATATCATGGCGTATGCCTTCTCAGGTAGATTTCTTTTTTAGCATGCATATGCATTCATATATAGATATTCTCATTAGCTTAGTATATTATAATATCCATTATCTCATTAGTTTAGAATATTAAACATGCATTTTGATATCCATTTCCTCATTAGCTTAGAGCATCATTTATGCACTCAAATATCTGATTTCTCATCTGCATGATGCATTACATCTTCATTAGCGTGGGGCATATGCATGAATATCTTGTCGCTTGTATTCTAAATTCAATATTTGCGATATCTTTCCATAGTTGTTTGTTGACTTGTGCTAACTCCACCTTTTTGCAGGAAATACATGGAAAATGCAATCTTCTTCTTAAAACTTAGAGATTCTTTATTTAAGTCAATGATATGATAGTTAGACGATCATGAGAAATTTTACATTTCCTGTTTTAGATAGAATGAATGAGCATTGTAAATATCATGAACTACTTGTTTTTCATGCATTTTGCCTTTATTTCTCAAATTTTCACGAATGGGAACACGAATGGCACGTGCACCATTTCAAAAGAGGTAATTAATACTAAGTTGATGATTTACATCAATGGCCATAGTCAGGATGTACACAAAACTTAGTATTTTTATCTTTTTATAAAATAAACACTGGATCCCCACTGGATCCTTTTCAAAAATCATCATATTTTCAAATATTTCATCTTTTATCAGAGTTTAACTTTAAATTAATTCAATATATGTACCAATGGCCATAGTCAGGGTATATTGAGAGTTAATTTCATTTTAAACTCTATAAAAGCACAAAATATGTTTCATTCTTCACCTGAATTTGAATATAGATTATTATATAATACATTCAATGACCATAGTCAAGGATGTATTATATCTTCAATCTTGTTTTAATTCATTTAAAGAATGGAATAGCTTTTCAAAAATCCAAAATTTTAAATTCTTTAAATTCATTCATCATTTAGGACAGAACTGCATCATATTTTCAAAATTCCTTTTTCAAAAACTCCAAGTGATGTAAATATCTTCCTCAATCTATCTTCAATTCTCATAAAATCCAATCCATCCTTTCATTTTTCAAATCCTATTTCATTTTCAAATCTCAAAGTTCAATTTAACTTTGAGATTTCAAATTCATTTTCTATTTAAAATACAAATCAGATATCAAAGTTCAATTTGACTTTAAAATTCCAAATTCATTTTATATTCAAAACTCCAATCAAACTCAAAGTTCAATTTAACTTTGAGATTCTTGATTCATTTTCTAAAGTTAAATATTCAAACTTCAAAATTCAAGGTCTAATTTGACTTTGAAATTCATTCGTATATTCAAGATTCAATTTCTAAATTCAATTGGAAATTCTGAATCATCTCATGATCCCAAATTCTAACTTCAAAATTC
The DNA here is from genome assembly GCF_984573655.1 of Nuphar pumila. Taxonomy (NCBI): domain Eukaryota; kingdom Viridiplantae; phylum Streptophyta; class Magnoliopsida; order Nymphaeales; family Nymphaeaceae; genus Nuphar; species Nuphar pumila. Next base: position 66,800,932 of record NC_143259.1, on the reverse strand, counting down.
AAAAGTCCAATTTGACTTTGAAAATCCATTTGTATATCCAAAATTCAAATTCTAACTTCAAATTCAAAGTCCACATTGACTTTGAAATTCATTTGTATATCCAAAAATTCCAAATCTAAATGAAATTTCAAAGTTCAAATTAACTTTGAAACTTCTGATTCATCTTCAAATTCAAAACCAAGTTCATCTTCCAAATCCAAAATCAAAGTTTGAGATTGTTCCTGAATCTCAAAAGCTTGGAGTTTTCTAAAGTTTTAAATTCAATCTGGGTTTTCAAAACCCAGATCCATACTCAAAAGTCTCATTTTGGACTTTCAAAAACTCAAATCCAAAATTAGATCAACTTGGATCCAGACTTCTAAGTATAAATCTCTACTTTTGGATCTCAGACTTCAGATCCAAATCCATTCTAGGATCCAGAATCCAATTCTACTTTGGATCTCAGACTTCAGATCCAAATCCATTCTAGAATCCAAAACCCAATTCTACTTTGGATCTCAGACTTCAGATCCAAATCCATTCTAGGATCCAAAACCCAATTCCACTTTGGATCTCAGATCTTAGATCCAATTCTATTTAAAATTCAGAATCCAATTTCATCTTGAATTCCAGAGTTCAGATCCAATTCCCACTTCGGATTCTAAAATCCAAAATTCGTTTTTAAAAAATTAACTCTATTTAGAATCCAGACTTTGGATTCAAATTTCATTCCGAATTCCAGATTTCAAAATCAACTTCCATTCTCAATTCCAAATCCAATTCCGTTTTTATCTCAGATTTCAAATCCAATTCCTATTTTCAGATTCTAAATCAAAAATTCAATTTTGAATTCTATTTAGAATCCAGACTTTGGATTCCGATTCCATCTTGAATTCCAATTTTCAAATCAATTTTATTTCTCAAATTCTATTCAGATTTCCCACATTTTATTTCAAATTTCAAAAGTTAGAATTCAATTCCAATTCATCTCTATTCTGATTCAAAGTCCATTTATGACTTTGAAATTTCCTTTTATTTCAACTTCAGAATCATTCCTTTCAAAGTCAAGATTTTTTTTTCAAAGCTCTCATTATTCCAAAAACTTAGAACTTTAAATCTTAAGTTCTAAGTTACAAACCATTTCTTCACTCTATCATCAGATTCATCTCAGAAACACTTGGAAAATTTTAAATCATTTTCAAAAAAAGAGCATACATCTTGGCATTCGCACAAGCATGATTCTTTGTGCATTTAGACTTAAAATAAATTCTTAGATAAATTCTTAGTAAAGCAAAAGGAATGAATTCGACCCTTGGTTCGATTACCCCTGGTAAAGGCGCCAGGAACGGTCGAACCTCGTACCGACGAGCGAATCCCGTCTCCCAGTTTTCCCGCAAATATTTCAAAACGGAGGTGAGTTATTTTCTAAAATGTTTTCAAATTAAGGTCAAGTGAGACCCCGCAAAAGAGTTTCTCTTCTCTTCTTTTCTTTTTTTTCTCTTCTCTCTTCTTTTTTTCTAGCTTTTATTTTTTTTTCCTTCAAAAAGGAGGAAAATAGAGGTTAAAAATAAAGAGAAGGAAAAGAGAGAATGTTACGAGAGGGAAAATTTTGCGATGATCACAGTTTTGGCGACCGTGATAGGACATGTCTCCGTCCGGTCGAATTATGCCTTTTCTTCTTGCTTTGATATTATCTAAGTCTTTATTCTATAAATGTCAGCTTCATTTTCATGCAAACCTTAGGAGCCTAGACTCTGTCCTAAGCAGACATCATTTGCATATAGGATTTAAGTATGGTTTGGTAGGACCATATTGAGGAGATTATTCCATGCTCACATTAGACTTAGGTTTGAAATACAACTCTCCTCAATTTTAGGGATTGAATGCAAACAATGTATGCAAGTGTATGCTTCTCTTCATTTTAATCTATCTCTTTAGGACTTGCATTAGAGCCATCTGATTTCTTGCATGTTGAGCATATTTTGAAAAGCTCCCTACCTATATTGTCCCGGTCTTCACGTTGCTGGGCTGTCTCACTGAACCATAGTTCGGGAGAGAGCCTCACAACTGGACCACTTATTTGGGTTCGCGCCCCCCTACCACGTACCTAAGGGCCATAGTCTGAGGTATATCGGTAGGTGCTCAAGGATGTTGGGAAGCCATTACCTTAGAACCGGAGAAATATTTCTATGCCACGTACTTCGAGCTTCGGCTTGAGTATATCGGCGCATCTTGATTGGAATCAGATGATCTGAACCCTAGAGTTAGGATTAAGGTCCTACAAGCCATTTCAAAATATTGCATTTAGAGTCAGCCTCTAGGAAGTGTTGTTTGTGCATCCTTGTTTGTATATCTATGATTGTATGATATTTTATATTCCCTATATTTTCCAAAACCCTGGGTTTATATTATTCAAAATTTCCTCCTTGTTTTAAAACCCAGGTGTATTTTCCTTTTTCTTCTCATATATTCTTCTAATTCTTTTTTATCCTGCCTGCAATTCTTTAAAATTTTTCTTTTCTATATTCTATTCCTTACCCTCATTTACAATAAAACATCTTTTGTCAGGATATGTCCTTTTCAAAATTTATCTTTATTCACATTTTACTTATCTATCCTTTTTCAGAAAAACAGTACGGTTGTTGTAAATTTTTGGTGACAACCCGATCCCTCGTAATGGGATGTTTTCATTTTCAGATTATAATTTCCTCCTTTATTAAAATTTCTTCCTTGATCTTTTCTAAAAGACCCATTTATACTCTAAAGAGAGCATCAGCGCTATTAGTTGAGTCAGGCAAAGCTCAGAGATTACACTGCTCTAACATCCCAGTTACAAGCAGAGAGAATAAGGAATGGATTCTCAAAAATCTGTCAGAAAGGAAGTTCAGGACAGCAAAAATGAGATCGATCCCGCGATATACCAATTATTCAAAAGGATGATGGTTGAAATATTGTTTGAACAAGCTGAAGCCAATTGCAGAAATCTCTCATAGAAGAATAGGCACCTGTCACTTTCCCCATGAATGAACACAACAATATCAGTGTAGGAAATTCCAAAGCCAGCAGTCAAGGCAACCAAGGCAGCAACTTGGGAGAATATAAAGGCCAAATTGGGAAATATTGTGAAAACCGTGATAGACCTCTTCAATACAGCCCTCAGCAGAAAGGCAAGAAGCAAGAAGAACCAAAGCGTAAGGATTGGAGCAAGGGTCGAGATTTTACTCCTTTAGATGAGCCGCTCGAAAAAGTCCTCAAATACATGTTGTCTAGCGGATTACTCAGGCTCCCAAGAGCCGCCAACCCTTCCACAATCATAAGAAAATATATAGACCAGTTCTGCGGGTGTCATTGAGTAACAGGGCATGACACTGAACATTGCTTTGACTTCAACAATATCGTTCAGGATTGCCTTGATAAGAATCTCTTTGTCAAAAACGAAGAAGAAAGGCATCCAGATCTCCTAAACTTGCAAGCTCAGTCCAGTTACCAGGCAGGGGCCACCACTCGACAGAAGTCAAGCAAGCTGAAGAAAGCAAAGCATGAAGGTTGGGGTTATGATCGTCAGCTTACTTCTCTAGGTCAGCCGATCGAAGAAGTTCTCCAATACCTGCTCGAGAAAGAAATGATCAAACTTTCAAAGCAGGATGATCTCTCTGTCACCAAAGGGAAATGGAAGAATCGCTTTTGCAAGTTTCATCGAGCGAGGGGGCATGACACGGAGCGCTGCTTCGTCCTCAAAAACATTGTGCAGGACTACATTGATAAAGAGCTTCTGGTACCAGATGAAGGAGAAGAGCAGCCTGCAGTGTCAGCGGGACCTTTTTCAGACCAATCAGAGAATTGAGAATGCCAAGAGTTTTTCGCTTTCATCCCTTTCTGTCAGTCGCTTTGTAAGGGCAAGTCAACCCAGTCTTTGTGACTTCTTTTAGTTAAAATACTTGTAAATATTAAGTTCTGTTATCAAACTTTTGCTTATCAATGAAATGTTGATTTTCTTTATATCTTTGATATTCAATACTTTCTTCTTTTTTGCTATATTGGGGCATTAAATTTCTTTTTCAAAATGTGGGACAATCCTGACATCATTTTATGAGAGAAATGATATTACCTATGAGGGTCTTTTAAAAATCATGAAAATTTTAGTTCAAATATTTTATTACAACCTTTTTCAAAGATCAACCCTTGGGTTGATCATATTTTTCTACAAATTGATTTCGAATCATTGCATTTCAAAGATCAACCCTTGTGTTGATCATATTTTCTGAAAAATGATTTCGAATTATTACATTCAAAGATCAACCCTTGTGTTGATCGTATTTTCCAAAAATTGACTTCGAATCATTACATTCAAAGATCAACCCTTGTGTTGATCATATTTTCTAAAAATTGATTTCGAATCATCGCATTCAAAGATCAACCCTTGTGTTGATCATATTTTCTAAAAAATTGGTTTCGAATCATTACATTTCAAGATCAACCCGCGTGTTGATCATATTTTCTAAAAGAATTTGATTGATTTCGAACCATGGCATTCAAAGATCAACCCTTGTGTTGATCATATTTTCTAAAAATTGATTTCAAATCATTACATCCAAATATCAACCCTCGTGTTGATCATATTTTCTAAAAATTGGTTTTCAAATCATTGCTTCAAAAAATTAACCCTCATGATGATCTCTCATGAATGACCCCCTTTCAAAGATTAGCTCTCGCGATTAATCTTTCTTTCCAAAAATGATTTTCTCATCTTCTTAAAGATCCCACATGCAGGCAGGATCAAAAACTCTTTTTCAAAATTTTTCAAATCTTCTTTGAGTCTTTATCAGTTTTATTTACCTTTATCAAATTTTATTAAATTTTATTCATCCATTTTTATTTTTTTCTCTTCTTATTTCAAAATCAATACCCTTTCAGGTTAAGGGATAAACCTGATGCCTCTTTCCCATGAGGTATTTCTTTTTTTCTTCTTTTTCTTTCTTTCTCTCTCCCTTCAGGTTAAGGGATAAACCTGAAACCTCGTCCTACGAGGTCCTTCTTGCTTCAGGATAAGGGATCGTCCTGAATGTCTTTCTTCTTCTTTTAAAGCTTCATTAATCTCTGCCAAATCTTTTTCTTTATCCAGTTTTAACAGTTTTATTCTCTTTTTCAAAATTTTGTCGATTCCTTTCTTTATCAAGCCTTTTATTAACTTCCCTTCCCATTCAAAATAAGGGATAATCTTGAAACCCCTCATAGGAGCAACAATGCTACCTGTGAGAATTCTTTTTACAAAAATAATTTCCATAAAATTTCCTTGATTCTTCTCTTTTGTCAAATCTTCCAACAATTTCTATCTCTTCTCGTCAGTTCCTTCTCAGATTTTATTTCCTCCCCAGTCAAGATACGGGGGAAATCAGATCACATGCAAATAAATTCAGTCCTCTAAATGGTCATTCTCAATCCCAAGTCCGGTCCTTGCACTGGCAAATTTTCAAAACTCAATCTTTTGATTAAAAACTTTCTGTCAAAAACCTGAATTCTCACTTGAGCTTTTTCCCTTTATTCTTTCATTTGAAGTTCTGAGTTCCAACTAGGACTTCCTTTTGAATCCAATCCTCGCATTGGAAATCAATCATTTCTTTAAAAAACCGAGTTCTAGCTCGGGTTTTTCCTCTATTATTTTTCGTTCGAAGTTCTGAGTTTCGACCAGGACTTTCTTTTGAATCCAATTCTCGCATTGGAAACCAATCATTTCTTTAAAAAACCGAGTTCCAGCTCAGGTTTTTCCTCTATTATTTTTCGTTCGAAGTTCTGAGTTCCAACCAGGACTTCCTTTTGAATCCAATCCTCGCATTGGAAATCAATCATTTCTTTAAAAATCTGAGTTCCAGCTCGGGTTTTTCCTCTATTATTTTTCGTTCGAAGTTTTGAGTTGTGACTAGGATTTCCTTCTGAATCCAATCCTCGCATTGGAAAACAATCATTTTTTTAAAAATTCAAGTTTTCAAACCTCGGGTTTCTCTTTATCTTTTATTTTCTAAAGATTCGAGTCCCAACTTGGACTCTATTCTTTTTCAAAGAAACCCCAACTGCCAGGCGGGACCCTCTTCCAAAATCCAGCCTTCCGGCTAGTCCATTTCCAAAATTCAAAGATTCAGGTTTATTCTCTTTAAAAATCCTTTTGTGCCCATTTCAGGTTAAGGGATAAACCTGATGCCTCCTGCTAACGAGGTATTTCTTTCCTTCTTCCCCTTCAGGTTAAGGGATAAACCTGATGCCTCCTACTAACGAGGTATTTCTTTCTTTCCTTCCCAGTTCAGGATAAGGGGATAAATTCTGAAAAAAGACCACATGCAGTTAGGACGCGATGGTCCATTGAATTCAGAATCTCTCATCAAATTTTACTTTCCTAGCTCATCTTATTTCTCAAAATTCTCAATCATATGTTGAGCTCATTTGGAAAATCTGGTTCTCGCGCCGGTAACCTTCTAAATTCAGTGTTCTGATCAAACTCTTTCCTTTTACAAAATTCAAGATCTGACTTAAATCTGATGTATTTCCAAAAGATCCAACACTCGTTGGTCATGTATTTCCAAACGTTCCAGCATTTTGCTGGTCAAGTATTTCAAACGTTCCAGCTCTTGCTGGTCAGGTATCCAAACATTTCAGCTTCTTGCTGGTCAGGTATTTCAAACGTTCCAGCTTTTTGCTGGTCAGGTATTTCCAAAAAGATCCAACACTCGTTGGTCATATATTTCAAACGTTCCAATTTTTGCTGGTCAGGTATTTCAAACGTTCCAACTTTCGCTGGTCAAGTATTTCAAACGTTCCAGCTTTCGCTGGTATTTCCAAAAGATCAACGCTCGTTGGTCATGTATTTCAAACGTTCCAGCTTTTTCTGGTCATGTATTTCAAACGTTCCAGCATTTTGCTGGTCAGGTATTTCAAATGTTCCAGCTTTCGTTGGTCAGGTATTTCAAAAGTTCCAGCTTTCACTGGTCATGTATTTCAAACGTTCCAGCTTCTGCTGGTCATTTATTTCAAAGGTTTCAGCTTTTGCTGGTCATGTATTTCCAAAATCAAAAGATTGCAACTCAAGGTCTCATCAAAATCTATATTGAGTGATTATTTCACAAAGAATTCATGAAAACTTTGCCAATTTGCTAAAACATTTATTGATTCTAAATATTCTTACTGCACAAAAAGAATTTTCTTAGATTACCTCCAGTATTTCCTTCCAAAAGTTGAAACTTTTTGCGAAAAAGAGGTAAAATTCAAATCTTTTCCTGTTGATCAACCAAAAGGATGTAAGAAATGTCCTCGATATGATCAATGAAAGAAATCTTCAATGATGTTGAAAAGCTAGAAGCGAATTGATATTGATCTTGGCTATGGCGCATGTTTTAAAATGACTTTCTGGCAATCAGACAGTGAAAATATCTTAAGCTATAGAAAGAATCTACTTGACCCATATCTTCTCATTTGTTTAAAGTTTCAATCAAATATCTGCAAAAGGGATCTCTCTACTGTCGTCAAGATGAAGACGAATATGCGAGCAGACCCCCGGGGCAAAAGAAGATTTGGATCATCTTCGAGATGAAGGAGTTTGTGAAGGATCCTTCCAGGGAAAGTTCAGATCACCGTCAAGATGAAGGCAAGTGCGATGAACCTACCAACAAACCCTAAAAGATATTTGATTCCAGCTACATCTAAAGACCTTTTAAGCCAATGTCATCAATAGAATCCCTAAGATAAAAGAAGGATTGGAACATCTCCAAGATGAAGGAGTTTGTGACGTACCCTTCCCCGAAAAAGAAAGAAAAGTCAGGACACATCCAAATGAAGGATGATGAGAAAAATCGAGAAAGTTCAGTGACTCAAAAAGAGTGCAAAAAGATCATCGTGGGAAAACACCCAGATATCAAACTGCCAAAGTTGCCAGAAGTCATCTTTTCTCATGCAAAATTATTTTATCAATGTCTTTTCATTACTTGCTTTTATGAAATTAAGAATATTTCTTCTATTCTCATATCAGGGAAATGGATAACTTCCTTGAAGAAAATCATCAGCGCTAAAAAAATTGAATCTGACTCTTAAAACCAAGAAGTTAACCTCGTTGGGGGAAATACTCTAGGTAAAAGAGGGAATACCTTTGCACATACGTGCAAATTTCCAAGCGTTTGAATCTACTACGATTTTATCTTATTGGCAAAATTTTCTAGCTATTCCAAGAATGAAATAAACATTCAATATCCATTTTTGATGCAACCTAGCGTTGTTTATATTTTCCAAAAGATTTGCCTCTGAGAGAAGTATCTCTTCCGGTCCCATCACGGTTCTCTCATTGAAGAATTCCGTATGGACGACCCACTCAGGTTAAGGGTCAAACCTGAACCATCTGCGAAAGATCATTTGATTTCAAAAGCTATTTCAGTCTCAGCAATGAGACGCCCAATTTCTTCCCCTTTTCAAAACTTTAGGGAACCCTATATTTCCTCCTTTCGCAAAAACCCCTTTCGGATTTGTTTGTCCAAATTTCGAAGGTCCCATCGTGCTTTCTCCATTTGAGAAATCTATATGGTAGATTTTCCCCACTCAGGATAAGGGTCAAACCTGAACCATCTGCGAAAGATCATTTGATTTCAAAAGCTATTTCAGTCTCAGCAATGAGACGCCCAATTTCTTCCCCTTTTCAAAGCTTTAGGGAACCCTATATTTCCTCATTTCGCAAAACCCCTTTCAGATTTGTTCGTCCAAATTCCGAAGGTCCTATTATGGTTTCTCCATTTTTAAGAAATCCGTATGGTAGATTTCCCCCACTCAGGATAAGGGTCAAACCTGAACCTTTTGTGAAAGATCATTTGATTTCAAAAGCTATTTCAGTCTCAGCAATGAAACGCCCAATTTCTTCCCCTTTTCAAAGCTTTAGGGAACCCTATATTTCCTCCTTTCGCAAAAACCCCTTTCGGATTTGTTCGTCCAAATTTCGAAGGTCCCATTATGGTTTCTCCGTTTAAGAAACCCGTATGGTAGATTTTCTATTCAGACTAAGAGTTAACCCGGAACCTCGCTTCACGAGGTATCTTCCTTTCAGGTTTGGGTTAAACCTGAGACTCGTTCCAACGAGATTCCTCGTTCTAACGAGATGTTCTATTCCAATTCCATCATAGGTTCTTCCCATCAAGGAACCCATGTTTTGTATATCCATCCAGGATAGGATCCTACTTGAGCTTCATTTCATGAGGCGTTCTCCAAGAATGTCCCATAAAGGTCTTCGCATAATCCTTTCCTCATTCAGTTCATTTTGATATATCTTCGTCCCATCCAGGTTAAGGGCTAAACCTGAATCCTTCCAAAAAGAGTATCTTGTCTCACCTATGAGACCTGATCAAAATTCTGATTTTCCACGATTTCGGGGTTTTTATTCAAAGTCCCATCATGATTTCCTCATCTTTTACTCAATCATATCATCTTCGAGGATTTCGTCTCCCCAAAACCATTCAGGATAAGGTTTTAAGCCTGAGAAACCATGTTTCTAAAATAATTCTTCCACACCCAGTTCGGATCTGCTGACTGGGGCATTTTTAAAATTTGGAGTGTTATCTTTGCCACTAAGCTCGACTTTCAACCAGCTTAGTAGCAAAGAGGGGCATCTGTGAACACCCCAAATTTTTCAAAATTTATAAAAATGACCCTTTTGCCCCTAACACCCGTTTTTCTGAGAAAATCAAAGCAATTTCAAAGCTAAACTTCAGATTTTCTGAATTAAATTCCATATTGGTATATTCAAAATTAAATCCCGGATCCGAATCTAGTACTTTAAATCCATATTTCCTCAAAATCCGGATCCAAACCCATTTCTGAAGAAATTTTCTCAAAATAGCTTTTAAATTCTCAGGAAAATTCCCTTTTGTAAATATTTTTGCAAAAACACAAAAAAAATAGTTTTAATCTTTGTTTTCTCACAAACTTTAGGATTTTATTATAAAAATACAAAAAAATTGAAAGATGACGCAAAAACCAAAAAAATTAGAAAAATTCTGAGAAAAACTAATGAGTTTAAACTTTTAAAAATCAATTTTTTGCTAAAATCCTCAGGAGCCCTTTTTTTGTAAAAAACTTAAAAATCGAAAGGAGGTCTTTTGCAAAAACCCTCTTTTAGGGTTTTCCTTCGTAAAGAAGAAAAGGAAAAAGAGCCGCCCCCCTCCATTCTCTCTTCACTCTCTCTCTCTCTCGCCTCTCTCACCATCGCGCACCCTCTTCCTCCTCCATCCATCTCTAACAGCCACAAACCCTAAACGAACCTCTCGAATATTCTCTTCCTCCTTAAAAGGGCATGCACGAAGCCCCATTGAGGCCATCCGTTATCACCCTTCCCCATTGCACCTTATCTTTCCTCTCTACATCGCTTCTTTCGATTCTGTTTCTCCTTCTTGCTTCCTTGTTATTCGCAGCCCTCTCCTTCGGGGTTTCTTCTTAGAATCCCTCCCGAAGCCAGAAAAGGAGGCCTCCGTTCATCCTTTCAGAATATAATCAAGTCGGAGTTCCTGCAAAACTTCATAAAAGAAGAGCTCTCTCCTCAGAGTCCCTGCAACAAAAGGTAAGTGACGCATTCCCTATATTTTGATTTATCGTGTTTATCTAATTTGAGTTCTCTCTTTCCTTCGTTTGGATTTTTCCATAGGAATTTCTTATTGTCGGATTCTTTTTCTTAAATTTCATGTTCCTTTCATAGCATTATGAAGGGTATCGACCAGCATATAGCAGGATCGACCCTCCATTGCTACAGCAAGTGGAGACCCACTCTCCTACATATTTTTTTATTTTACCTTTCTTTTATTTTCATTTTGTTTCTTCCTATGTTTTTGGTTCTTCCTGATTTATAGCCGATTTGTTTCCTGATCTCCTCTGAATCTTTTGCTAAAAGTATATTGACCCCTGCGGCAAGCCATTGCTGGCAAGAGATATCGATGATGCTCGATCATTCTCTTGAATTGCTCTCTATGTTCAGCCTTGAATCATGTGTTCTTTTCATCATGCTTGGTCATTACGCATTTCCTTTGCCATGTGCCTGAAATTTCTGGGCGATTACAAATCGACAAATGGCTATCAAATTCATCCTCGAGGGGTTTTATTGGTATTCAAAGCAATGCAATTTCCTCTTTAGTGGATCTGCCATGAAGGAGGCTCGAGCACCCTGTATTTAAACCCTTGCAAAGGCTTGCTGGACTAACGAAATATGGTAGGGGTTTAACTATTTCTGATTTCCAAAAAGGCATTGGAAGAACAACGTTGCTATCGGGTGGTCACAATCTGTACATCCCCAAAAGTGGTTGTCTTGGGTTGCATGGCTGAAAAGTTGAAAGAAAAGATATTCGATGTTGATAAGATGATCGATGTAGTCGGTGGATCTGTTGTATATAGAGATTTGCCTCGTTTGTTGGATGCAGTTGAAGAAGCTTATGCAGACATTAATCCTGTAAGAATTTCCATTAATTCATTAATTGCATTTGTTTCTATAATGAGGGGTTACATTCGCCCGGATTACATTTGTTCTTTTTTTTTTAACTTTTTTAGCATAAAGTAATGCAAGTTGGTCTTGATATATGTTTGTGCTGAACTAATTGTGAAATTGTCTGACTTATACCATGAAAGGGATTGGTGGCTGAGATTCCATCAACCAACATCGTAAGGTAATGCACTTGTCGAAATTCAATATGCACTGGCTAGTTTGCTGACCTAGGGATAGTCATCGAGCTCGACAGATGGCTTGGTAAGTTAATTTGCCTTGATGACAAATGAGATTTTAAAATCATAGCGAATTTCATCACTCATCTATTCTGCAGTTTTGTTTAGAGCTATTCTTCATTTGGCATTCTATCTGCATTCATCAAACCTAGCCTAAGTACCATGGCTTGTTGATCGCATCATTTCTGCTGCCTCTTTGCAAAATTCGGCACTGTAGCATCTGCAAAATGAAGTCTCTTGCAAAAAGCTGGCCATTGGTCATGGCCATCAGGAAGGATGTTTACTTGGTTCCTTATATTATAATAATGGAGATAATGGCATTCCTTCGTTACTGCTAAATGTCACGGTGATAAAAAAAATGTCTCAAAAAAGATGGAACTCTTTCATTCATTATGAAATTCTCAAATGCCTGATCATGATCAGGGATTGCCCAGAAATGCACGACTCAAAAGACAATAGTTTTGGTGGGGATATTGCAAGATATGAAGGCAATAATGTTGCACTTTCTGTATTTGTGATTTATTTTCTTTTTCTTTTAATCTGATGTTATTTGTTAGTTGCAAGCATTGACAGGATGATTCAAGTTCATGTTATAATTCCCAAGTTTATTTACAGAGTTACTGCTCGATACTGTGTGGGATACCTCACCTTGCAAAACAGAAACAAGTAAAACCTCAGTTGCTGAGGATGATTTCACTCATGATGGCTGAGACATATCCCAATTTGCCATAACAGTCGTTTCATTGATGGTTTGGAGATTCTTATTTGCTCGTATCGGATTGTTTCCATATCATAAATCCAGTTTAATGTATACTTCATATTTCATTCGTATCATCAGTTGGATTGTCTTATATTTTCAATATGTATGGTTCATCATCACTGCTAGATACCCTCATATAATGGTCATACTCTGGATGTTCCTGTTGAATTAAGTCATTTTCAGAATCTTTGAAGGTTCCATGACTCTATCTGAGTCGATGGACATCAAATGTATTGCCTGCTGTTACAGAGATCAAACTCTCATTATTTTGTGTTGGAGCCTCCTGATAGGACCTCATCTATACAACCCGTGAGCAAATTGATTGCAGTGGACAAACAACAGAGCCTGTTTTGATAAACGTGAATGGCAATGGTACAAAGCAATGGTTCTGTAAGGTGATTGATATCTTGAATCCATGGGGAATAAAACAGGCACGCCCAGTTCGATCTTTCTTTGGAAGGCATCACCACACCAGGACTTGGCAACTCAAGTTACAGTTTGAATCACCAAAGAGCTCGAAGTGCATTCTAAAACCTTATAAGTGCCTTGACCCCAGTTGATCCAACTGGAATGAAGTTCAACCGGCTTTGATAAACTCTGATCTTCTTTCAAGGGAGTCTGACAATATCTTTCTTCTTTTGAGTTTCTTGGTGGGAAATTCATTGATTGTACTGGTTTATGTTTCAATAACTTTTTGCTGATATACCAATTTTTGAGTAAATAGTAATATAACTTGTTGATCTTTGGTATATTGGCAGACTGAAGATGACTTCTATGTTCGATTTTATATACTACAACCTTTAATAACTCTGTTGCTCAAACTTCCATACAGGGCAAGAATCCTCCTCCATGGCCAACAGAGATAGAGATCTGAAGCTTTGGGATTGCAGAAATTGATTCAATTGCTGACTGTCCACCGGAATTACCACTTCATTCACATCTTGCTATAAGAACTGATTCAACTACTGACAGTTCATTCATATCTTGCTATAAGGTTAGTAGAGTTTTCTATAAGACAGTGATTCATCGGTTTATATGTCAGTTTTCGGATATGACATAAAGTGGTTGACATGCTAATTCAAAAATCAGTATCTGATTCACTGCAAAATGTACAGTTTTGATTCAGTACTTCACATATATCCTATCTATGGCATGATATCATGGCGTATGCCTTCTCAGGTCGATTTCTTTTTTAGCATGCATATGCATTCATATATAGATCTTCTCATTAGCTTAGTATATTATAATATCCATTTTCTCATTAGTTTAGGATATTAAACATGCATTTTGATATCCATTTCCTCATTAGTTTAGAGCATCATTTATGCACTCAAATATCTGATTTCTCATTAGCATGATGCATTTCATCTTCATTAGCGTGAGTCATATGCATGAATGTCTTGTCGCTTGTATTTTAAATTCAATATTTGCGATATCTTTCCATAGTTGTTTGTTGCCTTGTGCTAACTCCACCTTTTTGCAGGAAATACATGGAAAATGCAATCTTCTTCTGAAAACTTAGAGATTCTTTATTTAAGTCAATGATATGATAGTTAGACGATCATGAGAAATTTTACATTTCCTGTTTTAGATAGAATAAATGAGCATTGTAAATATCATGAATTACTTGTTTTTCATGCATTTTGCCTTTATTTCTCAATTTTTTACGAATGGGAACACGAATGGCACGTGCACCATTTCATAAGAGGTAATTAATACTAAGTTGATGATTTACATCAATGGCCATAGTCAGGATGTACACAAAACTTAGTATTTTTATCTTTTTATAAAATAAACACTGGATCTGCACTGGATCCTTTTCAAAAATCATCATATTTTCAAATATTTCATCTTTTATCAAAGTTTAACTTAAAATTAATTCAATATATATATCAATGGCCATAGTCAGAGTATATTGAGAGTTAATTTCATTTTAAACTCTATAAAAGCACAAAATATGTTTCATTCTTCACCTGAATTTAAATATAGATTATTATATAATACATTCAATGACCATAGTCAAGGATGTATTATATCTTCAATCTTGTTTTAATTCATTTAATGAATGGAATAGCTTTTCAAAAATCCAAAATTTTAAATTCTTTAAATTCATTCATCATTTAGGACAGAACTGCATCATATTTTCAAAATTCCTTTTTCAAAAACTCCAAGTGATGTAAATATCATCCTCAATCTATCTTCAATTCTCATAAAATTCAATCCATCCTTTCATTTTTCAAATCCTATTTCATTTTCAAATCTCAAAGTTCAATTTAACTTTGAGATTTCAAATTCATTTTCTATTCAAAATACAAATCAGATATCAAAGTTCAATTTGATTTTGAAATTCCAAATTTATTTTATATTCAAAACTCCAATCAAACTCAAAGTTCAATTTAACTTTGAGATTCTTGATTCATTTTCTAAAGTTCCAAATTCAAACTTCAAAATTCAAGGTCTAATTTGACTTTGAAATTCATTCGTATATTCAAGATTCAATTTCTAAATTCAATTCGAAATTCTGATTCATCTCCTGATCCCAAATTCTAACTTCAAAATTCAAAAGTCTAATTTGACTTTGAAAATCCATTTGTATATCCAAAATTCAAATTCTAACTTCAAATTCAAAGTCCAAATTGACTTTAAAATTCATTTGTATATCCAAATATTCCAAATCTAAATGAAATTTCAAAGTTCAAATTAACTTTGAAACTTTTGATTCATCTTCAAATTCAAAACCAAGTTCATCTTCCAAATCCAAAATCAAAGTTTGAGATTGTTCCTGAATCTCAAAAGCTTGGAGTTTTCTAAAGTTTTAAATTTAATCTGGGTTTTCAAAACCCAGATCCATACTCAAAAGTCTCATTTTGGACTTTCAAAAACTCAAATCCAAAATTAGATCAACTTGGATCCAGACTTCTAAGTATAAATCTCTACTTTTGGATCTCAGACTTCAGATCCAAATCCATTCTAGGATCTAGAATCCAATTCTACTTTGGATCTCAGACTTCAGATCCAAATCCATTCTAGAATCCAAAACCCAATTCTACTTTGGATCTCAGACTTCAGATCCAAATCCATTCTAGGATCCAAAACCCAATTCCACTTTGGATCTCAGATCTTAGATCCAATTCTATTTAAAATTCAGAATCCAATTTCATCTTGAATTCCAGAGTTCAGATCCAATTCCCACTTCGGATTCTAAAATCCAAAATTCGTTTTTAAAAAATTAACTCTATTTAGAATCCAGACTTTGGATTCAAATTTCATTCCGAATTCCAAATTTCAAAATCAACTTCCATTCTCAATTCCAAATCCAATTTCGTTTTTATCTCAGATTTCAAATCCAATTCCTATTTTCAGATTCTAAATCAAAAATTCAATTTTGAATTCTATTTAGAATCCAGACTTTGGATTCCGATTCCATCTTGAATTCCAATTTTCAAATCAATTTTATTTCTCAAATTCTATTTAGATTTCCCACATTTTATTTCAAATTTCAAAAGTTAGAATTCAATTCCAATTCATCTCTATTCTGATTCAAAGTCCATTTATGACTTTGAAATTTCATTTTATTTCAACTTCAGAATCATTCCTTTCAAAGTCAAGATTTATTTTTCAAAGCTTTGATTATTCCAAAAACTTAGAACTTTAAATCTTAAGTTCTAAGTTAGAAACCATTTCTTCACTCTATCATCAGATTCATCTCAGAAACACTTGGAAAATTTCAAATCATTTTAAAAAAAAGAGCATACATCTTCGCATTCGCACAAGCATGATTCTTTGTGCATTTAGACTTAAAATAAATTCTTAGATAAATTCTTAGCAAAGCAAAAGGCATGAATTCAACCCTTGGTTCGATTACCCCTGGTAAAGGCGCCAGGAACGGTCGAACCTCGTACTGACGAGCGAATCCCGTCTCCCAGTTTTCCCGCAAATATTTCAAGATGGAGGCGAGTTATTTTCTCAAATGTTTTCAAATTAAGGTCAAGTGAGACCCCGCAAAAGAGTTTCTCTTCTCTTCTTTTCTTTTCTTTTCTCTTCTCTCTTCTTTTTTTTCTAGCTTTTATTCTTTTTCTCTTCAAAAAGAAGGAAAATAGAGGTTAAAAAAAAAAGAAAAGAGAAGGAAAAGAGAGAATGTTACGAGAGGAAAATTTTTACGATGATCACATGTGACTAGTAGAAAGATGATGGATCTGGGTCTTGTCCATATTCTGACTAGGGCCATAAATATGGACTCCACCGAGTTCATCAACTTCCTAAGAGTTGGTGCACGTGCCATTCGTGTACATCCATAGTGCTTTTGAAATAAAATGCATGATTCATAAGATCAGGATATTACAAAATCAAGCTACATGATATGCATCCTAATCTAAGTAGTAAAGTAAATATTATTCCAAATTGAATCGTTACATCTTTGACATAAAGCAACACGAATAAAAAAAATACAAAATCAAAATAATCAGCATCCTCCAGATTTTTCTGCAAAAGTGGGGTTAGTACAAGGAATGGATATATGAGATATCCAAGGAAATATACATATGCATATATATATATATATATATATATATGTATATATTTACATGAAGATATATATACATATATATGTTTTTATGATTGTGAATCTAAAAAAAAAAATTTATTTGCACCTATGTTGTACAGATGAGATGCATGCTAGAACATGGATGACTAGGAACAGGAGGGTATACCCTAGAATGTCATAATATACGATAATTTTTGAATCAATGAAACGAGTATACATATGGAAATTGACAATATCTACAGTTAATGGAGGTGACTCGCAAGTAATAAGCAAAGCATATGTATGATAAGGGATGCTTAGCATATGGGGAACACATTTATACAGTGGAGGATGAAATGGGGTATCATATCCATGTGCTATTTATAATACAACAGGTACATAGAATAAGCTAAAGCTCTTATTTGTAACAGAGCAACGTCAACTAATGATGAGAACAAACTGGCACCAACAATACTAGTAATAACAATCACAAAACCTAATACCAGCCCATTCGGTTACAACAATGATGTGACCATAGTAACAGCCTAAAAAAAAACAGTGGTGATAATAAAAAAAATGAGAAAAACCAATTGTAGTTCATCTTGCTGTAGCGGCTTTAAATTTTATCAAGAATTGGGCTTGCTCTCATCTAGCATCATTACATTAGGATTGGTTCATGACAAGGGCTGTTGATGTTGAAGCAGAGCTGATATTAAGAGATGTGTGAAGCCATGATTTTCTCAACAACATATGAGAACATACTAAAATCTGTCAAATACTTTACATATACGTAGCAACAAAGATCCGACGTAGGTGCAGAAACAGTTCGAACATGTTACTAAAAACCCAATTTTGGTTTTACCAAAAGTGTCTGTTATTCAAACAAACAAACAGACTAATGGTCTTTTAGCACCAGGTGGCTGGAGACCTGCAACTTCCAGACTTGACATTTTACACAACAAGCGTCCTGGTTTTGAAGCCTGGCTGGACTATTGACCAACAACATGAGATAATATGGACAATTCGTGTGTCCTTGGGTTAATACCCCACCATAAAAAAGGTAATAACCGAATATACATGTCACCTCAACGGAGGAGTTCCATTCAGAAATTACATATTCAGTTGATCAAAGCTTAAGCATAAACCCATGTCAAAATATCTTGCGCAATTAGGTAAGAGAAGAGAAAGGGGACTAATAATATCAAAATAAGATGCAACAGAAAAATTTACACAGGCTCACCTACACCGGTCTGCATAACTATCACTGCATAAAAATCTAAGTTAATAGATGCTTAAAAGAATAGTTATGGGGAATGGGATTTGCAATAAGGCAAGACGCCTACCATGGGAGGGCCCAGGCTGCAGCTGTGAGTGAACTTAGATAAAAGAATTAATTCAGGTAGCATGCTGCCAATGTTCAGTGATAAGACCCTCTATCTATTACAAAGTACACAAACAGCCGATGGAGTAAGAATGTAAGAAGGAGAGTAAATGGATAATATACAATGGGAGAATACAAAATGCAATGCCCACCATTCGGAGGCTTATTGCCTGTAGCCATTTGGGGCTGATGGGAACTTTTCTGCAATCAAAATTTGGCTTATATATGATGATTAACTGATAGTGTACAATTCAAAACAGAATCAGATAAATAGCATGAACACTGCTTTATAATATACAACTGACCATATATCCACTCAAGTATGAACTTCTGAAAGCAGCCTACACAATGCTAACATATATAGATATCAACAATGATTATTGCGATAGGTAATAAGATGTCATAAAGAAAATTTAAGATTAGTGTCGAATTGGGATGTAATGACATGGTTAAGGGCATCATTTGCTATACGATAAACCCTCTCGGGTATCGATTATGTAGTTTTGCCACCGACTGATCAAACTACCATATCTGAAAATTCAGTAAAGGCAATAAAGTTGGAAAACATCCTAGTTAAGGATAAGATCTAAAGCATTAAAACAAAGGGATATTTGAAGGTACTGAAACCAGAAGACAACATTGCTTAAAATCTCATTCCCTGCACATACAGAGACTACCTAAAATGACATTTCTGAGAAGAACAAACAAAACCCGAAAAAAAAAATCTTCTTTTTTTGTTTTATTTTTTTGTAACCTTCCTGAAATGCAACGTGAGAAGAGCCATATAGGAGCAAGGGGAAAGCAGGGAAAAAAAATCTTTGGAAAGAAAACGACATCTGAAATGGGACTGTAACATTGGGACAAAAAAAAATGGTATGAAGAAGACAGCGACTTCAGAGAGATCGGTGATGCTATGGTAGAGCATCATCAATCTTTAAGGTATGTAGCAACCCAAAAAAAAGTAAATATCATCTTCTAGAACGATGGATTTATAGCATACATAAATCCAATAGAATGACTAATTGGTAGAGATGCATATAGAGTTGAAGCTTCTCACCGATTTACCGAGACCGAATGACCTCCAACTGTGGATCACGAACAATGTTTTGCTGGGTGATGAGTGGACTTGATAGATTTCAGGAAAAACCGCAAGCCTCCAACAAGGGTTTCTAATGCGTTAGACCCTCCTGAGTCATTCAGTTGAAGGGGCGGCAACAATGAGGGGAAAAGGGAAGGTCACGGGTTCTGATGAGGCTGGACAAGGAGTGGAAAGAGAGGGGGAAATCAGAGAGATTCGTGAAAAGGGGAGGAAGAGCTAGAAAAAAAAAAGTCGAAAAGAAAAGTCCTTTCTTTCGGGTGGCCAAAGCCCCCTTTTTAAAATATTCATCCTTTCAGCCAAAAAGATCGGAACCTTTTGAATTTCAATTTTGAAAGGTTTTGATAATCTTTAAAAACTAACTTTTGAAATTTTTTTAAAATGTCGCCATTTGGGA
Organism: Nuphar pumila; assembly: GCF_984573655.1. Taxonomy (NCBI): domain Eukaryota; kingdom Viridiplantae; phylum Streptophyta; class Magnoliopsida; order Nymphaeales; family Nymphaeaceae; genus Nuphar; species Nuphar pumila. Next base: position 66,781,070 of record NC_143259.1, on the reverse strand, counting down.
GGGGAACGGCTCTTAGCCTTTGATTTTTTTTTTGGTTTATTTTACCTAATGTTTAGGTAAAGTAAACAATCTTTTTAGGAAGATTCGTCTGTGGCATCTTTTAGGGTTGTTTAAGAAAACGAGTGAAGGAAAATAAATAATAAAAAAATGATAAAAAAATGGGTATTTCAGGGTGATGCCACCTCATCCTGATCTGAAACTCTTTTGAGAATAAAATCTTTAGCGAGGCGCCACCTATGCGTGGGCCCACTAATTATTTTGTTTAAAATTTAAGTTAAATGAAAAAGTTTTATAAATCGGTGCCACTTCCGGATGGGCACTGTTTTGAAAATAAGAGAAAATTTTGAGAATTTGAGTGTGACACCACCTCAGGGTGGGTCCCACGTCACTTATTTAAAATAAAAGCCAAGTGAGATTTTTGGAATTTTCATAATAGTAGGCTAGTTTTGGAAAACACGAAGCAAAATTTGGCTTGATTTCAAAACTTAGAAGAAATTGATCCTTCAGGCTAAAATTTTGAAAGATATAGAGAAATTCGGAGCCCTTTTGTAAAAGTTTGAAATAATGTCTTATGAATTTGAAATTGTGTCCCCCTCTTTTCAACTGACGAAATCTTAAAAATCAATGTCCAAAACTATCCAGATCGTTTTCTTGAGAAAAGTTTTGTAATTCGGAGCTCTGGGGGTAAAATGGGAAGAATTTGACAATTTTAAAAACCCAGGAGTTTGAAATCAATTTTGAAATATTTAAAACTCGAATCTGGATTGACATTTTTGAAAATCAGGAGTTCTGGATCTCAAAATGACATGTGCAGTGAAATGATATGAAATGCTCATGCGATGTTATGCAAAGACATGTTTTCTGAAATGCCGCTCTTAATTCAAAATTGGAATTCTAGCTTCTTGTTGAGAATAAGATTTTGAAATTTTGCAGTTTGAAGCTATTTCCGAATCCCAATGGAGAAATTTTGAGACTTAGGGATAAAATTTTGGACTTTCTACCAGGTTCAATCTTAGAAAATGACCATTTTGCCCTTCATTGATTTTGGAGAACCAGAATGTAATGATTGGTGGAAATGTCAAGAAGGTGAGTGAAAATTTGGGGTGTTTACAAATTCCCCTCTTTGCTACTAAGCCGGCTCGTGGCCGAGCTTAGTGGCAAAGAAAAACACACCAAATTTGGGCTATATATAAAAAAATGCCCCAGTTAGAAGGATCTGACTGGGTGTGAGGAAGTTAGCCCGGTGAAGATGATAGATATGAAATGGAGAATGAAGAGAAATGATTCGCTCTGTGGTGGTGGCATTCAGGTTTTTGCCCTTAACCTGGATGGGACAGAAATACCTCGTATGGAATGAAGCTCAGGTTTTAACCCTTGACCTGATTGGGGAATAGAATATCTCATCGAAATGAGACTCAAGTTTGTACCCTTAACCTGATCGGGCGGAAATGAAATACCTCTTTGAATGAGGCTCAGGTTTATACCCTTATCCTGATTGGGCGGAAAATGAAATACTTCTATGAATGAGGCTTAGGTTTATACCCTTAACCTAATCGGGTGGAAAATGGATGGAATCCTTGAAAGAAGAGACCATGATGGAACCTTCGGATTTTGCACAATAAATCCGACAGAGGTTTTGCAAAAGGAAGGAAAATGGGGTCCCTAAAGCTTGAAACGGGGTTGATCTTGGGCGTCTCATTGCTGAGACTAAATAGCTTTGGAAATTTCCTTTTGCGAGAAAATGATTGGTGGTTCGACCTTGAACCGAAATGGGACTCTCTATGGTTGGACAGTGGGGACACAGGGAAGTGTGCAAATCTGAGAGCTCACGCTCTCAAAGAAGGGAAGGAATCAAGTCCTTAAGAGGGATTTAAATTGGTGTCACGATGTATCAAAGACGGACATCAAGCTCTCACTTCATGTCAAGATAGATAGAAAATATTATCAAAATGCTGAGAATTCTGTTGTTGATTCAAAATATTTGAAAATGATGCATATCGTTGCAAAGGTATTCCTTCTTTTCTACCTGAAGCATTACCTCCCAATGAGGTTCTCTTCGCAGAATCGAGATTGGAATCCAAATTACTTGCAATTGACCTTCTTCAAGGAAGCTATCAATTTCCTTGATATGAATAGAAAAGAGAATTTGATATTATGAAAGCAATTGATGAAAGGATATTGATAACATAATTTCACAAGTTTAAAGAAGATTCTTGATAGATTTGGTAGTTTGATATCCTGGGAACTTCTCTCACGATAATCTTTCTGCACTCTTTTAGCTCTCTTGGATTTTTGCTACATTCTTCTTCATTTTGGAGATGTTCTGACTTTTTCTCTCTTTCGTTTTCCTCTCTTGCTCTCTTTTGGGAAGGGTACGTCACAAACTCCTTCAACTTGGAGATGTTTCGATCCTTCTTGGACGATGTTGGCTCATGGGTTTAGAGATCTATAGATGATAGCTGAAATTAAATAACTTTTAGGGATTGTCGGGAGGTTCATCGCATCTGCCTCCATCTCGACAGTGCTTTGGACTTTCCCTGGAAGGATCCGTCACAAACTCCGTCATCTTGGAGATGTTTCAAATCTTCTTTGGCCCCGGTGGTCTACTCGCTTAATTCGCCTTCATCTTGGCGACAATTGAGAGATCCCTTTTGCGGATATTTAATGACAGCTTGAGTGATTTTAAGGAGTCAGGGTTTTGATGAAGGCTCTCTTTTTCTAGCGCTCAGGATATTTCCACTGCCTCATTTTCACAAGAATGGTCTTTAAAATTGTGCCATTGACTGCGATCAATATCAATCATTTATGGCTTTGCAAAACATTGAATTTTCTTTTGCTGGCCATATCAAGGATTTATCCTTTTGGTTGGCCAATAAAAAAGAATTTGAATTTTGAATCTCTTTTCGCAAAAGCCTCACTCTTTTGGAAGTAATGCTGAAGGTAAACTGAGGTAAAGATTCCTGTAATAAAGATTCTAAAATCAACAATTAATTTGATTGACAAATTGACAAAGTTTTCTTGAAATCCTAGGTGAAAGAGAGCATTTGAGGTTCGGCTCAACATATCCGTGACGAAAATTCTCCTCTCTTTTTTTTCCAAAAAAAAGAGAGACTCAGGCTTAGCCCTTACTTGAATGGAAAATGGGAAATACTCCTCTCTTCTCTGAAGAGGAGGTGTTTGCAAACGAACTTTCGAAGAGAAATTAAGTTTTCGTCAAAGCTCTTTAATATTAGGCTTCTCTTATGAAAAGGGGCCAATAATAGTGAGGTCAGAAAATTGGGTCATGAAAGGAACGAGTCCATCACACTCTCCCTAAAAAGTGGGTCCTCCATGACGAAAATGGCCTAGTATGAAATTGGGAGGTCACAAGAAAAGCGAGTCTCTGTCGAGCCTCTCCCTTTAAAAGGGTTCCTTGTGTGAAATTGGAAATTGTTTTGCAAATGGTTCACAAAGACGCGAGTCCCTTCGAACTCTCCCTGAAAAGGGGCTAAGTGAACGAATTGGATAGCATGCGAAAAGAACGAGTTCCCTCAAACTCTCCCTAAAAAGGGTCTCTCGCAAGAGAAATGATTGAAATTGGATATTGAAATTGATTGACCCAAAGGTCGAAATTGGAAATTGGAAAATTGATTGTTTGGAAATTGAATGACCCGAAGGTCGAAATTGGATAATTGAATGACCTGACGGTCGAAATTGAAATTGGTTGATCCGAAGGTCGAAATTGTGTGACCCGGAGGTCAAAATTGAGAATTGAGTGACCTAGAGGTCAAAATTGGAAATTGGGTGACCCGGATGTCAAAATTGGATAATTGAATGACCTGACGGTCGAAATTGAAATTGGTTGACCCGAAGGTCGAAATTGTGTGACCTAGAGGTCAAAATTGAGAATTGAGTGACCTAGAGGTCAAAATTGGAAATTGGGTGGCCCGGAGGTCAAAATTGGAAATTGAACTTGGAAAATTGGAATTGGGTGACCTAGAGGTCAATATTGGAGAATTGAATGATCCGAAGATTTGAATTGAAAATTGGTGGGCAAAATATCAAATTTGAGAAATCGGTTGACCCTGAGGATTGACATAACTTGGATCAATGCTGGAGAATAAATGGCTCGAGTCAGAACACGAATAAAGTAGAGAGATCGCGAGTCGGAACCCGGATCAACAAAGGATGATGAGTTAGGATCAGAGCTCGAATAAATAAAGAGATCTCGAGTTGGAACCCAGATCAACAAAAGAAAATGAAGTGCTCGAATTAGAGCTTGAATAAATAAAGAGATCTCAAGTCGGATCCCGGATCAACAAAAGGAAATGAAGAGCTCGAATCAGAGCTTGAATAAGGTAAAGAGATCACGAGTCGGAACTCGGATCAACAAAGGAAAATGATTTAAGGGAAAACCCGAGTCGGAACTCGGTTCTTCAAAAGAAAAAGTAATTTAAAGGAAAACCTGAGTCAGAACTCAGATCTTCAAAAGAAAAAAAAAATGATTTGAAGAAAAACCTGAGTCGGAACTCGGTTTTTCAAAAGAAAGTAGATCAACTTGGAAATTGGATTTTGAAATAATGCCAGTTCGAGCACTGAATTTTGAAATAATACCAGTTCGAGCACTGGATTTTGAAATAATGCCAGTTCGAGCACTGAATTTTGGTTTAGTATTGGTGATTGTCTTTCAATTTTGAATCATTAGGAATTGTAATGGGACTGTTTGTTGAAATCCCAATACTGACCGAATTGTTATTAATGCAGTTTAATGCAAATTGATGCACATGAATGCACAAGTGCGTGAAATGAGGAATTTTGTTTATTCTGCATGCATACAGAACAAAAAAATATTAAAAATGCCCCAGTGTAACTGGGAAAAGAAAGTTTGATCATTATTTGAAGAAAACGAGAGGATTACAAGAGGAGAATAAATGTTTCAAGTATAGAACTTTTTCAAGTGTCGAGCATTAATGGGATCCGGCAATTCTATCCCATCGGCGTTGATGAGCCGATATGAGTTGCGGGATAATGCTTCTTTGACGACATATGGACCTTCCCAATTTGGTGACCATTTTCCGCCAGGATGATGCTTGAGATAAGCTGTGGATCGAAGTACTAAATCATTGACTTTGAATCTTCTTTCGATGACACACTTTGCGTACTGCATGGCTACTCTCTGTCGATAGGATTGAGCATGCTCTGCTGCTTTTAGCCTTCTCTCGTCGAGTAAGTCTAGTTGTACCAGTCGCTGCTGTTGGTATTGATCAAGAGGTAATTCTTGAAGCGATGTGAATTTCAAAGCGGGCTTCTGAACATGTAGCGGCAATACTACTTCTGTTCCATAGACCAATTCTGATGGAGTAGCATTCGTTGGTGTACGAATGGTGGTCCGGTAGGCCCATAGTGCATCGTGGATCTTCTCATGTCAGTCACGACCTGTTTCCACAGTTCGCTCCAAGATACGAATTAAAATCTTGTTGGTAGCTTCTGCTTGACCATTCCCTTGAGGATAATAGGGAGCGGAAAAATGATGATAGATTTTGAACTTTGAGCAGATTGTCTTCATCTTTTCATTCTTGAAGTGACTGCCATTATCTGACACGATGTCATGTGGGATGCCAAAATGACAAAGGATGCTCTTGTGAATAAAAGAGACCATGTGTCGGCCTTCTACTGTGCGAAGAGTTATAGCTTCTACCCACTTGGTGAAATATTCTATTGCGGCAAGGAAGTATTTGGGGCCATTCGAAGCAGAGGGAGTGATGGGACCTACGACATCGAAGGCCCACATAGAGAACGGCCATGGAGAGACAACAGATTGCAGATATGTTGCTGGAGCATGAATAGAAGGTGTGTGTATCTGGCATTGCACACACTTCTTCACATAATGAAAACACTCTTGTTGCATAGTCTTCCAATAATAACCTGCTCTGACGATTTGCTTGACAAGTGTTTGGTATCCGACGTGGCCACCACAAATGCCTTCGTGTGCTTCTCGCACGACTTCTTTGGCTTTGTCTTCATCTAAACATCTGGAATACTCTGAACTGAATCCTCGACGATAGAGGATATTTGCCAGAATGAAGTATCGAGTAGACATACGCTGGATTGCTCGCTGCTCTTTCTTCGAGAGTTCTGGGGGAAATTCCCCGGTTTCTATGAAAGTTTTGATATTGTAATACCAAGGCTTCTTCTTTTGCTCAGCCTGGTTTACATGCTCTGTTGGAAGGAAAGCAGGTTGGTCCAGTCTACCAATTTCAAAAGAGCGACAAGATTCTCCATTCTTGAATGCCATAATGGAGCCTAGGCTGGCTAGGCTATCAGCCACTTGATTAAAATCTCTCTTGATATGGAAGAGCTGAAATTCTTCGAACTTGCTGACAAGAGCTGAAACAATCTTCTGATAAGGAAATAGCTTTTGATCCTTCACTTGCCATTCGACTCGGACTTGATTGACAATGAGTAATGAGTCACCGTAGGCATGCACTCTCTTAACATTGAAGTCTAGTAGGATCTTTAGACCTTGAATCAGGGCTTCATACTCAGCCATATTGTGGGTGCATTGAAAATCTAACTTGAGATAAAATGGAATCATCTCCTTTTCTAGAGTGATTAACAAAATTCCGATGCCTATTCCGGCCATATTTTTGGAACCGTCGAAAAATAGATTCCAGACTGGGTATTGTTGGATATTGCATATTTGCTCGTCTGGGAAATCATCTTCGGCTTTCACCTCTTCTGCCAGAGGAAAATCTGCCAATTGATCTGCGATTGCTTGACCTTTTAATGATTGTTGCGAGACATATTCTAGGTCATACTGCATCAGTAAGACTTGTCATTTGGCGACTCGTCCGCTGAGGAAGGGTTGCTCCAAGATGCATTTGAGAGGATTGAGTTTGGACAAAATTTTGACTTCAGATACCAGCAGGTAGTGTCTTAGCTTCTGACACATCCATACCAAAGCTAGGCAGGTCTTCCCTATGTGAGAGTATTTATTTTCATAGTCTATGAAAGTCTTACTCACATAATAAATGGCATGCTCTATCAAGCTGCCTTCTTTATACTGCGCCAAGAATCCGCCGCATGTGACTTGATTGACCGAGATATATAACAAAAGAGGTTTTCTTAATTCTGGCGCCTTCAAGATAGGAGGATTGAGAAGATACTTCTTGATACAATTGAATGATTGCTGACATTCTGGTCCCCATTCGAACTTAACTCCTTTTCTGAGCAAGTGGTTGAAAGGTTCGCATCTCATTGCCAAGTTGGAAATAAATCGCCGGATTGATTGCATGCGTCCCTGAAGGCTACGCAGTTCTTTGAGGTTCTTTGGGGGTGGCATATCAATGATAGCCTTTGCTTTGGCTGGGTCAACTTCAACTCCCTTTTTGCTGACCAGAAAACCCAACAGTTTGCCTGATTCGACTGCAAAAACACACTTTTGGGGGTTAAGCCTTAGCTTATAAAGAATGAGTCGCTTAAACACTTAGTCAAGAGCTTCGAGGTGATCTTCTTTCTCTTTAGATTTCACGAGGATATCATCAACATACGCATCCATGATTTTGCGCATCTGATCGTGAAAGATAACAGCCATTGCCTATTGATATGTTGCTCCAACATTCTTGAGCCCAAAAGGCATAACTGTATAGCAGAAAGTGCCCCAAGGCGTAGTGAAGGAAGTTTTCGATTGGTCGCGGGCGGCCAACTTAATCTGATTGTAGCCGAAATATCCATCTGTGAACACCCCAAATTTTTCAAAATCTTTTAAATATCCCCTTTTTGCCCCTAATTTCATTTTTTGAGCAATTGAGTCACTTTTAAATCTAAATTCCAGTTTATTTCTCAATTTTTTCTGAAATTAAATTCATTTTATACATCTGACTCAATTTCGGATCCGGATCTAGATAAAAGATCCAAATCTGAGCTTCGTTGTCCAATTTTTGAATCAAATTCTCAAAATTACCAAAATAACCTTTTAACAGGCTCAGACAGTTCATCCAATATCCGTTTGCATCCATCGCGTTATATTCCTCGATTCGAGGTTTAAAACTCAAATATTTTTATCAAAACTTGGGTCCAAACTCATTTTCTGAAGAAATTTTCCCAAAATAGCCTTGAAAACTCTCTTTTGTAAATATTTTGCAAAAATACAAAAAAATAGTTTTTAATCTTTGTTTTCTCGTAAAACTTTAGGATCTTATTCTAAAAAGGCAAAAAAATGGAAAAATAACACAAAAACCAAAAAAAATGGAAAAAAACTACGAGAAAAACAAACGGTTTCAAGCCTTTTAAAGCTATTTTTGCTAAAAACCTCACTTGAAAAGCATTTTACAAAAAAGCTTCTTTAAAGAGGATCCTCTTTTGGAAATATCATAAAAAGAGTAACGGCCTCGTTCCCGCGCACTCTTCCCTCTCATTTTCTACCCGTCCATCTTCAACAAACCTTCTTCTCTCCACCCTTAATCTTCAACCATTTCCCCTCTCAAGCTTTTGATTCTCTTCTTTAAAAAGAGGCACCCAAGGCTCTCATCGGCATCCATTCCACCCATCACGATCCATGATCATCCATTTTTCCATCAACTCACATACAACAATCGCCCCCTTTAGCATACCTCAATTCCTTCTATCGGATTTTTTCTGGAAGATCATTTCTGAGCAACATCCGCCACCCCTCTTTTCTCTGAATATTTCCCTCAAGGCTACTGAAGGAGACTTGCTCCTCCCTCTCCTCGAGGCACCCCTCTGCAAGAGACCAAAGGAACCCCGAGTCATTCTTCCAAATTAGGTAAGAACCTTTTTTTTTTTCCTCTCTCCCTCTTGTAACTTTTGATTTCCCTTTCTTTTTTTTAGTTTTCTTTCTCTCTGTTTTGGCCCCATTGGCGCACCATCGATGGTGTCAAGTTGCAAATAGCAACCTCAACCCATCTTTGTGCAACAACAAAGGAATTCTATAATTCCAACATCTTTTCATTTTTCTATTCCTCCTATTCTGTTTTCTCTTTTCTCATTATTGAATTTTAGCAGTTTACATGTGTCGATGCTCTATGTATTACTATTCTGCTTTATTTTCCATCCACATTCATAGCTAGTTTTCTATATTACTTTGGATGATCGACCAACGTTGTGCGACAAGATGTTTATTGCTTCTTTTGCTCTTTCAATTTCTTGTAAATTTTTTTTTCTTTCCTGTGCTTTGTGCTCTTACAGGTATTCGTATGTATATTTTTTTTTCTTTCTTCCATGATTATCTGTTATGCCTCATATTCTATTTCCTTCTTTTTATTGTCTCTTAATATCTGGTTTCATATCTTGACAGCATCAAGATCCCAGTTCTTCAAACACCAATCCATCAGATCTTTGTCAATTAATGTTTGATTATCTCTCTTTATCACCCCATGCATCCATCGCATTCCCCACCGTTACCATTACCTTCCCAGCAGGATTGGATCTGATCCTATGTTAGATTAGATCTCTTGCATACAAGCATTTGGTAGAATTGGATCAACGTTTGTCGTTGATTTAAATAGTAGGAAGAGAAACATAATGTTCTGATTCCTTTTCTTTATGGATGTCAACTTATATACCTACAGGATTTAGCCCCATTTTTTTTTACCTCATGAATATCAATGTCAGCTGATCTGTTGTCAATTGGTGTTTCAGGAAAAATAGTCGGCCATAAATGGTATAGAGGGTTATTCAGATATCCTTGAGCGAGACAGTTATCTCATATGCTAGAGTCTCTGCCCTAGTCATGTACCTGTTTGATTTAGGGTCATTTGTTTGCAATTCATGTATTGAACATCATGCTAAGAAGATCCCCTGCATACCATAATAGAGTAGTGTCTGCATATTCACATTCCGTTTAAATATTTGTATCTCATTTTGCTTATAGTGCGTTATTTGCAGCAATTCACCATCATGTCATTCATGTTCACATTCCAGCACACATGTTACTTACTATTCATCATAATTCAGTGATTTTCTCTCTCTTTTGAATGAAACCTGCTTGTGCAAGCTCTACTAGTTCTCCCGCAATCTACAAATGTTGTTAAAGCTCCATCAGTGACAAACATTGAAGCACACAATTTTGGAGGATCTTCCTGTTATAATACACCTTCAGTGAGCAACTTATGCCAAAAGGAAATTTTGATTATAATGTGTGCTCCATATGAATGGCGTAACTGCAACCTCTGGAGAATCAATTACATTTATTGATGCTGCAATATCAGCAAGGATACCAAAGCCTTCAAACTATAGCCTAATAGAAGATGGAAACAAAAAAAGAAGGTTCCATGTAAGTATTTATTTCACCACTCACTGTTTTGCTCAACATAGATATATTTGCAAGGTTCGATTCGTTGTAGATCAACCTGCTGCTGAGAGTGGCTCATCAAATTGTTGTGTTGTAGCAGAACGATCTGAATTATTGTGCTAAGTCTGGATGTTTAAGATCGACTTGCTATTATATTATAGTTGTTGTCGATGTTCACATTAAAACCTGTGTCATGTGTATTTTTATCATCTGAAAACACAGAGGTCCACTTCCACTGATATATCTATAATGATCAATGAATTTTCATTGATTCACGACATTATCATTGGGTTTTGCAAAGCACATTGGTACAGTTAATTTCAAATCTGAGCCATGTTGTGCTTCCTTTGTATTGGTCCATCAGAGACCGATCCTACTGTGGTTCGGCCAGTTCATTGCTCAGCAAGGTTTGGATCAATAAAAAAATTTCGTCTGGATGTATATCCTTGACAACATCAAATACAGTGATTGATGAAGCATCATCAACCAGGACTAGAATGCTAAGCTGGGGACGCTTCCTCATGGTTTAAAGGGTCTATTGGTCAATGACCACAGTCGTTCTAATGAAAGGGTGGTTTGACAAGTTAATTCAAACACAGTCCTAAATTCAAAGCCACCATGTTCATGATCATCCTCAGAGATCAGCCATTAGCAGAGATGGGTTCCATAACAGATATTACCACGGGTGCTGGATTGGGTTCTGCAACCAGGGCAATGTTGTTTTTGCCTTTGTACCAATAGCCGCATCCAGCGTTTCATAACAGCAATCCCTTTGCTATTTCTTACAGCATTTTTCCTGTGCTAAGTTTGAACCTCGACAACCCATGCATGTTACTATTATAGCAGCATGCCACCAATGTGCACATATCCTGCACGTCAACATTGCATATCACTCCTGCACTTCACTACACTCAGCACATTTATTGTATCATGTAAAGTCTAGTTAACCTACCCTCCACTACTAGCATCTTTATATTCTATATCTGCAATACCTTCATTTTTTTTATTTAACTGCTATGGTTACCTGCCACTTTAGTCTATCACTGACCATCTCTATGGTCTTCATTACAGGTAATACCTGCAGCTTCTATAGCAGGTACACGCACTCTTGCATCCATTTCACTACTACTTAGCATTTTAATATCTGTAAATCACTTCTTAACTTCCATAACACCTGCCGTAGCATATCATTAGATATGTTCATCGCATATCAATTGATATGCTTACAGCACATCATATTTACACTCTTCACTCACTTATAGCACATCATGCATTTAGGCATATTTACACTCTTCATTCATTTACAACATTGTATCTCCTATGCAGCATCACCAATGCACCATTCACTGCATTTATACACCTATGCAACATCACCTAGGTATATTGCATTTACACATGCTGCTACCTTCAGTTTATTCCACCCACAGCTGCACCTTTTGCACCCTTCACTTAGCCTTCTGTCCACCTATGCATAGCACTTTCATGTGCATCTTACATTTTGTCAATGTACAACATCTGTGTGATGGGTCATGATTACTTGTGACAGATCATAAACTGCAGCAACTCTTTGGCAATTCATGAATTGCCATGTTCTAACCCCATGGCATATAGGCTTCTCAATAGGCATATGCATCTTTTTAGTATATGACATGGTTGAGTTCATTGGTATAATCACTGTATATACATTTTCCTTTCTTTTTTCATAAATCATCATATTACAATTTTTCAATATGACCTCTTAGTTTCTTTTCCATGTTCCATATTTTGTTTTGTACTAACTTTGTTTTCAGGAAATATGTAAGGTTATCTTCCTTCTGAGATTAGAAATCTTGTAATTACAATTTCATTCAAAACTTGTAATAGCTATATATTAATGAGAAATCTCCATTTCCTGTATTAGATTAGAATAGATGAGCATGTAAAATGCCATTTGTTTCATTATTCACCTTTATTTCTCAAAATCTCACAATGGTGAAACACGAATGACACGTGCACCATTTCGTAAGAGGTAATTAATCCTAAGTTGATGATTTACATCAATGGCTATAGTCAAGATGTAAAACAAAACTTAGGATTTTTATCTTTTATAAAATAACACTAGATCCACACTGGATCATTTTTCAAAATTCATCATGTTTTCTTTGAATATTCTCCTCTTTTATCAGGGTTTGATTTAAAATTAATTCAATATATATACCAATGGCCATAGTCAGGGTATATTGAGAGTTAATTTTATTTTAAACTCTATAAAAGCACCAAAAATGTGTTTTAGTCTTCATCTAAATTTAAATATAGATTATTATATAATACATTCAATGACCATAGTCAGGAGTGTATTATATCCTCAATCTTATTTTAATTCGTTTAAAGAATGAAATATGCTTTTCAAATCCAATTTTAAAAACACTAAAATTCATTCATCATTTAGGATAGAAGTGCATCATATTTTCAAAAATTCTTTTTCAAAACCCAAGTGATTTTGAACATCTTTCTTCAAATTTCTATTTCAAATTCCAATTCTATCTCAAAATCCGATTTCAAAGTCCAATTCGACTTTAAAATTTCAAATTCATTTTATATTCAAAAACCCCAATCAAACTCAAAGTTCAATTTAACTTTGAAATTCTTGATTCATCTTCTAAATTCCAGATTCAATCTTCAAATTCAAAGTCCAATTTGACTTTGAAATTCATTTGTATATTCAAAATTCAATTCTCAAATCAATTTTAAAATTCCAAATCCAAAGTTATATTTTAATCCCAACTTGGATCCAGATTTCCAAGTACAAACTCCACCTTTTTTTGATCTCAGACTTAAGATCCAAAAATCCATCTTAGGGTCCAGAGTCCAACTCATTTGGGATCTCAGATCCAATTCTATTTTAGGATCCAGAACCCAATTCTATTTTGGATCTCAGACTTCAGATCCAAATCTATTTTAGGATCCAGAATCCAATTTCATCTTGGATCTTAGACTTCAGATCCACTCCATTTTAGGATCCGGAATCCAATTCTACATTGGATCTCAGACTTCATATCCAACTCCATTTTAGGATCCGGAACCCAATTATACTTTGGATCTCAGACTTCAGATCCAAAATCCCTCTTAGGATCCAGAGTCCAACTCTATCCTGGATCTCAGATTTCAGCTCCTAAACCCATTTTAAGATCCAAAATCCATTTTAGGATTCAGAACCTAATCCCATCTTGGATTCCAGATCCAATTCTATTCAGGATCTAGAATCCAATTCCATTCCCAATTCTAGATTTTAAATCCAATTCTATTTTCAGATCTTATTCAAATCCATTTCTATTTTTAAATGCCATTTGAATTTCTCAAATCCATCTTGATTCCAAATTTTAAAATTCAATTCCATTTCAAATTTTATCTCTTCTCATAGATCTAAGTTCAAAGTCCATTTTCTGACTCTGAGATTTCCTTCCTTTTTCCTTTTATCTCAGTTTCAAATCATTCTCTCTCAGAAATCAAGATTTATTCTTCCAACTTTGATCACTTCAAAGACTTAGAATTTCTCTGATCTATCTCAAGTTCTAAGTTGGATTTTATCAATCAGAAATTATTTTTTCACTCCATTATCAAGTTCATCTCAGAAAACTTGGAAATTTTCAAAATATTTTCTCAAAAAACATACATCCTTACATTGCACAAGCATGACTCTGTGTGTATTTAGATGTAGGATAAATTCTTAGATAATATTTAGGCAAAGCAAAAGGCATAAATTTGATCCTTGGTTCGATTACCCCTGGTAAAGGCACCAGGAACGGTCGAACCTCGTACCGACGAGCGAATCCCGTCTCTCCATTTTTCCTGCAATATATTTTGAAACGGAGGCGAGTTATTTGCTAAATATTTTCAAATCAAGGTCAAGTGAGACCCCGCAAAAGAGTTCATCTTCTCTCTTCTTTCTTTTCTTTTCTCTTTTCTCTTCTTTTTCTATCTTTTATTTTTCTTCCTTCAAAAAGGAGGAAAATAAAGGCTAGAAAAGGAAAGGAGAAGGAAGAGAGAGAAACCAGAAGAGAGGAAAAAATTTGTGATGATCACACCATCCATGAAAAAGAACATGGCGTGTCCTGCCGTGCTGTCGACTAGAAGATCAATGCTTGGAAGTGGATAGTCATCCTTCGGAGTCGCCTTATTAAGGTCTCTGAAGTCTATGCAAATTCTTACTTTGCCGCTTTTCTTTGGGACGACGACAATATTGGCTAACCAATCTGGGTAGTCAATAGTTCGGATAAATCCTGCTTTGAGCAGATCTTCGAGTCCTTCCTTGACTTGTTCTATTCTAGGATCCATTTTTCTCAATTTTTGTTTAATTGGCTTAGCATCTGGCTTCAAAACGAGGCGGTGTTCGACCAATTTGGGGTCTAAACCTCCCATATTTTCATATGTCCATGCAAACACTTCTTCATGTTGCTTGAGAAAATTTGTAAGCCTTTTCTTTTCTTTCGGACTTAGACTGGTTTCGATCTGGAGAATTTTGGGATCTTCCTCTGAACCGATATTGACATCTTCAGTCGGATCTTGTACTAGAGGAGATGGTTCATCCTGCTTCTGAACTGTGGTGAACTCTGGTAATTTCTGAAGAGACTGATCATATTCTGCACAATCATCTGACTGCTTTGCAATCTTGCCATCTTCAGTGCTTGCTTTGACTCTGTGAATTGCTGCCGACTTTTGAAAAGCCTTTGGATTGAGAACGAGCTTCTTGATTGTCCGAGAAGTCATTCTGAAATTTTGGATAAGAAATTTGATTCAGATAAAATTGCCCATCGTAAGACAAGCAATCATTTGAAGAGTGGCAAAAAAAAATGAAGAGATAGACGGAAAGGAGACAGATGGCATCCAGATAGACAAAGAAACTTGGAATTTTATTGATTTTAAATTGATCAAAGATATTGATAAAATGAGACATTTATTTTGGAAAGAATAGAAAGAAAATAATAATTGGTCTTCAATGTGCCCCTTTGACAAAAACAGTCTTCTTTGGTGAGCTTCCGCCAGAAAACCCTAGTCCTGCTCTGTGAGAACAATGCTTTTGGATCATTGCCTCAATGCGGTCATCTTCATTCTTGCCGAGTCCTTTGAAGGGTTGATAACCATGCTTCAGAAGTAAATCAAATCCCTTTCTTGCCTTCATGAATTGCGGGAACAATGGGTGATCTTTAATGGCACTGTAGTTGATCCGACCTCCAACCTTGAAGAATTGAGGACCTCTCCATCGGGTCATGGCTACAGTGTGCAGAGATAGTTCTGAGGATGCCTGGAGTATTTCTCGATTTTCTCCGAGACTGATTTCTTTACTCTCCCTGATGCTGGGAATATCCGCCGTGAATGATGGTCAGGGGAGCATGGGCTGCGGGCGCCTATCTTATGGGTCTTCTCCCAGCACTGTTGTAATCATTCCACCTTTTGACCATTTTACACATTGATGGAGAGTGGAAGGCACTGCATTTGCATTATGGATCCATATTCTTCTGAGCAGCAGGTTGTAGGTAGGTGGTACATTGACCACATGAAAAAGTACTGAGTGCACCGAGTAGTTGATGAACACTTCCAGAAATATCTTGCCCTTAGCTGTTTGACCATGATTGTCAAACCCATAGATAGTGATAGGGTCTAGAATATATTCTCCGTCCTTGATCCCTAATGCTTTTGCTGTCATCTGGGGACATATATTGAGGTTGCTGCCTCCATCTACTAACACATGTGGTACCATCATTCCTCTCACTCGAACAACGATGTAGAGAGCATTATTATGAAAGGAATGAGGTTTTGGAAAGTCCTCATCTAAGAAGGTGATCAGCGCATTGGTCATGGCTGAATTCACAATTTGCGCCATGTCTTCGGGTGTGGTACTGGGCTTAACTTTAATCTTTCTGAGAAGATCATCCAGTACTTGTTGGTGCTTGCGGGAATTCTTGGCTAAGTCCAAAATTGAAACATTGGACAGAGCAGTTAGAGGCTTCTGAGTTGATGTTTCTCCTTTTTTTGTAAGGGATTTGAGAAAATGCTTTGGGAACCCTGGAATTTTACTGGTTGCTGTAGGAAATATTTTGGCTGGCTCCGCTGATACTTTTATCTTATCGAAAGCTGAAATTATGTCCACCTTCTTGGTGGTTGGTGTTGCTTGTCGCAGTACTGAAACCTGGTGCTGAACTCGGAGATCTTGTGCAGAACATGGCTTGATGTGTTCGTGAGGCAGGAATGGTTGTGCAGACACTACTGTCGTGGTGTGTGAAGAAAAGGGCTGTTTTAGAATATTCATTTTTTCTTCTTCTTCTCCTTCTACCAATAGATTTTTATCAATAAGATCTTGCACAATGTTTTTTAGAACAAAGCAGTTCTTGGTGTTGTGTCCCACTGCTCTGTGGAACTTGCAAAATTGATCCTTCCATTTCCCCATGGGCATAGGGGGATCAGCCAATCTTGGCAACTTGACCATCTCTTTCGACAGCATATACTCGAGCACATCTTCGAGTGATGAGTCTAAAGGTGTAAATTTTCTGTCGTAGCTCCATCCTTCATGTTTGGTCTTCTCACGCAGTTTCGGCCCTTGATCCTGCTGAGGAGGCTTGCTGTATTGAGGAGCAAGCTTTCCTTTCTGATCCCCTTTGTTGTTTACATTGCCTGCACCGTAGCAATAATTTTTCTTCTGCCCTTTGTACTGATTTCGGCTATTGTTTTTGTTGTTGTTGGCAGAATAGGTGAAATGTGCTTTCTTCTTCTGTTCACCTTGAGGGTTATTTTTGGAAAAAGTGAAGCCTTCATAGACTCTATTCTCCACACTCAGCTCGAGCCATTCGGCTCTCTCGATCAGCTCAATAAAGGTACAGGACAGTGCAGTAGAGATTAATTCTCTTAATGGTTGTGAAAAGTTGTTGAGGATCAATGATAGGGCATGCCTTTCTGAAATAGGATCTCTCATTTTGTTACAAGCTGACCTTTATCTGTGAATAAAGTCCCGCACCTTTTCATTCTCATTCTGCCTTAGATTGCAGAGATGTCTTAGTGTAGGAAGTGCCTCTGTGTTAAACAAGAAGCGTTCAATAAACAAATTTATAACTTTATCGAACTCTTTGAGCTCGATGGGGTTGATATGCTCAGCATACCACTTAGCTCCAACTCCTTCCAAGCTGGGGGGGAAACATAGAAACAATGCTCTGTTGTCTCCCTTGAACCTCAAGCAATCAGCAAAGAAAGTGGCGAGATAAGCTTTTGGGTCACCAGAACCGTCGAACTTGATGAATTTTTGGGAAAGATTCTCCAGATCATCATCCCCCTCTAAGCCATCGTAGAAGTCGTCGCTGGTGAAGACTTTCCTGCCCTTATCGCGAGCTTGCAAATCTGTAACCACTCTTGCCATTTCCTTGAATTGTGCTTGCAAGGGCGCTTTTGTGACCTGACTCTTTGATTTGCAGCTTTTTCTTTGTTCTTGGCCCCGTTTCTGAAATGTCGAAGGCACCTCATACTCTTCATTGGTATCTTTAATTGAGTCTGTTCTGTCTGAGATCTCTTCCAGCTGAACTTGTTTTTTGGAAGCTTTCTTATCCCTGTGACTATGGAACTTCTCTCTGAATGGATTTCTTTCTGAGCTGGTCCCCGGCTGCTCATTCATCATCTTATTCATCATTTTTCGGAACATGGCATACATTTGCGGGTCTATGCCATCATCCTCTTGTTGCTGCTCTTGACTCCTCTCAGATCGGGGGGAGCCCATCTCTTCTTCTGAGGCCGACGAGTAGTGAGATGCTGTTGTTCTTTTGCCTGATCTTGTCTGAACCATCAAATGTTATATATGCTCTCTGCAAGGCAAAGACCTGATTAGATTATGAAGAAATTGGTTTTTGGAAGAAATATTTGCTGAAAATATGGTAGACAATTTGAAAAAGATATCCCATTACTAGGAACTGAGTCATCGTGGGAATCACGACAATTGTGTTGTCATTCTTTTTGCAAGAGAAATAAACAACGAAAATGTGCCTTATTACCTAGGCGAGGTCGTCAAACCACAATAGAAAGGGAGAGAATTTCATTGAAATGAGAAAAATATGATTTTATTGATCTTGACAAAGAGGCGGAGGACAAACAATTTGCCACCATTCACGATAGTCGGCAGACACTCTAGGACCTGGAAAGATTTTAAGAGAGACAAAGGAATCCCAGCCGTAGCGGGCAGAATGATATGCCCCGGACCATTGTGTGGAAGTGAGATCAAATTCTGCCATAGCTTCTGATAGTAGTCTGGTTTCGGTGTACTACTGCCTCTGGGAGAACTGCCAAACACATCGCTCCGGTTGGTAGTAAGTACAGAAGAATGGTCCCAACAATTTGAACCGCTTGCCATAAGCATATGTATATCTGGGAGGGGACAATTGTCGATCAAAATAGTCTCAGACTACGTCATCTTCTTGAATGCTGTTGATCATGGACCGGTACTGTGCCACTGGAAGAAGTTCTTGACCATTGTATCTAAAAGAGCTTGCTCGGGCTGGAACATGCTAGAAGAACCAGGATTGAAGCGCGTAAATGTAACCTTCAACTAAGATGGATTCTCCAAGTGAGAAACGAGTCAGACCACGATATAGGAAAGCAAGCGCTGCCATGGCTATGGAGAGACGGTTGGTTTGTCGACTTCCCCATCTTCGCATAAGCTGGATTATTCTGATGTCCATGTAGTTTTGTCCGTCTGGAAAGAGAGCTAATCCTACAGTGCATAGAACCATTGCATTTTGAACCCTTTCTTTAGCTGTCCTTGATAGTGAGCTGACTTCAACGAAGGTCCCGTACTGGCGGTATAATTCGAGTAGGTTGACATATTCATTTTCGTCCAACTGGATCAGGGGCCTAGATCGACGGCCTGTCATACGAGCTAAGGAGTCTTGGGGGTCCAAATCCTTGACATTGATCAGGAATTGATGTTCTAACGGATCTCCAGGTTGACCGGTTGGTTCTGGTAATCCCATAATTTCTAAAAATTCATCCATTAAAACGGTCATCTCTCCCCATGGGAACCAGAAGGTACACGTCCGAGGGTTTCATCGCTCTGCCATTGTGTGGATCAGGTTGCCATTCACTGTCTACTTTCCGACCGCTGATGCCGATTCTAATCCGCACTCGCTTAAATGGTCCGGGAACATTCAGAAAAAGCTTTTGAGCCAGGAATAGTACCACCGGGGAATGAATGTTCCGGTGCTAAGAGCTCGATGTTCAAGATGACCTTGTTGCACCTCGTAGGAGATGTGACCTTCTGGAAAGATAGGATCGACTTGACTGGATGCCATCGGACTGTAACAGAGAAAGACTCGGAATGAGATTTAGGAAAATATGGGAAATTTTGAAAAATTTTGTAGGCAGAATATAAAATGCAGCTGAAAATTCGAGATCTAGTAGAACGGTAGAATGAAAAACCACCTGGAGTTTTGAAAGAAATGGGATATTTGAGAAAACCATCCAGGGTTTGAGAAAATAAAGGAAAATGATGAGAATATGGGTATTCGAAAATAGTTTTTGTGAAAATATGAAAGAAATAAAGGTAGCGTACAAACAATCACATTCTGCACAAACATTTATGCACATTCAGCACTCCCTAAAAGGCTGACTCTAGATGCATCATTTTGAAAACAGTTGTAGGACCCTAATCCTAACTCTAGGTTCAGATCATCTTTGTCCAATCCAGTTATGTTGATATACCCGAACCGAAATCTGAGGTACATGGCATATAATCTCAACTCCGGTTCTAAGGTAAGGTTTTCCAACATCCTTGAGCGCCTACCAATATACTTCGGACTGTGGCCCGCGGTACGTGGTAGGGGGGTGTTAACCCAAATAATTGGCTCAGTTGTGAGGCTCTGTCCCGAACTAGGGTTCTGGAAGAGAGCCCAGCAACGTGAAGACTGGGTAATGATAGGTAATGGAGGTTTTAAAAAAATGATCACAGGCAAGAAATAGATGGCTCTAAACCTAAAGAGATAGATTTTGAAAATCCTTGAAGAAGCATACATTGTTTGCATTCAGATTCTAAATTGAGAAGAGTTGTATTTCGACCTAAGTCTATGTGAGCATGAAAATATCTCCTCAATCTGGTCTTTCCAAACCATGCCTAGGCTATATGCAGTCAATGTCAGCTAGGTCAAAATCTAGGCTCCTAGGTTCGCATGATAGCAAAAGTAAAGAGCTGACATTTTATGAACATAATTTCGATAATTGAACTAAATCAAGCACAATTTTGATCAGACAAGGACAAGTCCCATCACGATCCCCAAACCTGTTGTCATCGCAAAAATTTTCCCATCTTCCCTTCCTTGCGGCAGAGAGAGGAAAATGCTTTCGCGATTCAAACTTGACCGGATTTTGGAAAATGTTTTGAAATACTCACCTCCGTTTTGAAAATTGCGGGAAAATCCATGGGATGGGGCTCGACCTGTCTGTACGAGGTTTGACCGTTCCTGCCGCCTTTAACAGGGGCAACCCATGTTATTTCCTCAAGTTTTAAAGGTACTCTTAAATGGCATTTTTTAAAGAATTCTGAAAAGTTTTGAAACACCAACATACATTGGGCGTTGGTTTCTTGGAGGGGGGCGTGGAGCACCCCAGCCCTACATCCTAGTTGGGTTAATCTCAGCCGTCCTTTAGTGAAACCTTACCTATTTAATGTTGTGAAGAGAGAGAAAGAGGGACCCCTTAATCGATTTTCTTGAGGAGCTTCTCTCTCCTCCTCCCCTTCTTTCCCTTCTCTAAACCGTGTGTGAGAGAGAGTTGAGAGTGAGTGAGAAACATACCTTGTTGCAGCTCTTCGCTCCAGCCATAAACCCCTTTACCTCCAGCTCCACTAAAGCCTCGTAGGTGAGAAACTCCTACTTATGTCCATAAGTGTGGTTTTCAATGGAACATTTGGGTTTCTCCCATTATCGATTTTCTTGAGCTAATTGTATGCATGTTGAATAGGGTTTCGTTTTGAGCAAGTTTACATGTTCATGCATTCAAGAGAGTTTCCTCTTTGCATACCTCATTGTGGGTTTGTTTGAGCAAGAGTATGGGTGTTTCTATGGTTTTCGTGAGCTACTACATGTTTAGCTTGAAATGGTGGATTTTAATGGTGTGCTTGCATGCATGGAGATTGTGTTTTCATTTTGACACGATTGCATGTATTTTCAATGTGCAACGGAGTATAGGTACCAAGTAATCTTTCTTTTTGGGTTCGGTGTGTCTTTATTTTCCTTTGCACGACCATACGTTATCCCCAATTGGTTAGATTGGTATGTAGCAGCCACGGTTCTACCCTGTTATGGCAGCAACCCGTGCTGCCAAGGCTTTCACTATTTTTCCTCTTCGGTTGGCAAGGAGGCACTGCTTGGGCCTAAGCCCAGCAAACTCCCTATTCGGGTTCACCCTTGTTGGGTGCTGCTGGTTGAGGTCAAGCAGGCCGAGCCATGCTTGAGAGGCCTATTTTCCCCTTTGGTTTTGGCCTTGCGCTTTGAGTTGGCCGGCCATGAATGCCACGGCCTTTCATGGTTTTATTTTTTGCTCGGTCCATGTTCTTTTAATTTTCTTTTTTTCTGTACGTGGCAATTTGTCCAGGCTGCTGGACGTGTCCCGCAGCCAGTGACCAAACCGTTCCAGTCGGGCCACCTTCCTCTTCCTTTTTCCTTGTGGTTCAGCGTGAACCCTGGCCGAACCCACCTAACCGAGTGGGTGTGGGTCGGTTTGTTGTTGGCCTGACATGGTCTGGACCGAAATGGTCCAGACCTGTAAAAGGCCGTCCCATGCGGGTTCGTTTGGGGCATTGTCCTTCTCTCTCCTTTTCAGTTTTGGCACCATCGTGCCAACACCCAAATTGGGTGGTTGGTACGTTAGCGCTGGCCTAACATGGCTTGGACTGGGTTCAGTCTAGACCTGTTAGAGGCCCCTAACCGAACCCAGTTTCGGTTCAGGACCGTTTTGTTTGGTGCCCAGCTAAGAGCTGGTAGTTGTTCAGTTTTGCCGCAGCCTAGCCGCAGTGAGTGGGCGCAGCTGGGTGCAGGCCGAGGGCTTGTGCCATTATTGCTTTGGTGGCAGCAATGCCACGGTTTGGGTCTGGATATTGGGCCAGACCCTACCATTGGTAGTACATCCCATATGTGGGTCTGGACCAGTCGGTCCAGACCTGGGCCCTTGCCCTTTTTCGGCTATAGCTGCAGGCTCTTTTATTGAGCCCGGCACACTTAGCCCTATTATTTCAGCCTTGTAATAGGTTATTTTTGGTGCTTGGTGACATCATAGTTGTTGTCCTCTTTTCGGTTTTTGCAGCGCTGCCCAAAGCGGGGCCTGCATTGTGAGGGTTGGGGCGCCTCATGGCACCGGGTGTCTAGTGAGCTGGCCGACCCAGGTCCAGCCTTCTTGACGCTCTAGTCCTAGACTTTTGACAGCCTTTGCGTGTAGTTAGCAAACCTTCGGGCTGCAGCCTATGGAGCTGCAAGGACACTCGTAGCACGGGGTCCAATACCTCTACGGTTTTGACTCATTGCGTCGCAACGAATGGTGCGCACCGACCAAAGCAATGTATGTAATTTTGGTTACGAATGTATAAAGTAATGTTGAATTCATCGTCATGGTGTGATGGACTCCTACTTGCGTATGTGTGTTCGCTTTGCTATAGAATGTGATTTTCGTGCTAATGGCACCCTATCAAAGGTTTCTAAATAAAATAAGAGGGTTTGCATAGTTAAGGAATCATTGGCTCATGTCAATGGAATAAAAATAGCATTGGCTATTCCTTTGCCGTACGTAATTGACATTGTGACACCTTGTTTTATGCCTTTGTAAAATTAAGGTTTTTACGATAATGAGAGGTTGACAACACTTCTCTTGTCCTATACAGCACGGCCAACCATGTGTCTGTTTATGCAATCATCACGAGTTAATGTTTGCAAGAGATCGTAATCAACTATGTACTATATAGGTTGATAAAGCCATCAATACGGGTAATGTCAATACCTACGCTCGTGCGTAGGTTTGTGTGGCATAGAACACAATATATATAAATACATATATATATATATATATATATATATATATATTAGCAAAGTGAATACCTTGTTAAACACCTTCAAGTCAATGAGGTTTTACTTAGGTATGAAAACCCGGCTATATGTCATCGATATGATGCTATCATCATATTCGTTGTATTTGAATGCATGATTTAATTTGACAAAGGTTAGTGTACTTTTCCCTACGTGTGAAGGGAGTTTGAGGCACCCTTATGTATAGTCGCAGTCTTATGAGACTTATGCGACTGTTAGAACTCCTTGGCGAGTCCTGTTGCGGGCAATGGCCCCACTTAGCGAGATGAGTTTGCATAGGGTTGCGATACATGGTTTACGAACCTTGGCACAGCTAATCAGTCATGTTTTACCGTGACAAATGCTTCTAACTGTCTCATCATAGTGTGCAATGGCTGGCATTGTCACTTGACTAGTTCTCGCACTGGTGACATGGTGCACGTACGTGTCCATGTGTATCTTTACACACTCCACGATACTACATCAATAACTTTATGTTCTGTATTGCATATCTCTCCTTGTTTCCATAACTATCCTTGGTGGCTCTTTTTGAGCCAAACCTACTTGGCTCAGGGGATTTCGGTCCCAGTAGTGTGCGGGTTGCGGGACAGTGTACCTCGCTGTCCCTCTCCGTCCTTTTTCTTCAGTTAGACCTTTGTAGCAACAGATTGCTTTTACCTCATCGTGGGTGTTGCCGCAGTTCGACAGCATAGTCCAAACTGGGCATACGTGTGTATGCTTAGTGCCTTTTACATTAGTGTGGTTGGTATGGCGGCCGACTCTTTTTGGGAACTGTTCCAACATAGTTGTTGGATTTTCTTCCCTTTCATTCCATTTTCCCACTTCGATAAAGAGCTTTGGACTGCAGCCTATGGCGCTGCATCAGTGCCTACGAGACAATTCCCGGTGATCCTGTGCCTAAGTCGGTACCGTAGTCTGGACCAGCGGGCTGCATAGGTTCGCATAGTAGTATCACCCTTATGGTGTTCTGGAGACTTCGTTACCGAGTTGTGCGGTTGCAGCACTTTGCTACATTCTAGTTGGAAGGTGCTATGGGTTTTAGGCTAGAGTTGGCCCTGTTACAACCAGATTTGGGTTGTTACTGCTGCGGTTTTGATGCAGCAAGTGTTTGGGCTCCGCCCTTGTGTTTTCACAGTCCTTTGCTTGAGTTAGCTTGCTGACAAGCCGTACTTCCTTATTGCACGACGTAGTTGCCACTCTACCCCTTTTACAGCGACTGTCTCTGTCGTCGCCTTGATAGCAATAATAAGTAGTTAAATATGTATTTTGTTATGCGTGCATTGTTACGTTAAATGCATCAGAGTTAGCACTCTTCGTTATGTGTGGTTCACCAAATGTAAAGCATGTGAACGCTTGTGCGTGGTACAATTCACTGTAACCGTGCACGTATCGGTTTACATAAGACTAGATCATCCGAATGCTTGGGTTCGATGATTCAAACAACGTGTCTTCTCCTATGTGTTCATGACACTTGGCTATTGCACACCTTTTGAGGTACTTGTCCCTTGTTGTGTAGTTATGGGATTCATGAGATTTAAGTGTTTGTACGCCAATACTCTGTGTATCCATGTCATAGACCTCCTTAGCAAGTCATTTTCGGGTTGTTGACCCCCCCTAGAGAGATGAGCTCGCTTACATTAGAAATACATGTTTTGTATGAGTGTGCACACCACTTGACATATTCGAGAGTTGCTTTGCCATGGCCAAATGTTTCTAACTGTCTCATAGTGAGGCACGTTGTTCTGCGATGTTGCATTAGCCTGTTTGTATACTTATCGTATTTAGCACGTGCGTGACTACACTCACTTGAGGTTTACTTGCTTAGTTCATACTATTTCATTGAAGTATGATGGTTGCTCACACTTGATTGTTCAGTACACACTTGTGTTGTTTTGCCTTGTTGTGGATATGCGAGTGCCAATGTTAATGTTTAGAGACTATGCTTATGTAATGAAATATTGATGAAATATCATATGCCTATGAATGTGTATTTGCTCGTACACTTAATTGTCTCTCAGAAATGATATATGCAATGCCTCTGTGTTTATATTTGTGCAAAAGATAGAACTTTTGATACTCCTACACTTTGCACTTGGCATATCCTAACACAATTGTTGAGTAGTGCGTACCCTGAGGAGGTACTTTGCTTGAGGCTTTGGTAAGCGCACCATATGCCCTTACTTCATGAAATAAAAATATAACACCATAGGGTATAAATGTATATGACTTGATATGGGCTCAGTTGGAGTCCTCGGGCAGTGGCCCTTGTGTTGTGTAGACTCTTGTGTGATATACCCTAAAACAGAAATAATAATATGGTGTTGTGACTGCTTTCATGAGCAGTGTGCTCTGTTGGTCGTGTGAGGCTGAGCACGTGAATGGGCAGGCCAAGTCCTCGTTTCGCGTACCCTGCGGGGACCACAAGGCAAATTCCTCGTTGTGAGGTATGATTGAACATGAGCCTTAAGAAAGATAAACCTGCTTCGCCCCATTCACAAAATGGTTCACCTTGGGAGAGGGTGGATGGTAGAACCCTGAGTGACTTGTCGTTACTACGACACGTGTTTTTGACAGGAGCCGTAGCGCCCTTTGGCCTCCAGTCACTCAGAGTTAGGGAGGTCGAGGTTACCTTTTTAGGACCTCACTACTGCACTAGTATGGATTGCAATCCTTGCCTATGCGAGTATTTTCTCCTAGCTGTGTGCTGCTCGCATGTGGTTGACTCAGTCTGTAGCTTCCCTGGTTACCTCACTAGAACGTGAATAACAGACGTCGGGTGCAGGTCTCACAGAATGCGAGAGTTCCTTCCCGTGCCCAAAGTAGTAATCAGAAGAACTTAAAGATTAACCAATCAGCTGACTTACCGTAGTTGTACTTTACTTGTTTTGTAGTCTGCATTTCAGTTGCCTTCCTTGTTCAGTTGTTACTTTGGCTGCCTTGTTGTTCAACACTGGGTAGTGCTTGTTACTGCCTTCTGTGCCTGCTTTACAGCCATTTCAGTTGTTCCTATAGTTGCTTGCTGATTTGCACTCGTTACCGTTCAGATTGGCTGTTTTAGTTACTTGTTGTATGACTGCTTTGGTTACTGGTTCGTTCCAGCACTTGTTACAGTTACTACAGTCTGGTTACCTTTTAGTTGACTTGTACTTGTCCTTCTCGCGCTTACCTGACCTCGTTCACAACACATTGGTTAATTATGTTCCTTGATGCATGCTTTACCAGTTGATATGGATTGTGAAATAAAGTAGTGTGATTACTGTTCATGAATTCCTGCTAGTTACATCCACTTATAGTTCTGTACTCTTGCTCATGTTGTAACTGCTTAATTATTATAAATAAGCATGCTATGTATTGTCATGTATAGCTCTGCTTCGTTTTCCACACTTTGGTATTTTGAGTTTGGTTTGTCTCACCAGCTCGAAAGAGTACTGGCCCCGTTTTATGGGGATACAGGTTGCTTAGGCGTGCGATAGAGCTCGATATGCTGCAGCGGACTCTGAACCCACACTTCTGATGCTTGCTGGATCTTGGCAGATTTGGTTTTTGTATAAGGGAAATGATCTGTATTCTTTTGTAAATGTATTTATAAAAAGTTGTTTCTTTACTATTGTTGTTCCCTGTAGCTTGCCTAGAGTTTTCACTTATCTTTCCCTTTTAGTCTTTCGTGCTTGTGCTCTCTGGTTTTCAAAAAAAAAAAATCCTAAAAATCCAAAGGATTTTTCGAGTAGAAATTCTGGGGCGTTACAGTTATGGTATCAGAGCAGCGTTTTTGAAATAGTTAAAGAAGTGTGGTTCAAGTCTCTGCAAGCAATCGACCATCGCACTGTGAGTATTTCTAATTCAGTTTTTGTTGTTTCCTGACTTGTTCTACTTGATTGATGATTTTGTGTGTTTTTCGGGTGTCGTCCAATGTGAGACCCCATTTCGTGGTTAAGCCTCATATATCGGGCTTAAGATATCGATTGTCAGAACCTAAGGGTTCATTAGCGCTTGTGGACCTAGTTTCCCAAGCTGTTTCGAGTAGACTCCTACGAGAGTTGAGACTCTTGATTGAGATCTAGGGGACTACTTGCGTAGTTCGCCCTTCTCGTTCCACATTGTGTGGTAGAGATTGTTGATCTATTATAGCAACGATTGAATTATTATCCTAGTTGTGTTAAGGATGAGATGGCTTTGATCACGCATGCTTTGAGGTCTTATTTTGAGAATGTAATGTTTGTAGTAGCAGTGACGAGTATTATAGTGTGACCCTCCTTTATGATATGATCGTATTGCTATCTGAATAGATTCGTCGAGAGCATGCGGCAGATGTTAGATCCGATGCATGATTGTGGTTCGTGGAACCTTGTTTAAAGAATAGGTGATTTTGTTTTTTTGTTTTGCCTTGAGAAGTGGTATGATGTGTGTTGTTAGTAATTGTGCCTAAACCCTTGTTAGTGATTTCTGACCCTGAGTGCGGTCAATTGTCTTGATCAATCGATTGTATTGATGTATCTCTGTGTACAGAGTATCTGTGAGGATAGGTATGACCAAGACCAGGTAATCTGACTAGCTTGGTGAATCTCTATGAGGAAACACTGTCCAAGACCGGGTAGCCGCGAAGACGGCGAACTGTGAGGAAGTGTACTGTCCAAGACCAGGTAAACCATCTAGGGTGGTAAATCCGTGTGAGGTTGTACGTTTCCCAGATCTGGCGATCCGACGGGTAACTTGTGTGATTTCGATCTCCTGATATTGATTGATATAGCTAGTTGTAATCTATAAGCTTGACCTTCTAGCCTGATATGGTGTCGTTTGAGTGGTTCGTAGAAGTGTTTCTATGTCGTGTTGTTGCACAATTGAGTGGCAATGTGACTTGGTTTGAATTGTAATGAATGTTGCTTGCTTTTGTGTGTCGTATGCTTGTGATTTCTATGTGATTGCGGCGATTATCGCTTGGCGAGCATGGTTGTTAGACCTTTTGATTGATTGGTCGTGTCTTTTGTCATGATAGATGACTCAGGAGACTAGATGCAATGATATTTTGAGTGTTGTGAACAACCTTGCAGAGGTTGTGCAACGACAAACGGTAGCAATTCAGCAGTTGGATGCGAATTTTCAGCTCGTAACCCAAGATAGGCAGAATAATAGTGCAGAAACCTATAAGCTATCCATAGATTTGAATCTCCCTACCTTTGAGAACGAGACCGACCATGAGATTGTCGAGTCGTTGATACATGAGAGAGAGCAAAAGTGTCAGAAAATATCTCAGAACCGCTAGCGTAAGCGATCCCAGCGATCGATTGTCCAACGAAAGCGACCACAGCGACCGATAGTTCAGCGGAAGTGTCGCCAATGTGACGTAGATCATGTTTCTGGAACTTGTCCTCTCTTGGATGGCAAGTGTTTTAAGTGTGTACAACCTAGGCATGTTGCCAGGTTTTGTCCCAAGAAGTCTACGGGAGACCTAGTTGTGGCCGATTAGGCGTTGTCAGACGAGATCTAACCATTTTGTTGTTGCTCCATTTTTTGTGATTTCGCGGATGAAATCCTTTTTAAAGAGGGTAGGATGTAAGGTCCACGAATATTTTTGAGAAGTTTACTGCTTACTTAGTGTTGATATGTGTGCTTTCATATAATTATGAAGTTATATTGCATAATTAAGTATATTTTGGCTATGCCTCGTGTTTTGGCTTTGTACGCGCGACCCGAAAATTGCATAAATATACTGTGTAAGTAAGAAGTGTTTAATTCTGGACAAATTTATCTTTGAAATTTTAAGGGTTATATTATAATATGTTTTTATAGTTTGTCCCCGAATTTGGGACCTATACGACGTAAAAACCTCGTCAGTGCATGTGAATTACGAGTTCTGGACCCGAAGTCATGATACGCTTAATTCTAGCAAACGAAAGGTGATTTTATTGAAAGGCCTTGACCATTTCGTATTAATTAAGGTTAGATAGAGCACTAAATGGTTTGTTGGAATTTAATTAATATTTTAGTACATTAAGTAAGCATGGTTTTGAAATATACCAAGTGGCAATTTTTGGATTTGGACCGGATCGACTAGGAGAGGACCCAAATCCATTGGGCGTCCTCTCTAGTGGACACTCTTGGTCATGGTTGACCATCTGGGTGTGACTTTTGAAAACTTTTACATGGATTTTGAAAAGGAGGCCACTATTGGCCCTTGGTCTTTTCAAAAACCCCATTATGAAGCATCATAAGGGGGTGCACTTTTCAAAGAGATCATGGGGCTGGTGCCCCATGGCATTTTTGATAAGTTTTCAAATGAATTCAAATACTGAAAAACGATTGGGCATGTCCAAGGGGCAGCCCATGTTATTTCTTCAAGTTTTAAAGGTACTCTTAAATGACATTTTTTAAAGAATTCTGAAAAGTTTTGAAACACCTACATGCATTGGGCGAGGGTTTCTAGGAGGGGGCGTGGAGCACCCCAGCCCTCCATCCTAGCTGGGTTAATCCCAGCCGTCCTTTAGTGAAACCTTACCTATTTAATGTTGTGAAGAGAGAGAAAGAGCGACCCCTTAATCGATTTTCTTGAGGAGCTTCTTTCTCCTCCTCCCCTTCTTTCCCTTCTCTAAACCGTGTCTGAGAAATAGTTGAGAGTGAGTGAAAGACATACCTTGTTGCAGCTCTTCGCTCCAGCCGTAAACCCCTTTACCTCCAGCTCCACTAAAGCCTCGTAGGTGAGACACTCCTACTTATGTCCATAAGTGTGGTTTTCAATGGAACATTTGGGTTTCTCCCATTATCGATTTTCTTGAGCTAATTGTATGCATGTTGAATAGGGTTTCGTTTTGAGCAAGTTTACATGTTCATGCATTCAAGAGAGTTTCCTCTTTGCATACCTCATTGTGGGTTCGTTTGAGCAAGAGTATGGGTGTTTCTATGTTTTTCGTGAGCTACTACATGTTTAGCTTGAATTGGTGGATTTTAATGGTGTGTTTGCATGCATGGAGATTGTGTTTTCATTTTGACATGATTGCATGAATTTTCGATGTGCAACGGAGTATAGGTACCAAGTAATCTTTCTTTTTGGGTTCGGTGTGTCTTTATTTTCCTTTGCACGGCCATACGTTATCCTCAATTGGTTAGATTGGTATGTAGCAGCCACTGTTCTGCCCCGTTATGGCAGCAACCTGTGCTGCCAAGGCTTTCACTATTTTCCCTCTTCGGTTGGCAAGGAGGCACCGCTTTGGCCTAAGCCCAGCAAACTCCCTATTTGGGTTCACCCTTGTTGGGTGCTGCTGGTTGAGGTCAAGAAGGCTGAGCCATGCTTGAGAGGCCCGTTTTCCCCTTTGGTTTTGGCCTTGCACTTTGAGTTGGCCGGCCATGAAGGCCACGACCTTTCATGGTTTTATTTTCTGCTCGGTCCATGTTCTTTTAATTTTCTTTTTTTCTGTACGTGGGAATTTGTCCTGGCTGCTGGACGTGTCCAGCAGCCAGTGACAACACCGTTCCAGCCGGGCCACCTTCCTCTTTCTTTTTCCTTGTGGTTCAGTGTGAACCCTGGCCCTACCCACCTAACCGAGTGGGTGTGGGTCGGTTTGTTGTTGGCCAGACATTGTCTGGACAGAAATGGTCCAGACCTGTAAAAGGCCATCCCATGA
This sequence comes from Nuphar pumila, assembly GCF_984573655.1. Taxonomy (NCBI): domain Eukaryota; kingdom Viridiplantae; phylum Streptophyta; class Magnoliopsida; order Nymphaeales; family Nymphaeaceae; genus Nuphar; species Nuphar pumila. Next base: position 66,750,084 of record NC_143259.1, on the reverse strand, counting down.
GGGTTCGTTTGGGGCATTGCCTTTCTCTCTCCTTTTCAGTTTTGGCACCCTTGTGCCAACGCCCAAATCGGGTGGTTGGTACGTTAGCGCTGGCCTAACATGGCCTGGACTGGGTTCAGTCCAGACCTGTTAGAGGCCCCTAACCGAACCCAATTTCGGTTCAGGACCTTTTTGTTTGGTGCCCAGCTAAGAGCTGGTAGTTATTCGGTTTTGCCGCAGCCTAGCCGCAGTGAGTAGGCGCAGCTGGGTGCAGGCCGAGGGCCTGTGCCCCTATTGCTTTGGTGGCAGCAGTGCCACGGTTTGGGTCTGGATATTGGCCCAGACCCTACCCTTGGTAGTACAACCCATATGTGGGTCTGGACCAGTCGGTCCAGACCTGAGCCCTTGCCCTTTTTCGGCTATAGCCGGTACGTATACGCGTGCGGGCTCTTTTCTCGATCCCGACACACTTAGCCCTATTATTTCGGCCTTGTAATAGGTTATTTTTGGTGCTTGGTGACAACATAGTTGTTGTCCTCTTTTCGGTTTTTGCAGCGCTGCCCAAAGCGGGGCCTGCATTGTGAGGGTTGGGGCGCCGCATGGCACTGGGTGTCTAGTGAGCTGGCCTACCCAGGTCCAGCCTCCTTGACGCTCTAGTCCTAGACTTTTGACAGCCTTTGCGTGTAGTTAGCAAACCTTCGAGCTGCAGCCTATGGAGCTGCAAGGACACTCGTAGCACGGGGTCCAATACCTCTACGGTTTTGACTCGTTGCATCGCAACGAATGGTGCGCACCGACCAAAGCAACGTATGTAATTTTGGTTACGAATGTATAAAGTAATGCTGAATTCATCGTCATGGTGTGATGGACTCCTACTTGCGTATGTGTGTTCGCTTTGCAATAGAATGCGATTTTCGTGCTAATGACACCCTATCAAAGGTTTCTAAATAAAATAAGAGGGTTTGCGTAGTTAAGGAATCATTAGCTCATGTGAATGGAATAAAAATAGCATTGGCTATTCCCTTGCCGTACGTAATTGACATTGTGACACCTTGTTTTATGCCTTTGTAAAATTAAGGTTTTTACGATAATGAGAGGTTGACAACACTTCTCTTGTCCTATACAGCACAGCGAACTACGTGTCTGTTTATGCAATCATCACGAGTTAATGTTTGCAAGAGATGGTAACGAACTACGTACTATATAGGTTGATAAACCCATCAATACGGGTAATGTCAATACCTACTCTCGTGCGTAGGTTTGTGTGGCATAGAACACAATATATATAAATACATATATGTATATATTAGCAAAGCGAATACCTTGTTAAACACCATCAAGTAAATGAGGTTTTACTTAGGTATGAAAACCCGGCTATATGTCATCGATATGATGCTATCATCATATTCGTTGTATTTGAATGCATGATTTAATTTGACAAAGGTTAGTGTACTTTTCCCTACGTGTGAAGGGAGTTTGAGGCACCCTTATGTATAGTCGCAGTCTTATGAGACTTATGCAACTGTTAGAACTCCTTGGCGAGTCCTGTTGCGAGCAATGGCCCCACTTAGCGAGATGAGTTTGCATAGGGTTGCGATACATGGTTTACGAACCTTGGCACAACTAATAAGTCACGTTTTACCGTGACAAATGCTTCTAACTATCTCATCATAGCGTGCAATGGTTGGCGTTGTCGCTTGACTAGTTCTCGCACTGGTGACATGGTGCACGTACGTGTCCAAGTGTATCTTTACACACTCCACGATACTACATCAATAACTTTATGTTTTGTCATGCATATCTCTCCTTGTTGCCATAACCATCCCTGGTGGCTCTTTCTGAGCCAAACCTACTTGGCCCAAGGGATTTCGGTTCCAGTAGTGTGCGGGTTGCGGGACAGTGTAGCTCACTGTCCCTCTCCGTCCTTTTTCTTCAGTTAGACCTTTGTAGCAACAGATTGCTTTTACCTCATCGTGGGTGCTGCCGCAGTTTGGCAACGTAGCCCAAACCGGGCATACGTGTGTACACTTAGTGCCTTTTACATTAGTGTGGTTGGTATGGCGGTCGACTCTTTTTGGGAACTGTTCCAACATAGTTGTTTGATTTTCTTCCCTTTCGTTCCATTTTCCCACTTCGATAAAGAGCTTTGGAGTGCAGCCTATGGGGCTGCATCAGTGCCTACGAGACAAGTCCCGATGATCTTGTGCCTAGGTCGGTACCGTAGTCTGGACTAGCGGGCTGCGTAGGTTCGCATAGTAGTATCACCCTTATGGTGTTCTGAAGACTTCGTTACCGAGTTGTGCGGTTGCAACACTTTGCTACATTCTAGTTGGAAGGTGCTACGGGTTTTAGGCTAGAGTTGGCCCTGTTACAACCAAATTTGGGTTGTTACTACTGCGGTTTTGGTGCAGCAAGTGTTCGGGCTCCGCCCTTGTGTTTTCACAGTCCTTTGCTTGAGTTAGCTAGCTGACTAGCCGTACTTCCCTATTGCATGACGTAGTTTCCACTCTACCCCTTTTACAGTGACTGTCTCTATCGCCGCCTTGATAGCAATAATAAGTAGTTAAATATGTATTTTGTTACGCGTGCAATGTTACGTTAAATGCATCAGAGTTAGCACTCTTCGTTATGTGTGGTTCACCAAATATAAAGCATGTGAATGCTTGTGAGTGGTACAATTCACTGTAACCGTGTGCGTATCGGTTTACATAAGACTAGATCATCCGAATGCTTTGGTTCGATGATTCAAACAATGTGTCTTCTCCTATGTGTTCATGACACTTGGCTATTGCACACCTTTCGAGGTACTTGTCCCTCGTTGTGTAGTTATGGGATTCATGAGATTTAAGTGTTTGTACGCCAATACTCTGTGTATCCATGTCGTAGACCTCCTTAGCAAGTCATTTTCGGGTTGTTGACCCCCCCTAGAGAGATGAGCTCGCTTACATTAGAAATACATGTTTTGTATGAGTGTGCACACCACTCGACATATTCGAGAGTTGCTTTGCCATGGCCAAATGTTTCTAACTGTCTCATAGTGAGGCACGTTGTTCTGCGATGTTGCATTAGCCTGTTTGTATACTTATCGTATTTAGCACGTGCGTGACTACACTCACTTGAGGTTTACTCGCTTAGTTCGTACTATTTCATTGAAGTATGATGGTTGCTCACACTTGATTGTTCAGTACACACTTGTGTTGTTTTGCCTTGTTGTGGATATGCGAGTGCCAATGTTAATGTTTAGAGACTATGCTTATGTAATGAAATATTGATGAAATATCATATGCCTATGAATGTGTATTTGCTCGTACACTTAATTGTCTCTCAGAAATGATATATGCAATGCCTCTGTGTTTATATTTGTGCAAAAGATAGAACTTTTGATACTCCTACACTTTGCACTTGGCATATCCTAACACAATTGTTGAGTAGTGCGTACCCTGAGGAGGTACTTTGCTTGAGGCTTTGGTAAGCGCACCATATGCCCTTACTTCATGAAATAAAAATATAACACCATAGGGTATAAATGTATATGACTTGATATGGGCTCAGTTGGAGTCCTCGGGCAGTGGCCCTTGTGTTGTGTAGACTCTTGTGTGATATACCCTAAAACAGAAATAATAATATGGTGTTGTGACTGCTTTCACGAGCAGTGTGCTCTGTTGGCCGCGTGAGGCTGAGCACGTGAATGGGTAGGCCAAGTCCTCTTTTCGCGTACCCTGCGAGGACCACAAGGCAAATTCCTCGTTGTGAGGTATGATTGAACATGAGCCTTAAGAAAGATAAACCTGCTTCACCCCATTCAAAAAACGGTTCACCTTGGGAGAGGGTGGATGGTACAACCCTGAGTGACTTGTCGTTACTACGACACGTGTTTTTGACAGGAGCCGTAGCGCCCTTTGGCCTCCAGTCACTCAGAGTTAGGGCGGTCGAGGTTACCTTTTTAGGACCTCACTACTGCAGTAGTATGGATTGCAATCCTTGCCTATGCGAGTATTTTCTCCTAGCCGTGTGCTACTCGCATGTGGTTGACTTGATGTGTAGCTTCCCCGGTTACCACACTAGAACGTGAATAACAGACACCCGGGTGCATGTCTCACAGAATGTGAGACTTCCTTCGCGTACCCGAAGGAGTAATCAGAAGAACTTAAAGACTAACCAATCAGCTAACTTACTGTAGTTGTACTTTACTTGTTCTGTAGTCTGCGTTTCAGTTGCCTTCCTTGTTCAGTTGTTACTTTGGCTGCCTTGTTGTTCAGCACTGGGTATTGTTTGTTACTTCCTTGTGTGCCTGCTTTACAACCATTTCAGTTGTTGCTATAGTTGGTTGCTGATTTGCACTCGTTACCGTTCAGATTGGCTGTTTTAGTTACTTGTTGTACGGCTGCTCTGGTTACTGGTTCGTTCCAGCACTTGTTACAGTTACTACAGTCTGGTTACCTTTCAGTTGACTTGTACTTGTCCTTCTCGCACTTACCTGACCCCGTTCACAGCACATTGGTTAATTATGTTCCTTGATGCATGCTTTACCAGTTGATATAGATTGTGAAATGAAGTAGCGTGGTTACTGTTCATGAATTCTTGCTAGTTACTTCCACTTATAGTTCTGTACTCTTGCTCATGCTGTAACTGCTTAATTATTGTAAATAAGCATGCTATGTATTGTCCTGTATAGCTCTGCTTCGTTTTCCACACTTTGGTATTTTGAGTTTGGTTTGTCTCACCAGCTCGAAAGAGTACTGACCCCGTTTTATGGGGATACAGGTTGCTTAGGCGTGCGATGGAGCTCGATATGCTGCTGCGGACTCTGAATCCACACTTCTGATGCTTGCTGGATCTTGGCAGATTTGGTTTTTGTATAAGGGAAATGATCTGTATTCTTTTGTAAATGTATTTATAAAAAGTTGTTTCTTCACTATTGTTGTTCCTTGTAGCTCGCCCAGAGTTTCCACTTATCTTTCCCTTTCAGTCTTCCGTGCTTGTGCTCTCTGGTTTTCAAAAAAAAAAAATCCTAAAAATCCAAAGGATTTTCCGAGTAGAAATTCTGGGGCGTTACATAAGCAGTAAAAGTAAATATTATTCCAAATTGAATCGTTACATCTCTGACATAAAGCAACAGGAATAAAAGAAATACAAAATCAAAATAATCAGCATCCTCCAGATTTTACTGCAAAAGTGGGGTTAGTACAAGGAATGAATATATGAGATATCCAAGGAAATATACATATGCATATATATATATTTATGTATATATTTACATGAAGATATATATACATATATATGTTTTTATGATTGTGAATCTAAAAAAAAAAATTATTTGCACCTATGTTGTACAGATGAGATGCATGCTAGAACATGGATGACTAGGAACAGGAGGGTATAGCCTAGAATGTCATAATATACGATAATGTTTGAATCAATGAAACGAGTATACATATGGAAATTGACAATATCTACAGTTAATGGAGGTGACTCGCAAGTAGTAAGCAAAGCATATGTATGATAAGGGATGCTTAGCATATGGGAAACACATTTATACAGTGGAGGATGAAATGGGGTATCATATCCATGTGCTATTTATAATATAGCAGGTACATAGAATAAGCTAAAGCTCTTATTTGTAATAGAGCAGCGTCAACTGATGATGAGAACAAACTGACACCAACAATGCTAGTAATTGAAAGTGTACTAGGATCGAGGCAACGAGCACTAGAGGGGGGGGGTGAATAGTGCTTTTAAAAATTGTCTGCGGAATATTGAAGGATTTTGCAATTTGAAAAGCAAACACACAAAGAACACAAGATTTTATCCTAGTTCGGTCTATCCTGACCTACATCCAGTCCCCAAGCAAAACCCGCTTGAGATTTCCACTATCAACCTTGTTAACTACAAGATCACACAGACCAAAACTGGTCCCACTTTCAGTAACAACCCTACTGAAAGCAAACAACTCCTTTAAACCATGGAGTCCTTTTTACAGAAAATAAGTAACAACTTACAATACAACCTATGAGCCTTTCTTTTGAATGCAAATGAGATGAAATTGGCTTTTGAGGTTGTTAAAATACTCTACTCACGAATTCACTATCTCTCAAAGGGATTTGAGTGAAAAACTGAAGTGAAAATATCAAGTGAGTGAGAAAACAAATACTTGAATGAATAGGAGTGAAAAGCAAGAAGTAAATGATTCAAATTGATTGAATTCAAGTTGTTTTGAGTGTAAAATGCACTCATATTTATAGTTAAAAAATTTCATACGTTGAGAGTATGAAAGAGTGTCAAAACAGTCCATTTTGAATGATCAAAATGTTTGAAAAATGAAAAGACACGCCTTTTTGAAGTTTCAGGAAAAATGGCAAAATTAGTCGACTGGAACAGTAGTTAGTCGACTAATAGTTAGTTATTAGTAGACTGACAGTTATCGTCGATCGACTGATCTGTTTATCGAGCCGTTTGAAAATCTGAACTTTTGAAACTTAGTCGACTAGAGAAAAATTAGTCGACTGATAATATCATCAGTAGACTGCAAAACCTTTCAGTCGATTGCTGCTAAAATCTTCTGAAAAACAAACATTTTATTCTGTCGACTGATAAAAGCATTAGTCGACTGCTGCTAAATTTTTCAGAAAATACATGTTCTGTTCAGTAGACTGATAAAACCATTAGTCGACTGCTGCTAATTTTCCAGAAAACAGACATTTTGTCCAATCGACTGATAAAACCTTCGGTCGACTAATTTGACAAAAATGACTTTTTAGAAAATATGGCGCGAAAGGATTAGTCGACTGGTAAGTCTATTGGTCGACTAATAAACACGAAAATTTAAGAAAAAAGTTTTCTAAAAGATTTTCATAAGGGGTTCTTTTAGAAAAGTTTTTCTAAAGACTTTTAGGTAAAATGCAACCTAAATATGCACTCTAAGTAAGGCTCTTACAAGAATCTAAGACTTTTTAATTAATTAAACATTTGCACACTAGTCTTCAAAGATTCTTCATCGAATTCTTCAATTTCTTCATAGCCTTAGCTGAAATACAGTTGATTCCACTTGCTCATCATCAAAATCTTGTACTTGAAGTATCATGTATGGCTTCATTGTCGTAACAATCTCCCTCTTTTTGATGATGACAAGCTTAATCAAAGATGGAGCATTTTAGATGGAGATTTTACTCCCCCTATCAATATGCTGCAAAACATTAAAAAGTTAGTACTTTCAAAGCACATATATCACATATTGATTGGTTTGCATTTCCATTCATCATTACTTCATGCATTTATAAATGCATTCATTCAAAGCTTACTTTTTCTCTTAATTTCGCATTTCTCTTGCAAGATCTCTTGCAATTTCAATTTAATGTTATCTTTTATCTTTTTTTCCCCCTTTGTCAGAATCAAAAAGAGTAAGGGCAGAAATAGCATAAGCAAAATAGAGATACAAGTTTAAAATATTACAACCCATAAAGTATGAAAGTTTAGACAACAAAGATCAGAAAAGTGAGTTGAGCAAATCCTTGATTGAAGTAATCTCTTTTTGAATCGAAGATAGTTGTTGAGTCACATCTTCATGAAAAGTGTGTTGATGCAACTCCAAAGCTTCCAGTCTCTGCATAACTTCATCATTGTCTTGACTTGTAGGAAATTTCTTTCTTTTTGCATGAGATGAAGGTGTCGCAGAAGGTGAAGGTTCAGAAATAGATGGTTCAGTAGGATCAGATGATTCAGTTTGATGAACATTTAAAGGAGGCAGATATTTAATTTTCATTCTTTTAAAAATTGTTTGATCAAAGAACTCTTTTTGCTCAATATATTTTTCATTTGTTAAGGGAACTTTGAAATGTCTAAAAATACGAGTTAGAAGACATCCATAAGGAAGAAATGGTTTCTATTTTCACAAATTTGTAAAATACACATTGGCCCAATTTACAGAAATAATTCCAAATAAAACATAAAGAGCCGTAGATAGATCTGTGGAATAATAATCAAAAGAACCAGTTTTAGGTAGAACACTGTGGGCAAGGATTCGTCCAGCAATGCGTGTACGAGTTTGAAGATTAGTATTTTTGAAAGGAGGGCAGTGAGGTGCACCTGGAAGAAGAATTTGTTCAAAAATTCTTTCATCATTTAGTTCAACAGTGTTGAAAAGAGTGTCTGAAGGTGGAATTTCTAGAATTTCTCCAAGCAGTTTAGAATCAAACTCGATTTCAACATCACGAACAAAAGAAGAAAGAGCTCCAGTTTCATGATCAATTTGTAAATTCGTGTAAAACAAGTGAATCAGAAAAGGATAGTGAAGGGTATCTGCACAGGCTTCAAAAAGATGTGAAATTCCAGGAAATAATTCTCTTATTTTGTAATGAGAAAACAGCTGAAACAGTACATTTCGGCCTGGTAAAATAGGTAGTGCAGAAATTGATCCAAAAGTATCATATAAAAGAGGATTTCAGAGTAATCTGAGTGAAAAAACATGTCTTGAAGAAGGTGTAGGAGGAGGAGAACCTAAACCTTTTACAGATGCAGACTTCGTACGAGGCATGATTAAAAACAGATTTACCAAAAATGTCGGCTTCCAAATGACGTCCGGCAAGAGGAAAATGTTGTCTGACGTTCAGAAACTAAGGAAGATACGGTGGCTGATGGCGAGTGTGAAGGATGCCACAAGGGGATTCCGGCAATGGATGAAGATACACCGTCACGGAAAGAGTGTTCCAGCGTGTTTTGAAGATGCGCCAGTTACTGCAAGAGGATTCCAGCGTTTTAAGATCACGACCAGAAGATTCCAGCGTGTCCCTGTCACGGCAAGAAAATCCCGGCGAAGATCGAACGACACTCCGAGGGTTTTTCGGAAGAGAGAGAGGAAAGAGACCAAAAAGGGGTTTTTGTTTTAAGGGTTTCGTTCCTTTAAAATAAAAACGAAAAGGTGTGAAAATGAAACGATGCCTATTTAAAAAAAATGGGTGTTAAAAAAATCCAAGGGGTATCGAGTCCCTTCATTTAAAATTTTAAAAAAAAATTTAGTCGACTAAAATTTTATCGGTCGAATAAGAATGTGCGACTCATTCTAAAAACATCAGTCGACTAGAAATATATCGGTCGACTAATATGGTGCGATACATTCTAAAAATTTTAAAGCATCAGTCGACTAAATTTTTATCGGTCGACTAATATAGTGCGATTTTGAGATATTTTTCAAAAATTAGCATTTTTATAAATCCAAAAATGAGCAAATACCTAGTTCTCTCCTAATTCTCATAAAATCTTTATTTTTAAGAGGTTTAGTGAAGATATCGGCATGTTGTTCTTTAGTGGAAATAAAATTTAACGAAATATCTTCTTTTAACACATGATCTCTTAAGAAATGATGTCTAACTTCAAGATGCTTAGTTCTTGAGTGCTAAACAGGATTTTTCGAAAGATTTATAGCACTAGTGTTATCACAATAAATAGTTATTGTGGAGTAATTCAAACCAAAATCTTTTAAGGTCTGTTTCATCCATAGTACTTGTGAACATGCTAAACTAGCCGTTATATATTCTGCTTTAGTTGTTGAGAGTGACACTGAATTTTGTTTTTTACTAAACCAAGAGACTAAAGAATTTCCTAAGAAATGACAAGTTCCACTAGTACTCTTACGATCAGATTTACTTCCTGCAAAATCTGCATCACTATATGAAACTAAATCAAAGGAAGATGATTTTGGGTAAAATAAACCGAAATCTGAAGTATCTTTCAAATAACGAAGAATTTGTTTTATGGCAGTTAAATGAGATTCCTTTGGATTAGCTTGAAATCTTGCACACATACAAACACTAAACATAATATCAGGTCGACTAGCAGTTAAGTATAATAGAGATCCGATCATACCTCTGTAGAGCTTAGTATCTACACTTTTACCATTTTCATCTTTATCAAGAAAAATAGTTGTACTCATAGGATTCCTTCTTGATTTCGATGAGTCCATCCCAAATCTCTTGAGAAGTTCTTTTGTATACTTAGCCTGATTGATGAAGATTCCTTCTTCAGTTTGCTTTATTTGAAGTCCAAGGAAGTAGTTTAATTCGCCCATCAAGCTCATTTCAAACTCTTCCTGCATAGCTTTAGCAAATTCTTTACAAAGAGAATCATTAGTAGAACCAAATATTATCAACATAAATTTACACAATAAGAATATCTGAATTAAGATTTTTAATAAATAAAGTGGAGTCTACCCGACCAATGGAAAAACCAGATTGTTCTAGAAAATTTCGTAGTCTTTCATACCATGCTCTTGGTGCTTGTTTGAGTCCATACAAAGCTCTTTTCAATTTGTAGACTTTTTCTGGATATTTCTCATTTTCAAAGCCTGGAGGTTGCTCTACATAAACTTCTTCATTAATGTGTCCATTTAAGAATGCACTCTTAACATCAATTTGATATAACTTGAAGTTCATGTAACTAGCAAAAGCAAGCATCATTTGAATTGACTCTAATCGAGCCACTGGTGCATAGGTTTCATCAAAATCTATGCCTTCTTGATTATAGCCTTGTGCTACTAGCCTTGCTTTGTTACGAATGACTTCACCATTTTCGTCCAGCTTATTTCGGAAGACCCATCTTGTTCCAATTACTTGATGATCCTTTGGTCTATCAACTACATCCCAAACATCATCCCTAATAAATTGGTTAAGTTCTTCAGACATGACCAAAAGCTAAAATTTATCATCACAAGCCTCATTGACATTCTTTGGTTCTAATTTAGATATGAAAGCAACATTTGCAATATTTTTTTCTAATTGCCTTCTAGTTTGGACACCACTCTTTATTTCACCAATAACTTGTTCATGTGGATGATTAGGAATTTCTTTCCAAACCGGTTGAAGAGGAATATTTTCTTGAGAAGTACTCTCTATCAAGGGTTCGTCTTGAAGTATTACTTCTTCTCCTTCGCTTAGAGGTATAATTTGCTCGCAATTCTCATCAAATGCAACATGTAAAGATTCTTCAATATAAGATGTTCTTTTATTGAAAATACGATCAACTTTACTTCTAGAAGAATATCCAAGAAATATTGATTCATCTGATTTTGAATCAAACTTATCAAGATTATCTTTGGTATTTAACAAGAAACATTTACTACAAAAAATTTTGAAATATGAGATCTTTGGTATACGATCATAATATAATTCAAAACATGTTTTATGTAAAATTGGTCGAATAAGAACACGGTTCAAAACATAACTTGCTGTATTTATTGCTTCAGCCCAAAAGTATTTTGGTAAATTTTTATCTTGAAGCATGGTTCTAGCACATTCTTGCAAAGTTCTATTCTTTCTTTCAACAACTCCATTTTGTGGAGCCGCTCTAGGAAAAGCAAAGTTGTGAGATATACCATGTAAATCACAAAACTTTAGAAAAGATTCATTTTCAAATTCACCACCATGATCACTACGAATTTTAATTATCGATATAGATTTTTCATTTGTAATTCTTTTACAAAGTTTAGAAAATTCCGAAAAAGCATCATTTTTGCTTTTTAGAAAAATCACCCATGTAAACCGGGAATAATCATCTACTATAACAAAAACATACTTGCTACCATTCAAACTTTGAATTCTAGATGGTCCAAATAGATCTAAATGTAAAAGTTCAAGAGGACGTTTTGTTGAAACTATATCTTTTGCTTTAAAAGAACTCTTGATTTGTTTACCCCTTTGGCAAACATCACATAAGTGATCTTTCTTATATGGTATTCTAGGTAGGCCTCTTACAAGATTATTCTTGGATAACTTTGAAATAATTTTAAAGTTAACATGTCCAAGTCTCTTGTGCCATAACCATTGAATTTCATTTGAAACAATAAGACATTTTTCATTAAAAATGGGTAATTCATCTAGATATAGTTCATACACATTGTTCCTTCTTTTACCTTTAAAAATGATCTTTTTAGATTGAAAATCAGAAATTAAGCATAAATCATTTTCAAAAGAAACATGAAAACCTTTATCACATAATTGACTAATAGATAATAAATTATGCATTAAACCATCTACTAAAAGAACATTTTCTATCAAGGGAAATTTTGGATTACTAATATTACCAATACCTATTACTTTTCCCTTGTTATTGTCACCAAAGGTGACGGTTCCTCCATCCTTATTTTGAAGGGTGGAAAATAACTCCGGCCTTCCAGTCATATGTTTGGAACAACCACTGTCCAATATCCATTTTCTCCTTATGTTGTGTACCTACAACAAAATTAGAAAACAGAGCATTTGACCCCTTTCTATTTTTGGGTCCATGAGAGTTAGTCTTAGGAACCCATATCCATTTGGATTTTGGTTTCCTTTGATAATAAATATTCTTTCTATAAAAGAATTTATTATGTCTAGAATAATCATGTCTAGACTTATAATTATTATAGTTTCCATGATTAGACGCATTTCTATTAGAACTAGAAAGTTTAGTTCTATTAACAAATGGTTGAGAATAATGTCTTTGATTTTTCACCACATAGTTTGGTCTATTTTGAGTATCAAAGAAGCTATATCCCAATCCGGTTTTATTAACCGAGCATCTTTGAGAACCAAGAAGTTTTTCTAGATTCTCTTGACCATTTGTGAATTTGGTCACTATGGAAAGAAGATCATTTGATTTTTCTTTTAGACTAGATATTTCTTTTTGTAAGAGATTGGTTCTAACTCCAATTTCTTTTATCTCAAATGCTTGGCAAGAGTTTTCCTTCTTGAGAACTTCTATCTCTTGAAGTAACACTTTATTTTGAGAGTCAAGAGTTAAATTTTCAGTTTTTAACTCTTTATTTTTAGAACTTAGACTCTTAAATTTATCATATAAATCATTGAATGTTTCTAACAAGTCATCATAGTCAATTTGACTTACCGAATCTTCTTGTGCTACAAAGCACATGTTGGCGAGTTCTTCATTTGATTCTTCATCGAAAGAGGGGTCACTATCATCCCAACATGCTTGAAATGCCTTTTTCTTCTTGAATTGTTCCTTGGGCTTGATTTTGAGAAGAGGACAATCTTTCTTGATATGTCCTGCCTTTTTGCAGTTAAAGCACTTGACTTCATTGGGATTGGAAGAATCTACTTTCTTTACCTTTCTTTGAAATCTTCCCTTTTTGATGAATCTTCTGAATTGCCTTGTGATGAGAGCAATATCTTCATCTTCATCTTCTTCTGAATTTTTTGAGTCAGAAGTAGCCTTAAAAGCAAAAGATTTCTTCTTGGGCTCTTCTTCTTGTCTGTCTTGAAGTTGGACTTCATATGCCATAAGGTTACCAACCAAATCTTCAAGAGTGAGAGTGTTAAGATCATTTGCTTCTTCAATAGCAGTGGTTTTTCTCTCTCATTCAGGAGTTAAACACCTTAGGATCTTTCTGACTAAATTCACTTGTGAATATTCTTTTTCAAGGGATTTCAAAGTGTTAGTTATATCGGTCATTCTAGTTACCATGTCCGATATAGATTCATTTTGCTTCATTTTGAACAATTCAAATTTATGAACTAAAGAAGCAATTTTAGATTCCTTTACATTTGACGTACCTTCATGAGTCACAAGAAGAGTATGCCAGATTTCATTTGCTGTAGAAAATTGAGAGATGCGATTGAACTCTACCTTGTCAACAACACAATATAATGCATTCATCGCCTTGGCATTCAGTGAAGCAGTTATCTTTTCTTTATCGATCCATCGGCTGAAATCAGTTGATGGAGTTTGGTACTTATCTGAAACAACTCTCCAAATATCGAGATCCATGGATTTCAAGAATATTGTTATTATCACTTTCCAGTATCCATAGTTTGTTCCGTCAAAGAGAGGAGGACGAACAGAGGAGCATCTTCTTTGTGCTGAGATGTTGTAGTTGTCATGCTAGATGATGATCAAATCAGAATAATAGCAAACCTGCTCTGATACCAAATAAAAGTGTACTAGGATCGAGGCAACGAGCACTAGAGGGGGGTGAATAGTGCTTTTAAAAATTGTCTGCGGAATATTGAAGGATTTTGCAATTTGAAAAGCAAACACACAAAAAACACAAGATTTTATCCTAGTTCGGTCTATCCTGACCTACATCCAGACCCCAAGCAAAACCCGCTTGAGATTTTCACTATCAACCATGTTAACTACAAGATCACACAGACCAAAACCGGTCCCACTTTCAATAACAACCCTACTGAAAGCAAACAACTCCTTTAAACCAAGGAGTCCTTCTTTTTACAAAAAATAAGTAACAACTTACAATACAACCTATGAGCCTTTCTTTTGAATGCAAATGAGATGAAATTGGCTTTTGAGGTTGTTAAAATACTCTAATCACGAATTCACTATCTCTCAAAGAGATTTGAGTGAAAAACTGAAGTGAAAATATCAAGTGAGTGAGAAAACAAATACTTGAATGAATAGGAGTGAAAAGCAAGAAGTAAATGATTCAAATTGATTGAATTCAAGTTGTTTTGAGTGTAAAATGCACTCATATTTATAGTTAAAAACTTCCATACGTTGAGAGTATGAAAGGGTGTCAAAACAGTCCATTTTGAACGATCAAAACGTTTGAAAAATGAAAAGATACGCCTTTTTGAAGTTTCAGGAAAAACGACAAAATTAGTTGACTGGAACAGTAGTTAGTCGACTAATAGTTAGTTATTAGTAGATTGACAGTTATCGTCGGTCGACTGATCTGTTTATCGAGCCGTTTGAAAATCTGAACTTTTGAAACTTACTCGACTAGAGAAAAATTAGTCGACTGATAATATCATCAGTAGACTGCAAAACCTTTCAGTCGATTGCTGCTAAAATCTTCTGAAAAACAAACATTTTATTCTGTCGACTGATAAAAGCATTAGTCGACTGCTGCTAAATTTTTTAGAAAACACATGTTCTGTTCAGTCGACTGATAAAACCGTTAGTCGACTACTGCTAATTTTCCAGAAAACAAACATTTTGTCCAGTCGACTGATAAAACCTTCGGTCGACTAATTTGACAAAAATGACTTTATAGAAATTATGGCGCGAAAGGATTAGTCGACTGGTAAGTCTATTGGTCGACTAATAAACATGAAAATTTAAGAAAAAAGTTTTCTAAAAAGATTTTCATGAGGGGTTCTTTTAGAAAAGTTTTTCTAAAGACTTTTAGGTAAAATGCAACCTAAATATGCACTCTAAGTAAGGCTCTTACAAGAATCTAAGACTTTTTAATGAATTAAACATTTGCACACTAGTCTTCAAAGATTCTTCATCGAATTCTTCAATTTCTTCATAGCCTTAGCTGAAATACAGTTGATTCCACTTGCTCATCATCAAAACATTATACTTGAAGTATCATGTATGGCTTCATTGTTGTAACAGTAATAACAATCACAAAACCTAATACCAGCACATTCGGTTACAACAATGATGTGACCATAGTAACAGCCTTAAAAAAAACAGTGGTGATAATAAAATAAACGAGAAAAACCAATTGTAGTTCATCTTGCTGTAGCGACTTTAAATTTTATCAAGAATTGGGCTTGCTCTCATCTAGCATCATTACATTAGGATTGGTTCATGACAAGGGTTGTTGATGTTGAAGCAGAGTTGATATTAAGAGATGTGTGAAGCCATGATTTTCTCAACAGCATATGAGAACATACTAAAATCTGTCAAATACTTTACATATACGTACCAACAAAGATCTGACGTAGGTGCAGAAACAGTCCGAACATGTTACTAAAAACCCAATTTTGGTTTTACCAAAAGTGTCTGTTATTCAAACAAACAAACAGACTAATGGTCTTTTAGCACCAGGTGGCTGGAGACCTGCAACTTCCAGACTTGACATTTTACACAACAAGTGTCCTGGTTTTGAAGCCTGGCTGGACTATTGACCAACAACATGAGATAATATAGACAATTCGTGTGTCCTTGGGTTAATACCCCACCATAAAAAAGGTTATAACCGAATATACATGTCACCTTAACGGAGGAGTTCCATTCAGAAATTACATATTCAGTTGATCAAAGCTTAAGCATAAACCCATGTCAAAATATCCTGCGCAATTAGGTAAGAGAAGAGAAAGGGGACTAATATTATCAAAATAAGATGCAACGAAAAAATTTACACAGGCTCACCTACACCGGTTTGCATAACTATCACTGCATAAAAATCTAAGTTAATAGATGCTTAAAAGAATAGTTATGGGGAATGGGATTTGCAATAAGGCAAGACGCCTACCATGGGAGGGCCCAGGCTGCAGCTGTGAGTGAACTTAGATAACAGAAATAATTCAGGTAGCATGCTGCCAATGTTCAGTGATAAGACCCTCTATCTATTACAAAGTACACAGACAGCCGATGGAGTAAGAATGTAAGGAGAGTAAATGGATAATCTACAACGAGAGAATACAAAATGCAATGCCCACCATTTGGAGGCTTATTGCCTGTAGCCATTTGGGGCTGATGGGAACTTTTCTGCAATCAAGATTTGGCTTATATATGATGATTAATTGATAGTGTACAATTCAAAACAGAATCAGATAAATAGCATGAACACTGCTTTATAATATACAACTGACCATATATCCACTCAAGTCTGAACTTCTGAAAGCAGCCTACACAATGCTAACATATATAGATATCAACAATGATTATTGCGATAGGTAATGAGATGTCATAAAGAAAATTCAAGATTAGTGTCAAATTGGGATGTAATGTCGTGGTTAAGGGCATCATTTGCTATACGATAAACCCTCTCGGGTATCGATTATGTGGTTTTGCCACCGACTTGTCAAACTACCATATCTGAAAATTCAGTAAAGGCAATGAAGTTGGAAAACATCCTAGTTAAGGATAAGATCTAAAGCATTAAAACAAAGGGATATTTGAAGGTACTGAAACTAGAAGACAACATTGCTTAAAATCTCATTCCCTGCACATACAGAGACTACCTAAAATGACATTTCTGAGAAGAACAAACAGAACCCGAAAAAACTGAAATGCAACGTGAGAAGACCCATATAGGAGCAAGGGGAAAGCAGGGAAAAAAAACTTTGGAAAGAAAACGACATCCGAAATGGGGTTGTAACATTGGGACAAAAAAAATGGTATGAAGAAGACAGCGACTTCAGAGAGATCGGTGATGCTATGGTAGAGCATCATCAATCTTTAAGGTATGTAGCAACCCCAAAAAAAGTAAATATCATCTTCTGGAACAATGGATTTACAGCATACATAAAACCAATAGAATGACTAATTGGTAGAGACGCATATAGAGTTGAAGCTTCTCACCGATTTACCCAGACCGAATGACCTCCAACCGTGGATCACGAACAATGTTTTGCTGGGTGTTGAGCGGACTTGATAGATTTTAGGAAAAACCGGAAGCCTCCAACAAGGGTTTCTAATGCGTTAGACCCTCCTGGGTCATTCAGTTGAAGGGGCGGCAGCTGTGAAGGGAAAAGGGAAGGTCGCAGGTTCTGATGAGGTCGGACAAGGAGTGGAAACAGAGGGGGAAATCAGAGGGATTCGTGAAAAGGGGAGGAAGAGCTAGAAAAAAAAAGTCGAAAAGAAAAGTCATTTCTTTCGGGTGGCCAAAGCCCCCTTTTTAAAATATTCATCCTTTCAGCCAAAAAGAACGGAACCTTTCGAATTTCAATTTTGAAAGGTTTTGATAATCTTAAAAAACTAACTTTTGAAATTTTTTGAAAATGTCGCCATTTGGGAGGGGGACGGCTCTTAGCCTTTGAATTTTTTTTTGGTTTATTTTACCTAATGTTTAGGTAAAGTAAATAATCTTTTTAGGAAGATTCAGCTGTGGCATCTTTTAGGGTTGTTTAAGAATACAAGTGAAGGAAAATAAATAATAAAAAAATGATAAAAAATGGGTATTTCAGGGTGATGCCACCTCATCCTGATCTAAAACTCTTTTGAGAATAAAATCTTTAGTGAGGCGCCACCTATGTGTGGGCCCACTAATTATTTTGTTTAAAATTTAAGTTAAATGAAAAAGTTTTATAAATCAGTGCCACTTCCCGATGGGCACTGTTTTGAAAATAAGAGAAAATTTTGAGAATTTGAGTGTGACACCACCTCAGGGTGGGTCCCACATCAATTATTTGAAATAAAAGCCAAGTGAGATTTTTGGAATTTTCATAATAGTACGCTAGTTTTGGAAAACATGAAGCAAAGTTTGGCTTGATTTCAAAACTTAGAAGAAACTGGTCCTTCAGGGCAAAATTTTGAAAGATGTAGAGAAATTCGGAGCCCTTTTGTAAAAGTTTGAAATAATGTTTTATGAATTTGAAATTGTGTCCCCCTCTTTTCAACTGACGAAATCTTGAAAATCAATGTCCAAAACTATCCAGATCATTTTCTTGAGAAAACTTTTGTAATTCGGAGCCCTGGGGGTAAAATGGGAAGAATTTGGCAATTTTAAAACCCCAGGAGTTTGAAATCAATTTTAAAATATTTAAAACTCAAATCTGGATTGACATTTTTGAAAATCAGGAGTTCTGGATCTTAAAATAACATAATGTGCAGTGAAATGATATGAAATGCTCATGTGATGTTATGCAAAGACATGTTTCCTGAAATGCCGCTCTGAATTCAAAATTGGAATTCTAGCTTCTTGTTGAGAATAAGATTTTGAAATTTTGCAGTTTGAAGCTAGTTCCGAGTCCCAATGGAGAAATTTTGCGACTTAGGGATAAAATTTTGAACTTTCTACTATGTTCAATCTCAGAAAATGACCATTTTGCCCTTCATTGATTTTGAAGAACCAGAATGTAATGATTGGTGGAAATGTCAAGAAGGTGAGTAAAAATTTGGGGTGTTTATAATGGTGCAGTAGAGATAAGGCCTCTCAGAGGCTGTGAGAAGTTGCTTAGAATTAGGGACAGAGCATGTCCATCTGATATGGGGTCTTTCATCTTATTACAAGCTGACTTCCAGCGGTGAATGAAATCTCTGGCCTTTTCATTTTCTCTCTGCTTGAGGCCACAGAGATGACTGAGGGTGGGAAGCGCCTCAGCATTAAACAAAAATCTCTCAATGAACATGTTTACCACTTTGTCAAATTCTTTCAACTCAATAGGGTTGACATGTTCTGGGTACCATTTTGCTGTTGTTCCCTCCAGACTGCGGGGGAAACAAAGGAAAAGAGCCTGGTTGTCTCGCTTGAATTTGGAACATTCAGCGAAGAACATGGCGAGATGAGCCTTAGAGTCGCCAGAACCATCGAATTTGATAAACTTTCTGGGGAGATTCTCAAGATTGTCATCCCCATCCAAACCATCATAGAAGTCTTCGCTGGTGAAGACTTTCTTGCCCTTGTCGCGGGCCTGCAGGTCTCGAAGCATTCTGACCACATCTTTGAATTGCGGCTGATCAGAGTCATTGACGGACTGCTCTTTGAATTTATGGGCTGACCCCTGCCCCTGAGTAGATTTGTGGAATGCCTAATGGGTCTCAAACTCTTCATCTAAATCTTTTGTTGATTCCTCTTCATCAATTGTATCAGCATTCTGGACAAGCTTCTTGGATATCTTCAAGGCTTTCTTGACTACCCAACCTTTTGTCTTTTGCTTTATCTGTGTTTTCTCTGTACTAGCTTCAGCTTGTTCTACCAGCATCTTGGTCATTATCTTCTTGAACATGGCATACATTTGAGGATCAATGTCATCCTCGACCTGTTGCCCTTGATTTTTGCCCGAGTGTGGAGAATCCATTTCCTCGTCCGAAGTTGTTGAATATGTGATTCCCTCGACTGGTGCAATTTTCTTCCCTGACCTTGTCTGAACCATTGAATATCACGAATGCTCTCTGCAGAGCAAAATTGATGGTTAGGCTTTTGAGAGAGATTTTGATTGGAAGAAAATATTTGCTTAGAATTTTGGTAGACAATTTGAAAGAATATCCCATTACTAGGGATTAAGTCATTGCTGGGATTACGACAATTGCATTGGCATTCCTTTGCAAAGAAAATAAACAACTGACAATTAAGCCTTGTTACCTAGGTGAGGTCGTCAAACCAAGAATTGAAGAATTTGCAAGATTTTTATTTATTGAAAGGAAAACATGATTGCATTAATAATAAACTTGGGAAAGAGGAGGCAGACAGACAATTTGCCACCACTCTTTATAACTTGCAGAGACACGAGGACCAGGAAAAAGTGAAAGAGTAACAAAAGAGTCCCAGCCATATCTGGTAGAATGGTATGTTTCGGACCACTGCGCTGATGTAAGGTCGAACTCTGGCACGACTCCTGATAGCAGCCGCATCTCTATATGCTTCTGTCTCTGAGAAAACTGTCGAACACACCACTCTGGATGATAGTAGACGCAGAAGAATGGACCAAGCAGCTTGAATCTCTTGCCATATGCATAGGTGTATCTAGGAGGCGATAATTCTCGATCAAAGTAGTTGCACACCACTTCTTCTTCTTGCAGATAATCGATCAGGAATCGGTACCATGCAACTAGAAGGAGCTCCTTGCCATTATATCTGAACGAACTAGCTCTGGTCGGTACATGCTGAAGGAACCAAGACTGAAGAGCATAGGTACATCCCTCGACTAAGATGGACTCTCCCATTATGAAGCGGGTTAGTCCTCTGTATAGAAAAGCAAGTGCGACCATGGCTATCGAAAGACGGGTCTGTCGATTTCCCCATCTTCTCAGAAGCTGAACTATTCTGACATCCACATAGTTCTGTCCGTCTAGAAAGAAAGCAAGTCCCATAGTGCATAGAACCATCGCATGCTGAATTCTCTCTCGAGTTGTCCTGGACAACGAGCTGACTTCTACGAATTCTCCATGCTGTCGGTAGATCTCGATCAGGCTCACGTACTCATTCCCATTTTCTTCAATCAGTGGCCAAGACTTGCGCCCTGTCATGCGAGTCACGACATCTTTAGGGTCCAGACCCTTGACATTAATTAGAAACTGCTACTCTAACGGATCTTCAGGCTGACCGGCTGGCTCAGGCAGTCCCATAATCTCTGAAGACTCATCCATCAGTAGTGTCATCTCGCCCCACGGAAACCAGAACGTGCAGGTACGCGGATTCCATCGCTCTGCCAGCGCATGGATCAGATTGTCGTTGACTGTCAACTTCCCCACTGCAGATGCCAGTTCCAATCCGCAATCGCTCAAGTGGTCCGGAAACATACGGGAGAAGTTTTTGAACCAGACATAGTACCACCGGGGGAAGAAGGGTCCGGTGCTGAGAGCTCGATGTTCGGGAAGACTTTGTCGCACCTCGTAGAAGATGTGACCCTGAGGAAAAACGGAATCAAGCTGACTGGATGCCATTGGACTGAAAGATAGGAAGATTAGAAATTAGACTTTTGGAAAAATACAAGAATTTTAAAAATTGCAGGCAGGATAAAATAAAAAGCTGGAAATTCGAAGTCCAGAGGAAGGAAAGAATGGAAAATAACTTGGAGTTTTGAAGAAAAGGTGGATAATTTGGAAAAATCGTCCAAGGTTTTTGAGAAAAAAAAGATATTTCACAAAAGATGGAAAATGAGGTATTTTGGAAAAATTGGGAAAAATATGAGAAAATAAGGCAAAAATGAATACCATACATTCAATCACAAACAATTATGCACATACAACAATCCCTAAGAAGCCGACTCTAAATGCATTGATTTTAAAAGAGCTTTAGGACCCTAATCCTGACTCTAGGCTCAGATCAACTGTGTCCAATCATGCTATGCCGATATACTCGAGCCGAGGCTCGATGTACGTGGCATAAAACTCATCTCCGGGTCTAGGCTTGTGTTTTCCCAACATCCTTGAGCGCCTGTCGATATACGTTGGACTATGGCCCTTGGTACGTGGCAGGGAGGGCGTTAGCCCAAATAAGTGGCCCAGTTGTGAGGCTCTGTCCCGAACTATGGTTTTGGAAGAGAGCCTAGCAACGTGAAGACCGGGTAGACATAGGTGGGGTGGTTTTTGAAATATGATCACATGCAGGAAAACAGAGGGCTCTAAGTCCTAAAGAGATAGAATTTTGAAATATTTGAAGAAGCAAACATTATTTTCATACAAGTCCTAGATTGAGGAGTGTTGTATTTCAGACCTAAGTCTAAGTGAGCATGAATAATTCTCCTCAATATGGTCCTACCAAACCATGCCTAGTCTACATGCAATCCATATCAGCTGGGTTCAAGTCTAGGCTCCTAGGTTCACATGATATCAGGAATTAAAGCTGACATTCCATAGAACATAATTTTGATAATTGAGCTAAGTTAAGGCACATAATTGATCAGGCGAAGACAGGTCCCATCACGGTCGCCAAATCTGTTATCATCGCAAAATTTTTCCCCTCCCTTGCGATAGAGAAACGAATTTCGCGAATCAAACTCAACCAAAGTTTTGAAAATGGTTTTTGAAATTACTCGCCTCCATTTTAAAAATTTGCGGGAAAATTCCGTGGAATGGGATCCGCCTGTCGGTACGAGGTTCAACCGTTCCTGCCGCCTTTACCAGGGGTAATTGAACCAATGATCGATTATGTGCTTTTAACTTGACTCAAATATCTAAATTATGCTCTATTTTTTCTAGAATGCACAGAGAATCAGGCTTGTGCTATGAGATTTTGAAAATAATGCAAGTTTGAGAAAATATGATGTTTGTTTGGAAAATTGAAATATGCTTGGAAAATGATTGAAGAAGTGCTTGAAAATGAAATTCTTGGGAAAATCTTTTAATTTCATTGGAAATCAGAAATTGGATTGGAAAATGAATTCTCATGAAAACTTGAATCTTGGGAAAATCGATTTTTGAGATTTGGATTTGCTTTTCTGAGAAAATGGATTTGAGAATTCTGAGAAAATCAAGAAAGCTCATTGGAAAATGATTTTTGAAATGGAAAATAGATTCTCAGGAAAATGGGAACTCTGAGAAAATCGATTTCTGAAAACTTGGAATTTTGAAATTTGAGAATCTTAAAATATTGGAAAATCTTGATCTGAACTTGGGAAATGCTTTGAAATGTCATTTGAAAACTTAGGATACTGAGAAAATCAAATCCTGAGAAAGACTTGGTAAATTCTTGAGAAAATTGATTTTTCTGAAATTGAAATTGTAAAATGAACTTGAAAATAATGCAATTTGAATGATATAAATGAATGAATATGAATTTGAAAAGGGAATTTCATTGAGGAATTAGGAAATTCTTTTGAAACTTTGAGAAATGCAGTGCATTTTTGAAGTTAGCCTAAGAGTGTAGGCTGAATGTGGCTAATATGAAAATCATAAATCTTGGTTTTCTTCGTATTCTGACTATGGCCATAAATACGAATCCCACCGAGTTTATAAACTCCATAAGAGCTTGTTCATGTGCCATTCATTTCAACCATAGTGATTTTGAAATAAATGTGCATGAATCATACGTCACATATTGAAATTTGCAGAAATTAAACTATATGCAATGCAGCCCTATTCTAAGCAGAAATGTAACTCTTATTCCAAATATTACATTGCTTTTTATATTGAATTGAATAAAATAAACAAATAAAGTGACTAAGCCTTCTTCTTGAATGTTCCTGCAAAACTGGAAAAC